>NC_080632.1:60958587-61324837 GCF_027887145.1 Ammospiza caudacuta
TGTTTTGTTTCTACATACGACCTTTACACTTTGGTTTCTTTCAGTCATATTCTCTTTACTGTCACGCTCCTCTTCACTCCGTTATTTTAAACATTTTCCTCTGCCCACCTTTTCTGCATAGTTCTTCCAACTACTAACGCCCTTTCTCTTCCTCCCACTTTGCTTTTCCTTTCCTGTGGTGTTCCTGTTATATGTTCCCTTTGAATGTCATCTTTTCTCATTACTTTTTCCTTATCTGTTTTGTTCTTTTCTTCTTCTATCCCAATCAGCTGAATTCTCTTCATCCTTACTATATATTTCTGAAAAAACACAATTTTTGACTCTTTAATTTTTTTTGTCAGTTCAGGGACTAGGGGTAAAGGACAAACAATGACAGACCACTTCCTGGCCAACATTTCTACCACTGCAGTCAGATTTGACTTTGTCTGCAGAGTTGTGGTTTCTAGTAAAATAATGTCTTACAACCCAGACTGTGAATTCAGTCTTCCTGGCTTATTAGCTTGCTTTATAAGTCAATTCCATTTTTCTCTTAAAAATGTAATTATTCTTAATTGATAACCATGGACTCTGTATAGGAACATACATCACGTATGCACAAATATTTAATCTACTTTAAGTGGCTGAAACTGAAAAATCTGTAGACATTAGAGAGAACATATGAAACACAGATAGGTGATAACCAAAGACACACCTAGTTATAAGTGGAAAAATACTTATTTAAAATGCTTCCTACCACTCATCCAGAACTGACTGAATTCTGAGCCTCATTTAAGACATGTAAAATATCTTCAAAAGACCTAAGCTTTGAAGCATGAAATGTCAAACTCAAATGGAAATTAACTATGTGAGTAAATAAAACCTTGACTTTACAGACTCTTACATATACAAAGAACTTTTCCCTTGCAACATCTTTTTGTGCTGGGTAGACGAAATAATTTTATTTCAAGCTGATTAACCATTGTTATAAACACTAGTCTAAATTAATAAAAATTATTTTTAACATCTATCCAGCAAGGATATTACTGATTGTTTTCACAACTGATAGAGATTTTACTGTTTCTTATCACATCTGATTCAAGCCTTAAAAATTGCACATTTTTAAATGCAGCAAATGATTTCCTCAAATTCCCCTACAACCTATTCTATATTCTATTTAGGCTATAATTGTTACAGTACCACTAATATTTGCTTATTTATAACTTTGTATAATATTTGGTCATAATAATTTCTATTTCTTGATAATAAATATTGTTCATATTTTGTGATTATGGACTCTTAAATGAAATTTTAATTTTAGCTATTTTTTCCTTTAATAATTGGGATTGCTGATTAGCCTCTAGCACAAGGCATGGGTTTTGCCTAACCTCCAGACAAACGATCAGACAATGAAAGATAATGTATACAAATAATTCAGCTGTGCTCTTAGAGTGAATGAGTGAGTTGCAACACATAATGATAGAGCTCCATTCCCGTCCTGTTTGAAGACTTAATGGGTGCCATACCTCTTGATAAAAAGCACTGCAGCTATTCAGCTACTTGTTATTCATGTAAATTTTTTTATTTCAAAAGAGGAGTGTTTTTGGCATTGCCAGAGTGGGTCAGAAGAGCCTTTGTTACAGTGGAGATACTGGACCAGCCAGAAACTAGAATCAGCTGTATCAGGGTACAAACTGCAGTAGCAAATAAAATGCCCTCTCAGGCCAAAATAGTGTCAAACTTCTGACCTGAAACCCAAGGTTTTTTCTCCATCCAGCACTCTTTCCCTTGATGTTTATTGCAGTAGCTCTTGATATTTTTATAAACCATTTAAATGTCGACTTTTATAAACCACTGAAATAATAACTTTTTGAATCCTGGTAACATCTTGTGTCACTATTCAAGCAGCTGGAGCTTCTGGGTGGGTTGTTCTTGGAGTTCAGTGATACAGCTGTGAACTGTGGTTTTGGGCACTGTGGCAACAACCATGGCAAATAGTACATGTGCTCAGCTGGATTAAAAATTACATTGAGGTTCCATATTTTAAACTGCTTCCTATTAGTGCAGCATTGTTGCCCAAAGTCCCAAAAAATTACCAATGAAGTAAGCCTGTCTTAATTAATATATTGCAGGTAGACCGCCTGTAAATTTGGATTGTACTGGAAGCGTAGTATTTGATGTACTAGATCATAAAATGCTATGAGACTCTACAGTGGATGGTATATTTCCAGTTGCTGCTCTCTCTCTTTGTTCAGTAAGCTGCTAGCCACATACAATTAAGGCAAACAAACTCTACTTTCCCTGAAGTTGTTTTGATTATGTTTGTTGCTGAAGCAATATGGTGTGGTTTGGTGGGACTCAACAGAGAAACCAGTTCAGGCATGGCAAGATATAAACTTAGCTCATGTCCTTAGCTCAGGACATACTGCTGTGCAACTACAAGGTAAATTCAGAAAAGAGGTTAAAAGACTATGCCAATACACCCTAGCTGATAATCATCCCCTTTTCAAATGATTCCTCCTCTTATCCATTCTCTCCTTTTGCTTCTCCCTTCCTCTCTCACTCTTGCTCCAGGTGCCCACCCCAGCCTGCAGCTGGTAATAGTTTACGGGGCACATAGCTGTGTTAATGCATTGTTCAGGCTGTTTCAGCTGCTGGGTCTCTGAGAGGTCAGTGTCAGGACTGTTTTACTGTGAACCCTTGATGTGCAGGGTAAAGCCGGGGACAGGTAGAGCTTCCCCCCTCTCACACTGCAGGGAGCTGAGCTGCTGCAGACACCCCCTCCCACAGCATTGCACTGCTGGCAGTGTGGGCAATAAAAAATAATATGTTTCCGATCAGAAGTAATTAGGGCTCGTAGAAGCATGTGTATTAATGGACTAGACATCACGTCACAGACATTGCCTGATATCTCTTAATTCAGCTTGGTAAAGCTGCAGGTGTTAAAGAGCTGTTGAATGCTGTTGTCTGCGCAATACAGGCGAGTCACAAAAACAATTCTGCAGCTCACAAAGTAAAAGAGAAAATAGGAGAAAATTATTAAAAATACAAAATGTTAGTATAATTGAACTTCTGACACTGGTGTCTGCTGGGTCTCTAGAACACCAGAGAGTATTACATGTAAGGCAACATCTGGATTTGAAAAGACAGGATTGCAATGCCACTTCTCAGTTTAAGAAAATGTTGTATATTTTCTCATAGAATTTTTTTTTAAATATGTCTTATACAGACAATGAGAAAGAGAGAAAGAAAAGTAAAATGCAGTTTAGACATCAAATACCAAAGGAAAAATCCACTTTTTATTTGTAATATTTCTAGCACAGAGGAGGGAAAAGGCTACCCAAAACACAGAATTTTTCTTTCTTTCTTTTTCTGCTTCATTTTAAGATGCACGTTGAGTGGTCAATTTTTACACTCGGTAGCAAGGTTAATCATAGGCCAAGCATATTTATGGTTTTATAACAGCAGCTTTATTTACTGTCTCTGTCTAAATTTTTAAAGATCTGTTTATTTCATAATACATAATTAATGAAAATTACTTCTCATTGGTTATTTATTAATTTGGAATGCATCAGAGCCAGTGTAACATTTATGTAGTGTTCAGTGTATACACGCATATTTTGGCAGCTAGGGATGCAATAGATATCAGAATTAAGTAATAAGATCCCTGAAAATCTTCTACTGGGTGTGTTTTAGATTGTCATATAAATTAAAATTTTGTTTTCAGGAATGGAAATTGGAATATAGCTCAGACACAGTCACACATTTAAAAAATTTACATTTATCTTTTTTTCCTAACTTCATGTTCATTTATTGAAGACGCTTTAATTTATCACTTAAGTGTCCTAGCTGTACATATGATCTGCACATGAGAAATTAAAGGTGTAATTGCCTTTAATATGAATCTATGTAATCCTTCCCGGTCTATAAATACATGTGAGATATAAGTTAAATTTAGCATCAAAAGTCCAATGCTGACCTAGACCCTTTGAGAAAAAATATAATTCTGAGAGATAAGGCTGTCAGTGCCCTCTGAACCCAGCAGACATTGGCTTAAATGCTATGTAATCAAAATATATTTTTCTTTTAGGGGTGGATAAACAAAATACGGAAATTTGCTGTACAGAATGAGCATCCTCGGTACTAGGAAATCTCAGTCAGAAAGCATTTGGTTACTGGAAACCTGCAATGCATACATGCCAAAACAAGGTTACTGGGGATTTTTAAGTCTCTGAAATCTTATCAAAAATTAACAGGGGAAAAGTCATTATTTTTAATATATTTTGGTACCATTAATGGTACCAAAAGGCTAGAAATGATAGTAAATTTGGGTGCTTTCTATGAGAATGTATTTGGAGACAGAAAAGGGGGGATTAGGCAGAAAACAGCCTGCTAGTTTTTCTCACTGTTGATTGAATTGTTAGCACAGGAAGAAAGGAAGAGAAATATATATACCTCAGTAGAACATATTTGACAGGTTACAGTAAAAATTGATGCTTTATCCATTCAAGCTGTAGTGTTGGTGCTGAACCTAGATTTCTGTAAACACTCACATTTCTTACATCTTTATTTTAAAGGAAAGCATGAAACAAATCTGTAAAAAGTCATGCATTACATTTGCCGTGGGTCAAATATCTGCTGCAGGTGAATGTGAGAATGATTTTCATTCAGAAGCCTTTTTAGTTACTTGGCTATTTACTCATGCCTTTGTATGATTGATAGGTGCAAACTTGACTCACAAATGTACAATTACATTTTTGCAAAACTGTCTTCTGTCTCTCCCTCTTCTGTGGTTTAGAAGTTATTGATTGATGTTATTGTTAGTTACAGTTCATAAATACAGGGTTTTTTTTATTCTACTTTAGAAGGTTTATATCAGAGCAGTGACAAAATACTTCCTTACACTCTTAGTCTCATTCTAGTGGTTTTTCTTCTATCCCCAGCAATCTTCCACATCTTTTCCTTGTCAATTCCTCTTTTTCTATTGCTTCTATTACATGAATGTGACCTCATCCAGAGCTCTTTTGAACAGTATGTAGTCCCTCCCTTGCCTATTATCTCTATACCAGTGATGAAACTGGAGGGGATGAGTAGGAGTTGCTTCAACAGAGAAGGATAGCAAAGCACCATAGCATTTTTTAAGACTGGAAATTTAGATGGAGAAAAATAGACAAAGTGATGGTCATAATGAACCTTTTATATTTTTAAAGAGAAATACAAGCCCGCAGCAGCTAGAAAGGTAATGCAGGAAGGAGATGATGAGGAATAAAACTGATTAAGGCCTGAATAAACTAAAATAAGAGTTCCTCCTGCCTAAAAAGAGTCATCCTTCCAAACCATCCCAGTCCATCAGCAGAGAAGACAGAAGTACAGATAACCTCGGTATTAACATCTGTTCAGGATAGATGTCAAAGAATATTAACTGGAAGAGCTGTGAATGCTAAAATAGCTGAGTTCTGCTGGAGATATGCCAACAAATGATAATGTGGCAGTCTTTTCAAGAATTAATATTCTTCAGGCACTAAGCTGTCTTGTCTTTTATATCAGGTCTGGTGTCTAAGATGCTGTATCTCCCAAGACAAGACTGCATCAAGCAGATAGCGTGTGTGTGGCCAGAGAGGTCAAATAATCACTTTCTATGCCTTCTCATCAGCTTGCTTTCAGCCCTTGAATCTGCCAATTAACTAACTTTGCATCTCAGAAATTACCATTTTTATGTTAATTTACTCAGTTAAACAGGCAATTTTTAACACAGTTTGAGCACAGTGTTTTGGTTACACTCTAGAATGAAGATATGGATGCAATGTATTTTCTAATCATGAGTAGAGAAAATGGGTGCTGTTTTACTTTTTTAGAATCCTGAAATTTTTTCTGGAATAATTTTGAGCTGCTACTATGATTTGCTTCCTCAAGAACTCACACAGTTGTGCTAACAAAGCTATTGTGGTCTCAGGCAATGTCAGGAAAGTTTTGGAAAATTATTCTGGACATAAATAAAGTGTTAGGGGTGGAACTACATTTTAAGCATAAAACTAAGAATTGTATGCTTGACTTCTGATTCACTCTTTTGGTTTAAAAAAAAATTAAAACATTAGATGAAAAGTTATCAAGCCTAGAATGCTGTAGAAAGGTGAATGTGTACTGACAAGAGTTAAACAGACACCATAATTCCTGTCCTGTGGAAATTAAAAATAGTACCATTCAGAACTGCAACAAAAATGACATTTTGAAATTTTCCATGTAATGAAAATTCTGACATTTTGCTTAGAGAAGGTCAGAGTGACATTTCATTGTGAAATACTGAGAGCGTTTCTGGGGCTTCTTGGGTCATCTCTAATCGCCTGCCAGGTAGAAGCCCGAGGATTTGGGGGTCCTTTTTGTGCAATGTTCCTGGAGTGCTGGGGGGCAAACAGCTTGGGGTCATGGTTTCTGCAACAGCCTGCCTAACGGGGGGACACTAAACCAGATGAGCGCGGTGGCAGAGTGCCAGGCAGAGCATTCTCACTTTTATTAAGATTTAACAATAATCAAAATGTTCTCACCCAACATTCTAGTAAATTAAGAGTTTAGGAAATCAGACCAAAAACCTAGAACTAACTGCTTATGTTTGCAAGGTGCTTTGTACTCTGTGAGGAAACTATCCTCTAAAGCACCTTAAGTACCTTATTCTTTCCCATTTCCTCAACATTGCAAACTTATCAAAAACATGACTGCTTTTTCAGCACAGGGAAGTATGGGCTTTATATTTTAATTTTTTATTTTAAGCTTTGGGATGACTTTACATTCTGGGCTAAATTCAGTTCTCTTGGGTCATCTGTGGTTATTGTCAGATAACCTTTTAGGGGTTTTGTTTAGCTGGTTGATTGTTTGGTTGGCTGGTTGACTTTTTGGGGTTTTTGTTGTTTCATTGTTTGTTTTGTTTTTGTTTTCCTTTTTTGCCAGGTGTGTCAGTATATGTGGAGTAATTCCAGAGGTTTAAGAGCCTCTCTGTCCATCTGCTTTCTTTGAAGCTGTGCAGTTTGAATTAGTTCTGCCATCTGGGTCGGAATAAGATTGTCTGATAAAATAGAATAATTTTGTGTAAACTCTGATTAATGCATTATATGAATGGGAGACAGAGTTGTCAATGAAAATCCAGTTGCACCCTTTGATCCTTCCTCGGCTAGAGCAACTAAACCTTTTTCCCATGCACAAAATGGAAGTTATAAGGGTACAAATACTGCAACTACTGCACTACAATCATCTACACTGGATCTGTACAACCAACACTCAGAAGCAATGTCAGAGTTTCATCCTCCAATGTGGGAAGGTGCTCCATCCTCTCCAGTACCCTGATGTCAAATCCATAATGCTGATATACAGTAAGATTCAGCAGTCATATAAGGCAGAATACCTCTGCCTTTCCTTTTCTGTAGCCTTCTCCCGCCTTTTTGTAAGTTGAGGTGGGGAAGACTAGCAGAATATCCATATATCCATATATCAATATCCATATTCACCCCTCATCAGCAGCACCAGGGAACTTCATGCCTACATTTTTTTATGTTGTGTTCTTACCTTTCCTTCCTTCCAGGTAAGGAAACATGAATATATAGGACACACTTGACACCAAGAATTTTTGATCCCAAGAATAATTATTCTTCCTAATGCAGAAATATGCCTAACATTTTCAAGAACATTTTCAAGTTACATTTTAGCCCATGAGTGACAGTGAAATGTATGGAAATAAATGCTGGTTTTGGTTCAGCCCTTTAGCAGTCCACAGGACTGATTTTAGTGTACCTGATTCAAAGTGTTATACAACAGTTAAGCTCTACCTGGAGAACCAGATATCTTTGTGAAAAAAATGGGCAACCTGCAACCTGTTGGAGAAAAATTTCTCCAACCTGCAATATTCGTGCGGGTGAAATAAATACTAAAATATGTCTTCTGAATTATTTTGCTAAATAATATGTAGCCTAATACTGTCTATTTTCATTGTCTTATTTAACAGTTTCAAAATTCTTTGTTAACTTATACAACACATACTATAAAAATTAGATTTATTGATGAGGAGAATATGGTCAATGTTTTAGCTTAATTGCTCTTGTTTAGAATCTCATAATCTCTACTGGGCAAGGTTTACGAAATGACCAAAATTATCTCATTTAGGTATTTCATTTGCTTCTAAAGACATGTAACTCAATGGAGGTCTACAGTAATTTTACAGATTGATAATTTGCTGTTTTCCAAGAATAAACTTCAGGAGATTATGGATCAAAGCACGATAGAAATTTTAAGGAATTGCAAAAAGTTATGTAATAAAAATAAAATTACTTTCTGATCATAAACAATCATCCTTTCTTAAATTAATTGAAGCCAAGAATTGAAAATAAATCATGGAATAAGAGTAAGATAGAGATAACTAAAATATTAAGAGGGGAAAAAGAGAGATGCCAACTTCCATCACCTTCAATTATGTCAAAGTAGTTATTTGTAATGATCTTTTATATTCTCACAATGAAATAAATAAATAAATCCCAGGGCACCTCAGCTCATTACCAAAAACCAAAATGATTTTGCATGTATTTGTAAATTACTTTCTACTTTATTTGTACATTACTTTCTACTTCAGAGAAATGTAGGAGTGCTTCTGGAGATGTAATACTTCAAATTTTTTTCTGCTACCCCCCCTAAAAATGCACTCAGCTTTTTTGGAATGAAAAATAGCTCAAGCAAACAGGTGAGAAACAAACCCTTTGCCTTTTTCAGAGGATCATCATTGATTAGTTTGAGGTATTTCTGAAGTAAGGTGATCATGTACAAATGGTATTTCATCATGTCTTTGGTCTGGCCATTCAAATAGAATAAGGTAAAACAAGAAAACAAAACAGTTTTCAGTATGAGAATTGACTTGTGGAACTGCATGCATTCCATGGCAAATGGTGGGAATTTGCCTTAGTTAGCTCTGTGGCCTCTGTGCAGGTTGCTTTGACAGCACTGCTGACTTCAGTGAGTTGGATCCAAAGAACCCTCAGCTCCTGTTCAGCTTCGTTCAGCTACACAGACCTGTTGGGTTGTTCTGGTGGAGCACATTTGCTCTATCAGACATGCTAAAGCTATTTAGAGCTACAAGGGAAATTACAGCTGGTGACTAGGAGAGGTTTGAAGGAAAAAGTGTATGTTATTCAGATATATAATTACTTCTGCTACTCCTGCATGGCGGGTGACTTTCTGACCAGGAATTGAAGCAGCTGTTCCCAGTCCACTGGGAGCAGGAGAAGCACAGCCTTGTGTACCCAGTCTGCTTGGAGAGCACTTTCAGAACTGACTGGCTTTGAGCTGAGTATCTGCCCCAAGAGCCCTGAAAGCTGGAGGCTGTAGTCTGCTTTTCACTTAGAAATTCAGTTAATCCTTCATCAACCTTTAGTCAAGGAACATTGCTATGTTTCACAGCATTCAAATAAAAAATTTAATGCCTTTAAAACTTAGTAATTTCATTAGCTCATTTAGTCTCCGAATTGCATGACAATGTTTGTGGAAGAAGGGAGAAGGGAATGCTGCAATTGCTCCCTGCAATTGTCAAAATGTAAAGGTAGTACAGAATAGGTTAATAATTTCAAAATTTAAGTAGGGTAAATTCTGCAATTTCTGGTTAATGGCTTTGAATGTGTGATACAATAGATAGTGAATCATGGAGGTGTGTGCAGTGTGGTCAGATGACTACCCAAAACAAGATACTCTTGGCATCCATTATGGTACCTTGACAAAAAACCCAACAACAATAAAAAAACAAACAAGCAACCCAAAGAACCAAAACAACAACAACAACAACAAAGAATGAAAGAATGGGTAGGTGTGTAACAGAGCCCCTTTGACTTGCAATAACACCTTAGAGGGATTAGGAGTTAAAAATATAGAGGATATTAGCTTCAAATTTATTTTCCTCCAGGTGTTCCCTGAAAATAATGGTTTTATTTTACTCTTCTTGAAGAAATAACAATATAAAGAAGATACTACCAAAGATATTTGAAGTTAATCTGACCTTCTGGTGAAGAAGTTTCATATTTGAGAACTGGCTGGCTTCAATTGAAGTGACCAGGGAGAGTAATCTGGAACAACTTGCATATGTCACAGCTGCTAATATTCAGTAGCTGTTACAAAAATTTTTCTTCTTGGCAAAAAACAACGAAAGAACTGTTCACTTGGACAGTAATGAAAACTAGAGCTGCCATTCTTGCCATGATTATTACTATGGCAAGAGTAAGTGTGAATATCTTCATTGCTGTGACATCACTAGTGATGCAGAGGCTGCAAGCCTTTGAATATATCTCTAGCCAGCCTAGAAAGGGTCAGATTTAGAAATAAGAACTTCACATAAATTCACAGAATATGCATAGTAGGAAGCAAACTTAATAGGAACTTAAAAAAATGTGGAAGAGGAAAATCTTTTCAAGAACTTCAAATTTCTGTCATTCAAACTTTTTGACCACACTCTGATTGGGCAGTGGATTTCTGAAGGAAAATGTTTTCTTTCATAGAGGAACTTGTTTCTTGCAAAGAATATATTACATGATTCCTGGAATATTTGAATTATGGTATTTCAGCATCAGAAAAAGTATCTGAAGCTCTTTTTAACATAGGAAAGACTTATCCAGAAAAGCATGAAATTTAAAATGGTAAACCCCGTCTTTTTGTTTCCAAGATCAGAATGTTAATGAAAAGCTTGTATTATATATTAGTAGAGAATTCATAGATGAGCTGCCTAGCAGTTCACTTTACAGACACACATTGTTGACTTCATGAGCTAATAGAAAGAAAACTATTTCTGCATACCTAGCCTGCAGTGGTTAGATTTACTAGACAATGATGCATACAATCCCCATATATAAACCAGTCAAGAGATACTCTCTATAAGCTTAAGTGCCTCACATAATTTATTTTTTCCCCCAACCAAAGTCTAGTATCTTCAGCTTGCATGATTACTGAGCTTTGTATTCTAGTTCTTGCCATCAATTCATTCTAAAACTCATAAAATGCAAAGTACTGGTGTGTATTTTTCTTTCCCATTCTTTAGTGAATGAATTATTCCTCACATTAGAAGATACAATATCTGCAAAGATATTCTTCATTGCACTGAATGAAGTAAATACTGGAGTATATGATTTGATTTGTCATACATCTCTGTCTGAAAAAGCAAAAACATCCACTCTGCATTTTAGGGCCAGACCACCAGTTAGAATAATGAGCATAACTCTTGTGATTTCACATGGTTTCAAATAACACCGCTAGTACACAAGAAACTGGTTTTGTTGTGAATCGTTCTACCATCCTGATATAAAACAGTAGTGGCAGAGGGTAATGTGTTGATAAAGAGACAAAGAAAAGGCCTCTAAGTTTGCATGGTTACCTTAGGAGCTAGCAAACACATCTGCACACCCATTTTTTTTTTTAGTAGTATGAGTTTTCACTTTAATTGGTGTTTTTATTTGTAGACAAATGTTGTGTTAATGGAGGAAGGGAAAAAGATGTGATACATAGTTTCAGAAGGAGATGAGTGTCTTGATAAAAGAAGGCATCGGAGGGCAGAAGCATAATTAAGCTGGACTGACTGTGGAGGTCATGGTAGAATAACAAGTATCAAAGGATGTAAAAGCAGAGAAGCGTTGGCATGGAGACTGCTAGGCACTTTAGTATTAAATATAACACATTTCAGATGGAAACATGGAATAGAGCCTGATCACAAATACTGCTGGATTTTCAGTAATTCATGTTACCAAAACCTAAATGAAAACCTTGGTTTTTTGCTGTACTGAATCAATATTTTGTTTCAAGTAGGGAAAAGTTTTTATATCTTCATAGGTTTTTAGGCTTGTAGTTAAGTTCTGTTACATCTTGTATGTCACAGAACATTGATTTTCATCAGGTTATTCTTACTGGTGTCCCTTACAGTCTTTTAAAACGGAGAGTCCTGTTTCCTATTGAACCATCATAGTTGTGATTTTGTTATTATGTTGTGCACTATTGTGACAAGTTAGAAGATTCTGTGGTTTGTCCTCCAACTGGGAAAGTATTTCAGAGATCTCTGAAGACCAGGTGTTATGACCTGCCCCAGAAGGCAAGGGTAACCCAGGTTCTTGTTAACAGATCCCTTTAGGGTAGGTTAGAGCAAAACAAAATGGATGGGTGTTTGTAAATATATTTATATAGGGTTTATTTTAGAACAATACGGCTGCAATGGGAAGTAAGTATGTAGCCATTTTTTAGTATTATCTATAGTAATATAACAGTATGAAAGCACAAAAATATTACAGGAAGGAAGGAACAAAGAAACAAAGGAAGGAGCAAAAACATACCATCACCCACAGACCTTGCAACAAGAGTTTATTGTTGCAACTTAGTTGTGCATTGGCTGAAGTGATGCTCTTGGTTCATTGGGGGTGATGGAAGAATTACACAGTGACAAAAACCACAACGTACATTGAGGTTTCTTATGCTTAGACTAGGTGAAAATACCCAGGTACCACACATGGAGGGAAAAGTTTTACGCTGAATGATATAATACTGGATGATGAGACATTTCAGAAGTCTGACACCTTCTGATACATTACAGCTGACTGCTACATCAGTGCAGTTGAGTCAATTATAGCCTATTATGGGGCCGTAATAGGGGAATTATCACAGCTGAGCTCACCTGAGTAAAGACAGAGATAGTACTCTGCCTCACAGAGTTTGCCTCTTTTCTTATCTTACTCAACACCCAGTTTGTCCCCTGAGCTGGTGCATGTTCTCTCCCTCTGCACCTGGGTTACTGTGCATGAGGGCATCCTGCCCCCTGATTGTTCCACTCATCCCAGTCTCTCTCACATCCTTTTCCTTAGCCTGGGATAATTGGGAAACAGTACCACCTTGATTTCATCTTAAGTCTCTCACCGGGGAACAGTTATATAAAAACCTGCTTTTGCCTATACAAGGTTTTTGTTGTTTCTTAATTGTATCTTGAAAATAGCCCTTTACAGCTTGGTTGGCTTTGAAAGCTTTGTTTTATTAAAGATCATACATAAAAGAATAGAGATTTGTTTGTCTGTCAATAACCATAAAATAGATATTGGCAAATTAACCTTATCTCTCTTTCACCTGGTATCAGTTTTCCATGGTCTTTACAAAATTACTGAACATATAGTTGGGAGACAGTACTTGTGATATGTTCTCTTCAACAAATTATTTTATTTCAATAATGTAATTCATTATTAAGTACAAATTTATATAAAAAGTATAGCAATTTATAAAAATATAAATAAAAATAATGAATAAGTAATGAATAACTGCCAAGTCATTAATTATGCCCAAGTCAAGCTTAGGGATCCATTTTAAGCGAGTACATGCTCTAGCTGCCAGATGTCTATTGTTAAAAGTAAAAGTCACTACAAAACCAGTAGTCTAACCTAGGCTGATTCTGAGTTCCCTGTGGGTGTTTGTGATACTTACTGTGAATTTGTGTGAGTGATACTGCATCTGACCTGCATTCTTCATAGATGAGATAAAATGCATAGTACTGTATGCTTAGCATCGGCAACAGAAGAATCCCTCAGAGTGAACACCTTATAACTATAGTGCTGACAATGAAACAAGGAGGTTCTGTAAGAGTATAAATTGCTGTTCTCACATTTCTATGTTCCACTTACAAAAGCCTGTTATCTTTCATAATTTTATTTTCCTTGGTCATGTACATGTGTTTGTGCACATGTACATGCATGAAAAATTGGTGCCATTCAACCAAAGTTGTACATTCAACCAACTAGTTGTACTGGGTTTGCAGGGCAAGGTTTTGTAGCTGTGGGGTTACCAGGATGGCTTCCATGAGATGGTATTGAAAGCATCCTTCACATCTAACAGAGACAAGGCCAGCAAGCTCCAAGGCCAAGCCCAAATCCATCAATTGTCCTGACCTTTGAGTCTTTTGTTATAGTTTCTCTCTGCTGTCCCATTGAGAAGGGGAATGATGGGTTGACCCCTGCCCAGGGTCAACCCATCACACTAGCATCAGGTCATTTTGCACTGTTTAGCTCTGAAAGGCAGCCACTTCATTTCACACTTAGAAATTTTTAACATGGCCTTCTGCTTCCAAACTGATCTGCTATGTCTCTAGGTCCTCTTTTTGTTCCTAATTTTTTTCTCCTTTCTAGTTTTTGTTTGGCCTGGCCAAGTTTATTTAAACTTATAACTTCTGTGATAAAAAGATTAAAATACATTTAATTCTAATCTGATCCAATCTTCTTTTCCAATTTTTTTCATGTAGTTCTTTTGTTTTTCTCCTTCAATGTGCAGATGTTGTTTTTCTTATTTTATCCTGTGTGAAAATGGTATTTTAAGCTCTAGAGTACTTAAGTAGGGTGCTTATGCAGTGTGTATATCTAAAAGGGGATGATGTAATAGAAGAATTTTAACATTTATTTCCCCCCTCTCTCCAGATATTCTTCCCTCACTTTTAAAAGATAAGTCTGTGATGCTAAACCAACTTGTAGGTATAAAATCTGACAGAGAGGGTTATATGTACATGCATATTTTATCTAAACAGATAGTTATCTATCTATCTATCTATCTATCTATCTATCTATCTATCTATTCCATCTAATCTATCTATTTAGATATATTGTAAAGGTGTTTCAGTCCTTTTTGTTTTGTTTTTTTTTTTTTTACATTCATCACCATGGGTTACTTGGGATTCAGGTTGGAAAGGATCTTAAGATGTTATTAGTCCAACCTCATGTTTAAAAAATCTCTCCCTTGGGCCTTTTCTGAAGATGGCTGCGATGTTTGCCCATTTCCCATTGTCAGGGATCTCCCATGATCACCATCGTCTTTCAGAGATGGTGGAGGATGGACTTGGAAGAAAATCAGCCCCTTTCCGCTTCTTCTTGAATGCTGTTTGTCTAGACCCGTGGACTTCTATGGATGAAGTTGTCTTTGGCAATCTCTGGCTTGATGCTTGTCCACCTGTCTTAGTCTTTCCCCATGAATCTTGCCCCTAAGCATGGAGACTTGGGAGAAGTTGATGGGGATAACTGTGACAAAGAAGGTATGGAGTAACTCAGCCTCATCTGTGTCTGCTCTTGGAAATCACCCACATTCTTCAACAATGTCTCTACTTTTTCATTGTTCAGACCTTTATGGTTGATGTAAAGCAAAAGCTCATTTTATTTTTTAAATGTCCAATTAAGCTGGGGTTTTCCCTATAGAACCCTAATGCCATGCTCAGGCAATGCTTCCAAATTTTTGCTATAGCCTGTCCCTGCATCATTCTACCACCCTTGCTCTATCATGAGTTATCTGCCAAGGCAGACTGGTCTCTTTATTTTCCTACCTTTTCACAGAGTATTAGCTTAGATTTTTCTTGCATTTGAAGGCTGCCATCCTTAAAGCTTTACAGTTTCCCTGAGCTGCTCTTTCATGCTCCCAGGACCGACACATCCAATAGGAGTGCTGACATTTCTGACACTCACAATGGGATTTGTGGTGTAACCTATACAGCAACTGGCGCTTTTTCCTAGTTTACAGCTGATTTCTTATATTATTTGTTATGTGAATTTCAGGTTTTAAAACTTGATAATCACTTAAAATCATCTGAACCTGAATATTCCCTGACTGAGAAGGCACTGAAGCTATGAGCAAATAAAGCCTGTTTCTGCTGCCTAATTCCAAGCAGAATTGCGGCACTGTTCCATAGTATCTCTGCTGGATGAACCAGAACTGGCATATCCATTGATTTCTACCAGCTGTTTTCTGCCAATTCCAGTTCCTGACAGGTAGCAAGCTGTGTAGCTGGCAGCAAAGAATCGCAAACAGTTCAAACATGCCCCAGGGAGGGCAAGTGCTTACCCAAAGCCCATCAAGGAATTGCTATTATGCTTCACAAGATACATATACATTCGCCACATCTGTCTCCTACTATTTGTACTCAGAACTGACAAAGGACTGAAATAAACATGTGCCTGTTTAATACTGTACAAGAACAAGGTGTTTGTAAGAGAAAGACATTGCAGATATTTTGGTGAATAATTTCCTAATGAAACTTCTTTTGTATATTCTGTGAATGTTTTGTAGCTAATCCATACTTTAATAGATCAAGTTATCTATTCAAATACCAAGCTAGCTTATTCAAATACTTTAAATGTGAATTTGTTCATTTTCATCTGCTGCTCTGACAATCTCATAACAGCACAAGCAGCCTTTATTTGGGGACCTGCTGCCTTCTTCATGTCTTTCTTGACTTTTCTGAGAGCTCTCTTCACAATGAACCAACCAGAGGATGCTGTAAAACGCTTTCTGAAATATTAATGGTTTTGCAGCAAGTCACCATGGCTTGACAAGCTCCCTTTCTTCACATAAACTAGCAACTGACCATGTGCAGGCTTCTAGTTAATTTCAAATACAACAAGATTTGCCTTTGGTTTTGCTTCTGTAATGAATCAAAGCATTCTGTTATTTGCTGATGCAGGTCAGAAGATGAATGATAAATTTTTAAGCCATGGAAACACATTTGTTTGTGATTCCCTGCTCTTCTCCATGTTATTTTAGATAAAATTGGGGCAATAAAATTGAAGGAAGTTTGGTGCCCATAGATTCTTTGGAAGTGAACAGGAGATGAAGGATCAAGTGTTTTAAAAAGTAAGCTTTATTAGGTAAAGCAAAGATATGTTATTGAGGAAATATTAGTATGTCTCTGTGGAAGACCATATTTTGGTAATGGTGTTACAGGTCTCAAAACCTGTCCAGCGATTGTGTTTTTAAGATCTTGAATGGGTGAACAATCACTAGTATAAATTCCCATATCACCTCCAATCAAAACTGCAGTATGAATTCAGGCATCTGAAGTAGAAATGTTCAGGTGCCTTCTATCTAATAGATAATACTGAATGTAGCAGGTATTACAGTATTATGCAGAAGAGAGAAATTTGTGAAGCTGTCTGTTGGCTTCATTTAGGAGCCATTCACATTCAGAGCCCCAGAATTTGTATGTATTGTGCAGGGGGTTTTGTGGTTTTTTTGCTTGTTTTTGGCTTTTTTTGCTCTGTTTTATTTTGTGGGGGTTTTGCTTCATTTTGTTTTGTGGGGGTTTTTGTGTTGTTTTTTTGTTGAATTTTTTGGGAGGGGGGTTTGTGGGGGTTTTTTTGTATTTTTGGTGGGAGGAGTTTGTTGGTTTTTGTTTGAGAGGTAGGTTTTTGTTTTTGTTTTTTGGGTTTTTTTCCTCCTTGAGGGCTATGCAGAGAGTACAGATGCTCACTTTGTAACTGATTTGGAGTGACAGGGGTTTAGTGTAGCCCTGCAGTTACTGACCTGAAGCATTCATGATTCTGTGCCTTAAGCAAGAAGGAATAAATTATTCTACTACCTTTCACTGTCATTTTAAATCTGTAAGGGAGCCGTACAGTATAAAAACTTTAAGACTGAGATTCTATTGTTAACATATGATTTCTCTAAGTCAGCTGTCAAAGATGGAAACATTTGCCCAGTGTAAGTGTTGTTAACTATTTTTCAATCAAAAACCAATAAAGCATTTTATAAAGGGATTCTAAAATGTACCTGTTAATTACAGTCATCATATAGTCTTTCAAATGCTAATGGTCTGATTCAAATTTCACTTTGTTTAGTTGTGTTAGAAGTTATGATTAAAGAATGGTATAGCTTTATAGTTGTTTTACTGCCATCTGTGTGCACCAGGCAATAACTCTGTACAGATGGTTGTAATTCAGAGACAGGTTGCCACATGCAAAAAAGTATGTTTCAGTTATTTTAATAAGATTTATTGCAGCAGTCACAGTTAAATGCTTGAGCCTTAATGATAATTGCCACTAATCCTTCAAGAAAAATGATCAGAGTTCAGTAAACCACAAGAAGCAGATTTAGCTATAAGCTTCAAAAACCTCTCACTGCAAAGGTACGGTTCCTTTTCCATTTTGTGTTTTCTCCCCCTCCCCTTTCTTTCTTAAGCATTTATTCCTATAACTTTTGTCTTGAAGCATTTGGTATAAAAAGACAGAGATTTTTTTGCTCATTTTTTATTTTGTTTTCCATGTATGGATGCTTATTTATATCAAAACATGAGGAGAATCACAAATTAATTTAATTAAGTGGTAACAAATCTGATGGTAAAGACAGGTACCTCACAGAATTCTCAGTTCCTCTACATTAGAGACTGGGCCACATTCAAACCCTAAACATGCCCTTTTATTTCTGTGTCTGTGATGGCAGCAGTAATTTGTATTCTCCATTTGGGCTGGCATCTTACATCTCTATTTGGCTTCTATAATCAATAGAAGTAGCTTCAAAAACAATACTCCAGGCAAAGACTAAGAGAACCTTTGTAGTATCCTAAGGATTTTCAGGTTTATACTCTTCGTGAACTGAGAGGAAAAATGTCTTGTGTGTGTGTCTCACAAAAGTACAACTGGAATATCAGTTTGTGCCTAAGAGTTTTATTTAGCCTTAACACTACAATACCACAAGAGATTCAGTTCTTCCTCTTGAGTTTTAGCTTAGTTTATTCTTTACTTTCTATTGGACAGGGAGACTTTCAGCTAAAGCATGTAGATGTCAACATACAGAAATGCAATATGTGTGTGTGTGCATACATGCAAGGGTGCAAAGGTGCAAGTATGTGGGTACATGTATACAGAATGGGTATTTATTATAAATGACCTTAATTAAAGATGGAACTACATAACCATTTGCTTTTAGATATTACTCTTGAGCTTTTCTTTCAATATAGTTCTTCAATTTTAATTTAGACAGATCCCTTATTTTGTGGCTGGGACAAGTTCTGGCATACAACTGATAGGGAGTATGTGAGAGCCAGATGAGGTCTGCAGTCCAGGAAAGTTATATGAATTTCTTTTTATGTGCCTGTCATAATACAGTTTTGACTTGTGATGTTACAAAAATATGGAATTATAGTGCATACATGTATAATAAAAAGATGTATACTAGACAACTATCTTAAACATTTCAGAAGGAATTGTGATCATTGTGGCTTGTTTTTCCTGCTTGCTATTGTTGTCGAGCTTGTTCCATAAACTGCTTTCACCAGCTATACCTTGAATTGCTATAAACATTTAAGGAGAAATCACAGCTATGATGGCCCTACTATTTACTGGGGGCCTCTAAAGCAGTAATATTGAGTGATTCAGTATCAATTTGTTTTGCAAAATAGTGACTTTGCTAGCATCTAAACTCTAACATAATGAAAATTATGGGGGTAGTGTGTAAAAAAAGGTTTTCCTTTTCTTTCTTGTGTTTGACCTCTTTTTTTTGTAAGACTCTCTTGCTTTGCAGATGAATTTCAGGACTAGAAACATTAAAAAGAGGGGGAAAAAAAAGGGCAGCAAAAAAATGACCTTTTCTCTCATCTTTTTGTATCTTGTGAAATACAGTCTTGCAGTGCCCCAAGGTGAGAAAGGTTGTCACTTTTTGTCGGTCCGCATTATTGTTCTCTGCCACCATGAAGTTGTATTTAAGGGGAAGGGTGCTAAATTCTATTTTCACTCAAGGCTGTGATGAAATGGACTGAGAAGCTACCTCAGTTTCTGGATTGTTGACTCTTTGTTGGTTTAAAAATTCCAGTTTCTAGAGAAAAAATTTGCAATACTGCTATACAATAATAAAAAAATGTGTACAGGCATCTTTGTCTCTAGAATAGGTTTTCTGAAATCTTCAGTTAGATTGTGAGTAGTAAACATTTTAGGATTCTCTTCCAGATTGAGAGTATTGAAAGCGAAACATCCTCATGAAGGTTACTGAAACCATGTAGACAATAGCTTCCTAGCATTTTAATACATACACTCTTTTTGTTAAAAATTATCCCTGTGGGGAGGAAAGAGTTGAAAAACTGAAGGTTGGTAAGAAGAGAGAAAAATGAGTTGTTTTTAGAATTGTTTTTTTTTAAAGACCAAGTCTGCACCTGGGAGATGTTAGAAAATACTCAGTGAGAAAATTCAGTACTTGTGTTTGCTTTGGTTTGTTTTCTGTCAGCTGAAAAAGAAAAGGAATTTTCTCAGAGTAGACAACAGGATGTTGTTAAAGACTTAAATGCCTTTCCTACAGACTAGGGCCTCATTGTAGGTGGGGAAGGAAGATAAGAGTGTCCTGAGATTGTACAATGCAGCCTGGTGAAGATTTGTGCATGCTCCAGGCTCTTGGAGAGGCAGGGCTCTGGCCTTGTCCATTTTGCCCCTGGCTAAAATGAACTTAGCAGTGCATGTGTCTCCACTTGTTTTTTTTGAATCCTCCAGCCAGTGAGATGGAATAAATCTACTCTTTGCTCTTCAGCCATGGGTTGTGGTCATCTTTGTGTAACCTGAAAATATTTGCTTTGCACAATCCCAGGAATAAAAACTTAATGCAGTTCCTTTGTGGCACCTGTGACTGGTTAAATTTAAAAGCAGCATTAGCATGTTTAATGTTAAAATACTCTCTGAAGACTCTAGAAGCTTACCTGAAGAGGCTGGGAACTGAAGCAGGTAAAGGCCAGCAGACTGCAGATCAGACTTAGAGACACCTCATGGTATTTGCCACCTGCCAGCAACAACCAGAGACTATTCCTGTTGTTATTGAGAAGTTTTGCTTTCCAGTCTGGAGAAGTAAGGAGGAGCATGGAGTGGGGGAAGAGATGAAAACTGAGAATACCTCCAGGATTGCCAAGTGCATAAGTATTAGAGCATTTTTATGTCTATTTTGGACCACTGAGCTATGTGAGGAAGCTGGAGAAAGCCAAATAAATGGCCTTGAGCTCCATAAGTAATAGATGCTGTTTCGTGCTGTTCCCCTGGCATCCTCTGCTCAGCTTGCTGCAGATCAGCAGCTCTGCTGGTAGCAGCACAGCACTGTAGGATACTCTGCAGCAGGGTTGGCTGCACCATCAGGAGACAGCAGATCTGGTATTAGAAAGGTGCAGAAAATTAACTGTCTGACTAGAACTGGGAACTTCCAGCCATACTGGAAAATACGCTTAAAGTCATTATTGTAACCAGCAGTATTTCAGCAGTTCTAAATGATCACGCAGGGGCTCTAGAGAATAACTGCATCCCTTTCTGTCCTAGCCTTACCTGCTGTGTGTCTGTCTCTATGTACAATAATCTATAAATATGTGTGAGCATCTGTTACTATATTGCTTCCCATCTTCCCTCCACAAGCCAAGATTTCCATAGTCTGCTGCCACGGCACTTGTATATGACATTTTGAATGCATGAAGTGCAAAAGCATGACATTTTGAATTAGAAATTAATTTAACAAACGTGTCTGTTGGAAAAACGTTTAGATCCTCAAAATTTGTCAAATGATATTTTAAAAGTTAAAAAGAAATTTCACAAAATGAGCTGAGGAAAGTTAAATGCAAAAGTTAAGGGGAAAAAATGTTCAACACTTGAGAGGCATTATGAGCCTAACAGAGAGGACATGATTATGATGAATGAGGCAAGTTACTGCTTAGTGCTGCTGTTTCATTTCTGTTCATCCTTTCATGTTTAAACTTCTTTGGAGCAAAGAACTCACAGTATGGAGTCTCCAATGGTGACTCAGTCTTATGTGCTAAGTTCAATGCAGTAGACCCTGCACACTAATGCAGTGTTAGCAGTAATTATTTACCATTTCTGAATCGCTGAACCAAGTTAAAAAATAAGTTAGTTGAGAACGGGCAAAGTTGTCAAATTATGTTAGTATGCAGATGCAAATAATTTCCAAATTCAATTGGCTCGCAACACAAATTGATGCAAACTAGTACATGCATTTACTTATAGCACATCACATAGAAGCTTCTGTCTAGTGACCTTGGATATTAGATTAGACTGCTCTAGATAGATTAAAAACTGAAACATCCCTACATGCCATTTTAAGTGTTAATTTTTTGCACTTTTTGAAAATGAAATTTTGGAAGGGACTAAATTGCATGAATGATTTCAAAGCTCCAAAGTGGGCGCTTCTCTTGCTTTCACCTTCATAAAAATTGAGGCTAATATTGTGCTAAGGTCTAATTAAGATCATCAAGCTTCCAGCTGCTTGCAGGACTGGGGCCAAATGATGGCACCAGATAAGGAAAATAGATGAAGAACTTACATGCTATGTGGTACTGGAGGTTTTCCTTCACATGTTGAAAATAGACAGTATTTCTCTACTTGGTACTGTGGATGTTACTCACTCTAATAAGATTCCTTACTACCCTGGAATAGCAGTGAATGGACAAGATTTGGCATCTCCATACTGAAAACACAGGGAAGCAGTCCTCTGAGAGTCACAAAGCACTCCTCTTTCTGTAAGAGGAGGATATGAGGAAGGTTAAGTTCTATTTTGTAGTTACAGTCTTTTTTATTTCTGCAAGCTGAGATTTTACAATACCTTTTAGAGTAAACAGTTTGGATGGGATCATTTGGATTTCACATTGGACGGCTTCTTCAGTGGAGATCTTCTGGGCTTCTGCATATTGCTCTGCTTTGCTAGGAATTGTTCTGTCACACCATGATCTGACATTTGATGGGTGTGTAATGTCAGCATTCCTCATTATTTCACAATATACAGTGGAGTAATATGTTAATATTTATTAATTTAAAATCCTATTTGCTATGAGCAGTAATAACACTTAGCAACAGTCATTTTCCACTTCATTTGATACCCTACTAATTTTAACTGCATGAGACTATTTGTGAGTCTGATAGCTACACTTTATATCTTCTTCATAGTTACTTTAATTTTTTTTTCGTTGGTTGGTTGATTGTTCAGTTTTTGAGGGGCGAGTTTTGTGTGGTTTTTTTTTGTTTTTTTTTTTGTTTATGGGTTTGGATGGGTTGTGGGTTTTATTTTTGTTGGTTTTCTTGTTTTGGTTTTGGGGGTTTTTGTGGTTTTTCATTGTTTGTTTGTTTGTTTTTGGGTTTGGGTGGGGATTTTTTGTTTGGTTTTTTTTTTTTCTTTATATTTTTGAGTTTTGGTTTTTTGTTTTTAGTGGTTTTGGGTTTTTTAATTGAAGCACTGATGGGATCATAAAAGATTTCAATATCTGACCTCTTTGAGGTCTCTTAATCTTAGTCCAAACATTTGCTTTGTCTCTGTACACAAAATCTATGGACTTCACAAATGGTACACCTTCTGTGCAGGATTTCTGCTAGTGCTTTTTAAATTTCATTTGACATCCAGACTTCCTCCTAATTTCCTTAATCCCAGAATTCCAGAGTGGCTGAGATTAGAAGGGACCACTTGGGGTCATGTGTCAAAGTCCCCTGCTCAAGGAAGCCACTTGAGATTATTGCTCAGGACTGTGTTCATGTGGCTTTTGAATTGTTCTAAGAGTAGAACCTTCATAAGCTCTCCAAGCAGACTGTGACAGTGTTTGGTAACTAAGAACAAGAAAGTGAGTCGTAATAACCATCTGGAGCCTAATGTGGTGCTTCAGTGTTTGCCTCTGGGCCTTTCTCTGAGTGCCACTTAGCAGAGCCTGGCTATTTCTGTGTCACACCCTCTCTGCAGGTATTAGTACTCATGGGTAAAATTCCCCTGAACTTTCTAACAGTCATAGTTTTCTCAGCCTTTCCTCACAGGAGAAATGTTCCATCTCCTTACTCATCTCAGTGGACATTTGTTAGATTTTTTTCAAAACTACCATTTCTTTACCATACTGGGAACCCCAGAACTGGACCCAGCACTCTTGTCCAGCCACCAGTGTACCCTTAATGTCTCTCTGTACCTACTTTCACTACCCTTCTTTTGTAGTTTATGGTGTTTCTGCTGTTTTTAAACTATTTTCTGTTATTTTTCAGCAAATCATACCATGAGATGGGAAAAGAGTCCAGAAGTCTTCTAGAGCCTGTGATGTTTTTTCTAGCACTTGACATACACGTGGGAAGCAGAAGAAAGGCCAAGAAAACCTATAGAGAGACAAAGGAATGCTTTGATTATTGGACAAGCAAGAGATTTCAAATACATGAGAGGCTGAGAAAATATAAATGTCAATGCAAATTGCAAAATGTATACATGAATTAGCAAATTTTTCTTTTTGTCTTTAGCTGAGCACATTCTTTTAATCTCTACTCCTCTATCCATCCTTATCCCTTTGTTGTCAAGTAAAATGTATTTTTGTACCACACTTAAGCACTTCTGAAGCATTTTAAATGCTGGTATTTCAAGGTATCTAGTGGTTTTTGTTTCACCAACAACTTCACTAGAGGATCTGTTCCCTTTTAAAAACTGGGTTTCAGAGACAAAGGGAAACTCCATGTTGCCCAAAGGTAAAACAGTAAGCCTATGACAAAGAGTTGCAAATAACCCTATAGCTCTGAATTCTGATGAGCCAAGAAGTTACATGATTCTTTTCCACTAAATGTACTAGAAGTAAGCATACAGACTTCTTTCTTTAAGAAAAAAGTACTTAAGCAAGGTCATATGGAGGTCAAAAAGCAAGCTCATTTAGAGTGGAAACCGGAGCAGTCTGCTCTGCATGTTCAGAATATATAAACATTCCAGAAAGTGGCAAATTCATACAGCCTCTCTGTGTAACAGCTACCTAGAGTGCCATGCTTTTTCCTGCTTTCATCCTTTTTTATTTTTTTTTTTATTCACAACCAGGCTCAAGATCAAATTTAATGTGTTAATGTTAAAAATTTTATCTAAATAGATAAAATTACCAAGGCCTTTTTATTCCTAAGGATGACATCAGTGACAATTTGCTATAGATTTTCGTCAGTCTTGGAGGAGTTGGAGTGTTCTGATTTTTCCTTGGTGATTCCATTTGTAAATCCACCTACTGCTGCCATTGTGATCAAATAAATTATCAAAACAGTGTGATCATTATTTGGGTACAGTAATTTTCTCCACAGGATACTCACCCCCCTCATTTCTGTTCACACTTTCTTCCACTTCATCAAGTCTATCTTTTTACTGACCTTTTCATGTAATGAAATCCTCCAGTTATTCTTCTGGCTATTAAGTGTATTTTTTAAAAGTTTCTGCACAGTATTCCTTGGACCTACCTATCAGATGTCCTTGCTTACCTTCTATTTCTAGTTTCCCTTAATGTTATCAGTGACTCTTTGGGTCCTTTGAAGTTTCTTTGGGTGTTGTGTCTCTCGCACTCCCCCTCTCCCCCGACTCCCAAAGTATTCCATAGTTTTGTTAAGACAAAGCCTCACTTTTTCAGAAAACACAAACCACTTTCAATACAAGTTTTATCAGTCAATGTTTCTTTGCCACACGACTGCATCAAACACTAAATGAGAAAAGTATCCAGGCAAGAAAACCAAACAATATGTAGGTGAGATAACAGGAAGCATGAATGGTTCTAATATATTGCATAAGTTTGGAGTTGTAAAGTATTTTCTTCTTGCCCAGTTCCACCTTTTTTTTTCATATGGGAGACATAAAATTTGATTACAAATTTTTCTTGGTAGAGGGGGTATCTTTTATTTGTGCTATAATGCACCTAGCACAGCCTGTAAAGAACCATATCATCAAACATAAAATTTCTTTTTTCTTTTAAATAAACTTTGAAAAGAATAATGACTAACATCAAGTTGTATTTTAGCTTCCAGTTTTCAACTGGCGGTAAAATCCTATCTATTAACTTTACTTTCCTTACCTTTAGACTTATCTATAAATGTCATTGTGTTGTAGCAATTGCCATTGGTTTTGAACTTTACAGAAATCTTTTTTTGTAGTAGATAGACCTTAGTAGATTGTTGTCACAATACAGAACATGTGTAACAAATTTTGTTTATGGCAAAAAGAAACTGAAATGCTAAAAAATGAAAATGACTTTTCATCCGTTCATGTTCACTCGATCCATGCCCTTTATTCTCCAGAAGGCTGTGTAGAGAAGTGTTAAAGAGCAGCTTGTTTCAGGACTGCCCTGCTGTCAGTGAGATCTGCAACTGCAGACAATGGGACATGATGGTTTCTGCCACAAAGCAGCACTCAGCCATTGTGCAATTGGGTGCACAGCAAGTCTGACTGAGCTCTCTTCACCCATGGGATGGGGAGAACCGGTGTGTGTGACGACTCTGACCAGGGGCGGCAATGGTCTTTTGCTTTCTGTAATCCTTCGATTTTCTCTACTTTCTTATCTTTACTCCTTGCTCTCTTTCTTAAGAGTAAATAAAAGTGAATTATCATTTTGCTTACCAACATTTGGCCTCCTTTGTGTCTTAATCTTGTCCCAGGTATATTTGAACTTTTCCCCTCTCTACATATGCAGGTTAGGACAGGCTGTTGCCATGAGCCAAGAAACTGGGGCATTTAGAACAACAAATTGGAAAGGACTAGCTCCTTTTTCTTACATATTTCTGCCCATTTTCCTTGTACATTATTTTGGAATTCATTAGCATAACCAACTATGGTGGTGCACAAAGAATAACAAAGAATAGAGGTCTGATCTGTGAAAGTGTGGCCCCACAGACTGATGGTGATAAGGAGCTCTGTATTAACTTAAAAGCCTGCAAAAAGCCATTCTGCATTTGCAACATCAGAACCCACCACGGTAGACTGAATGTATGGCTCCTTAAAGTAAATTTACCTTTTAGTTAGATAGTCATCCTTAGTGATTCTGTGATTATCAGGCAAAAGGTGAATGAAAACAATAGCATGACACAGAGATAAAGACAGTGTCATGTTTCTGTAGGAGGGTCTGAAGTGCTTCCTGCTTCTACCAATGAAAATAATACATATCATCATAGAACTTGACATAGAAAGCCATAAGACTTATTTACTTATTTCAGTTTTTTGTTTTTTTTTTTTTTTTTCTTTGTGGGTACTGGATTTCCAAAAATAAAGTCAACTTTCCAGAAAAGATGGAAAACAAACAAGGAAGAAGAAAACTTGAGGCCCTGCCTTATTTTGGAAGAATCCTTTTTTAATAGAAAAAAACCTTAATAATACCTTAAATGAACACACTATTACATTCTCTACTGCTTGATAAGGTCTCCCCTCTTTTGGTTAGATGCACTTATAAATTTTAAGAGGAAAAACCCATTCATTTTTATTGCTGTGAACAAATAGGTAAAAAATATATGCTTAGTAAAAAATATTGTAGTACTAGAGGCTGTTGCTTTTTTCTTTACACAAAACAGAAATTAATGTCTTACCTTACTTCTGATTGACCATTCAACATTATTTATTTCAAAGCAAACTGGGGTAATTGACAGGCTTGGGATTCAAAGGTTTCTGCATGAATTTCAAAGTAACAAGGAAAATGAGTGCAATATCCACCAGTTTGCTCCTTACTTGAGGTGGCTTTTGGAAAGAGATCATCACTTTCCATAGAAAGCCATGTGTAAGGGAATGCTTCCAGAGATAATCCAGTGGCAATGATACTCCTTTAGGGAAATAGGTTATTTTTAAAGATGAGGATGATGATCCTTTGATTTATAACTAAATCTTTTAAATATGAAAATATAGCAGTATATCCTAATGGAAGTAGGAAATTACCAAAAGACAGCCTTTTGACTGGCCAATTAAGGGGCTAGGCATTTTTCGGGAACCTGATCTTCATAGCTTTGAACTGGAAATATATTCAATATGACTGGCATTGAATTTCCAAGGAAATGGAATACCATTGTATATCTGTATTTAACTTATACTGCAAGTAATAAAGCTGATATTTAATACTTGGCTTTATACCAGTCTCTGAGAGAAAAATTAGGAGATGTTACAGCCTTCAATTTCAATTTACAAGTTTTTTGCTGTTTATTGCCTTCCTTTTTTTTCCCTCTTGTGTGCCTTCATACACCTTGAGCTACAGGGTATGTTTATGAAATAATTCATGCTTCTAAAGTAACCCAAGAGACTTGAGTACTCTTAATAAGCTTTGTGTATTGGTATGCATTAAATTACAGAAAACACACAAATCTTTTGGCTCTTACAACACCCATTCAGCTTACACTATTTCTTTTTAAAAAGTTTATAGGGCTTTCACTTTCTTCTTCTCCTCCTATCCCTTTACTCATTAATACTATGTGCTTGAGGCTTCTTTAAGCAAGGTGAGAGAATAATCTGCTCACTTCTAATTAATTTCAATGGGAACTGTGTGGCTAAACACTTTAGTTTGAAAATATCAACAATTTTTCCACCTGCACAGACTTTCATCTCTGGTTAAAGAGACTTTGCCCAAACCTTCCAACATCTCTATATTTGCCTAAGTAGCTCTACAGGGCAAAGAGCAAGAAGAAACAGGTCCAAAGGGACCTGAGAAGATTAAGATTTTTATGGGTAGCATAAATGTTTTTGTTTATGCATCTTATCTAAATGTGAATGCACCACCTGACTTTTTTCTACAGCACTTTTATTCTGGAAGTTGCCAGCAGGAAATAAGCATGTTTTTAATCCTTCAAGAAAGGTCAGAGTGGATTGCAATTTATTTAGGTATTTTAAAATACACCAACTACATAACAACTATCATCCACTTATGCAGTAGTGTCAGCAAATTGATTTTTTTTTCAGTAATTTTCCTGTCTTCATTATTTTATTGTTTCTTCCTCCACATTTATTAGTTTCATCCCAACTTCCAGGTCTAAAAGGAGAGAGTATAGTTCTGATCCTTGCTTCATTAACATTCAGTAGGAGGGTGAATCAGCCATCAAAACCGAGGATCCCAAATATCTCATAGTCTGGATGAGTGTCTTTATCTGAGCGGCAGAAGTAGGGAAGGTTTTGCCTCAGCGTGGCAGGCTTTTTTGCTGTGTCATTTCTGGTATGAGCCACTGTTACATCTTGAAGCCTCCCTGAGACAACTGTTGCAGCTTGGAGCTAGGATTTAAATATTCTCTTCTGATGAATGGATTCTGTTTTTTTCCTTTTATGGGGAAAAAATTTCAAAAGTGTCTGAGTAATGTAGAAGCCTAAATCCCATCGAATGTCACTTAGAATAAAATTATCAAAAGCTCTTTTATTCTTAGAGCTTACACTTGTCAGATGCACAGTCTGCCATGGCTGTCACAAATCATCTCTTCTAGATCCATTTTCACTTCTAATTTTCTAATAAAAGAAAGAGTAACTTAAAAGATCAGAGAAGCAGAATATAGTCCATTTTATTTAATGCGGGAGTAGACTGGATGGAATATAGTGAGTTTTGCTAGGTAGATTGTGCACAGCCATTCAGCTCTAAGACTTTAAAAGATATTCTTTTGGGCTACTTGACCTTTTTGTTATGCAGATATTCTTGCAAGAGTATAGCAGTAAATTGAATTTTACCTTGACACTCCTGCTCCATTCTGGCAAAATGACACAAAATCCATACTGTACCCATTAGTGTCAGACTAACACATACTTGTTGCTGCAGGTTTTACTGTTATTGCTATTCCCTCAGCTCTCCTTTGCACCCCAAGATACATGCTTAAAAATACGTGCACTTCATGACTCATAAGATATATTTGGCCTGTGCATAGATACAAACAGGTAGAAAGGAAAATGATGGTTAAAATGGCCTGTGGCAATGTGCTTAGAGAATAGCCTCCTACTGACCTGTGTCTGCTGCTCTGTGACCCCCGGAGGTGCCATGGCCTCTGGATTAGACACGCACCGTGTCCCCTCCGCAGGGGCCTCCTGCAGCCCTTTCAGCACGGACCAGAGCTGCGCTCCCAGTAGTTTAACTACAAACTTCCCATCTTCACGTCGCGACCCCTTTTTGAAATCTTCCTTACTCGCAAAAATACTTTCTTTGGGGAATTCACTTTGTCAGACACAGATACGGTAGTAGATTCCAAGGACCATAGACAATGTGCAACATTTTACAGTGAGATTAGTCTCTCACATTTGTAGTAGGATTTTGATTGTTTATACATTGTGGCATTAAAAAACTGTTTCTTCTTGTTTATTGCCTAAAGGCTCTGTTTTCAATTTAAATATTTTTCTGTTGGTTAATATTCTGAAACTTACATATTTAGCATTGCCCAGCAAATATTAGTGTCTGCATATTTATTAATAACCTATTGTAGTGAATTTCTATTTATTGGCTCAGTCGTCTCCTCATGTGACCAAATGCTCTATCTCTATTGTTTATTGTGCCATTTTCTTCACATCATCTTTTAATTCTATCAGTTTGGGCAAAAGTTACTCTGAGAAGAAGCTTTATTGGAAAGATTTGATACCACAATGTTTTCAAAAAAGGTGATGTAATACACAAAAAATGTTTTATAAAGAGATTAGAAAAGAACTTCTAATACTCTGGAAAACAGTGTGGATTTCTTGACTCTCACCTTTGTACCTGAGATGTTTCAAAAGGAAAACAGTAGCATAATTCCTTAATAATGAATAAGTTAGTATTTGTGAAATAAGTCATATTACAATAGTACAGAAATAGTACAATAGTACTATTTCTTACAATAATAAGAAATAATGAGTTAAATCTGAACACTGTTTCTTTTGTTGTTTAATGAGAGCTGAGAATACCCTGGGAGTGGTACATTGTGAGCATATCTGCACCAAATAACAAAATTCATGTATTCAAATAAATGAATGCCAATGGGTGTAGGACTAGCTAAGAATCTGATTTCTTTGTACAAGTCTAATTTCTGCACACAAACATGCTGATTTATTTTTTTCTTTTTTTTTAATGCAGAAACCAAGTGAACCAATTTAGAGATATACTCTGTAGCATTAGTATAAGGCATACACTAGTCTCATAGTCTTGCAAATGTTGCATAAGAATATAGGTGTTTTTATGATTTCATTTGGTTAAACTGTGAAGGAGGATATCTGATTCTAGGTATACTGTATTTAGAATTTAACTCATATTTTTCAGATTTTTGTTTATAAATAGATTATATATTTCATCTAGAAGACAAGTTTTTCTTCCCAGTTCACTTTCTTAATATAATGGTAAGGATATTCCATTCTGATTAACAATGAGCAGTAATTAACCCTTCCCCAAAAATAGTGTATGCAAATAGGACCAGTTAAGAATGTGTACAAACTTATTAATGCTTGAAAGCAGATAGAAATAACTTACAGAAATTTAGTAAGTTAAGATGTATTTTAGTGTTTGGTAAATATGTTATTATTATTTTGTTAGCAATGCAAGATCAACCATTTCTGAAGAATTTCTATGCCAAAAAAATTATTTACCTGGTTTATAATAAAAAAAATTTAGAACTATTTATTAAGTATTTATGCATACACTCTAAATACTAAAACTAGATCTTATATATGATAGATAGATAGATAGATAGATAGATAGATAGATAGATAGATAGATAGAGAAATTGCATTCTTGTGGCCACAAGAGAGAGATGGAAATAATGTCAAGGTGATCCAGGACTCTCTCGAACTCAATCTTTCTTTTCTGGACAGAAATGTACAGAAACAAAGAGATGTATATGGAATGATAGCTAATCCTAGCTAGATCACATTGTGACTTCACCAAGAGATGTTTACAGCAATGTCTACTGTACATTTGGAATGAAATACAAGCATTTATCTATACCAAGTAGAAAATTTTCTAATATTTGTAGGTTTGCTCAACACCCCCTGGCCCCTTCATCACTGCCAAAAAATCCCAAGATAAAGCACCGAAAAACCCAACTAAAAAAAACCAAAAAACCCTAAAAAATCCCCCAAAAGCCCAAATCAAAAAATCAAAAAATCAAAATCAAAACCAAAACTAACCAACCAACATCCCCACCTCCCTTGCCACAAAACAAACAACCCAACCAACCAGCCCCCCCGCCCAAAAAAAACCAAAAACCCAAAAAACAAAAGAAACCATCCCACAAAAATTTAAAAAACATCCATACAAAATAAACCATAATAAACAAAAATATATGGGATATGGGATATGGGATATGGGATATGGGATATGGGATATGGGATATGGGATATGGGGATATGGGATATGGGATATGTGAGAAACCTTACCCTGGTCAGTATTTGATAACAAATGGGTGAACAAGCAGAACTTCTTTCCTATGGTACTCAGCAGAGTGCACAATGAGTGTGGTGGGCTGCATGGGATTTTGTGGCATGTGAAGGCCAATCCCAGAGGAGCCAAACTGAGTAAGAGAGGATAGCTATTCTTGTTGGCATTTGGAGGCACCAGGTTCAAAACAGACAAAACTCCTCACTTTTTCTCACATGATTAAGTTTACAGCTCAGATTCTCATGCAGTGGAGAAATGATAAATGACTTTTTAGTGTACTTAATGGCTTTAAAATGTACATGAAGGCATGTATATAAACACCTCCTGAGTACCTGTGGTAGCTGTCAGTGCCAAGGAAGTACAATACTACAGTACTGTACCTTCAGTCTCTTTCCTTTAGAATCTGGCCTCAAAAAAACCCTGCTCTGAATGAATTTGCTGTTGACCATTTTTTTCCTCCATTACACTGTATAAATTTGATTAATGGTTTAGCTGCTCAGCTATAAACAGCGTGGAAAGCAGGACCTGCTGTTACAGGCCAGGTGCTGTACAGCAGCTATGGGATGACACAGCTTCCTGGCCTCTTTTCCTCTCTTCCCATGCTGAATTCCCTTGTAAAATGATAAATCTTATAGCTACCTTTCCGAGGGGATTCTAATTTGACTCCTGTTGATAGGTGTTGGTAGCGTGTGGCTAGATCACGTATACTTTGCCTTTAGAAACTCTTCAGGCCACACAGTAGTAAAGCTTGGACCTGTTTCTGTTCTAAACACCTGAGAAATGCATTACTCCAGTGAGGCAACAAAGTACAATGTAATTTTTGCCAGCTCACAGATTTCCTTCCAAACCCTAACAATCCCTCCTTTCCTGAAAAATTTTTGCCTCTCTGCTAGTAGACGGTATGCTGTATTTTGACAAAATTTTGTTTGGACATGGATAACAAACTGAACAAAAACCATGGTTAATGTTTAGAATATCATAAGTAAACACAGACAGCTGCTGCACTAGCATACAAAATCACTCTTTTGTAACCATAGTAAATGAAGTTCTGAAGTTTGGTTCATATAAACAAATTTACTAATAAAGAAATAATTTATTAATTTATTAAGAAATAAATAATTTATTAATTTATTTTCTTTATCCTGCCCCATATAAAATTAAGTCTCTTAACCCAAATCCTCCATGTTCGCCATTAAACTGTGACTCCATGTGCCACTTCCACAAGCCTTTGGAACATTTCTAGGGGTGCCAATTCCACCACCTCCATGGACAGTCTGTTCCAGATGCCAAACTCACTTTTCAGAATTCTTCATCTGAGACATGAAAATTTTCTGCCTGTTACAAGGTAGCTTGCTTTCTGAGACTATTTTAAGATGCTGTTAATTTTTATACACTATTTTTCTACTCCATTATGTACTATCATCATGAGGAATGCCACTTGACAACCTAACATAATCTTATGTTGAATACAATCTTAATTTTATCTGATAAAGAAATATGTGATGTAGAAAAAATAATCACTCTGACTAGCAGAGTCAGTGGAACTCAGTTAGGGTTTTGTTTCTCACTTAAGAGGGTATATATATATATTTTTTTTTATGGTGTCTATTTCAAATAAGTCTTGTTGCCTTTTAGTATAGTTGAATGGGTGATGTTTTTGCTTCCTTAGTCCTTCTGATTTTGACAAGGTTATTTTTGTACTCTGATGAAGTAGTTTGGACCTGGAGCAGTGCATGCCATCATGTGATTACTGGATAAAGTAATTACTTTTTTTCTTGCTCTGTTTTTCTCCTTGTACTTTTTCACTAGTTAAAAGGGATTATTTTCCCATGTCTATAGTATAGCTCAGACCTCATCATTTTTTCCTTCCCATAGTCCTGTCATTATCCATCTAGGTCCAGAAATAAGAGTAGCTGGAGCTGGACTGCAATAGAGAATTACCACACCAGCCTTTCACCTCTAAGCCCCAGTTCCACATACAGGTGTCAATTAGAAATAGTTTTGCTCTTCCTCTTGTCCCATTTGTTCAGAAAATGAAAACCACTGCACTGCCTCACACAGCTGTCCATCCTTTCTCTGTTGTGGTGCTGGGGTTGGGATAACAGAAGTGCTGTGCTGGTCTGGAATTCAGTACAGGACTCGAGGCTGGTGGGGACACTTCACTTCACTATCCTTTTTCATGCTTATGAACTCAAAATTCTCTCTGTAGCTGGAAAGCAGTCCTCCTATTGGAATTAGGAAAGTGCTGTAACAACTTATTGTGTCTTGAAGTCTTTATAGTAGAGAGTTGTTTTAGTTGGTTTTGGTTTTATCATTTGTTTCTAAAGTCTCCATCTTGTGATGTGGTGTATTGTTCCTAATCTGGAAGGTGATAGTCGCCAGGTAACTGCAACATGATGTAACACATCTACTGCACATCTGCTGCTGTTCTAGCAGCTGAAGGTTATTACTGCTCTAGAAGACTACTAGGGTACAAGAAAAAATTATTTTCAGTTTAATTGTGTTTTTCTGCTTCTTTTACTGAAAGAAGTATTCAGGTAGCAGGTTGAAAATTAACAAAGGAAGTAATTTTCATGTACCTCGGAAATGAGTAGTGCAACTCATTGCCATGGGCTATCATGGAGACAAAGGTAGTGATAGGCTAGATTTGGTTAAGTTTATGAATCCTCATGGCTAGTAAATATGATTGGAATGTAACTCATAGTCAAGAAGACGTAACTGCTGAAAGATGCAATGGCATACCAGGGTTTCTCCATTAATCTCCTGTTTCACATACACTTCCTCATGTACCCTTCCTCCTCTAGAGGTGGTACTAGGGACATATTTTTGTGATAGAGACAACTTTAGTCTGACCTGTTATGGTGATTTTTTTTCTTTTCACGTCTTCTGAGGTTTATTTTTTTAATCACAGCTGTTGTGAAAAATTGTATGAAGTAAAGCTTCTGATAGTTCCTTGGAAATGATTGATCTGTCTGAGAAATTTAGAATGGAAAGAGTTAATTTAGAGACATCAAAAATTTATCTCAATAATAAATATAAACAAAATGTTTATAGGATCATTTCCTGTTGTGGTGTGTTATGTCAGTTTGTCTAGTTGCTCCCCCATTTTGTATTGTGGTTCTGCCCTCAATTGTTTTTCTCTGCCTAAGTGCTGTCAATTATTCAGTTGCCCTGGTTACTCCTGCCTCAAGTTCTGTCAATCCCCTGATTGTATGAGGTAATTCCCAGTTCCCCTCCCCCTGTTTCCTTATATGGGAGCATACTCCTCCCTCCCTGGGCCCTGCCAGTCACTCCCTACTCCACCTATTTCTCCAGAATGTTCTTCATTTTGGGAGTTATGATTGGCTGTGGGACCAGGGCCCCTCCTTTGTTATGTATCCATTGGTTTTCCTTTGATGTCTGTCGTCCTAAGTTCACTCCCACACCTTCCTGGATTGGTTCTGTTGGAACCCCCTCCCCTGGATTTCTCCCCCTTTATAACTCCCTGATACTTGTGTATCGTGCTCACTCTCTGGCTGACTTCTGTTAGGCAACAAGTCCTCAATAAACCTGACTGTCCCCAGAGAGTGTCCGTCTCTTCGTCTCGTCTTTTCTCGCAGCCTGGTATTCGATCCAGCGTGATCTCATCCCCACGGACACAGCCTGAAGCCTTCTGCCGCTGAGGGGTGTCCGTAGGAGCAATCCTGGGGCCCTGCCACTGGGATCGGCTCCCCACCTATGCAGTAGCCAGCTGGCCGCCCTGCTAGCCAGACGGACATTATTCAAAGGCCGCTGACCACTGCAATTTCCTGTTTCTATTCTTGGTTTAGGTATCATAAGGATCTAAGGTAATTTTGTAACTTTTTTGTTGACTTGTTGGTTTACCAGTTATGTCTCTTGGTGATATATGACCTTCATCCCAAAACCTGGAATACAATACTAGAAAAGGTTATTATGAAAATTATGGTTTTAATATATTATGATATTTTTTGATATTTATTCCTATTTAGCACCTCATTTTTTGTTTTTATCTAATTCAGAACAGAAATAGCCACATACGAATAGTTTTAAAAATGGCTTTGTTAAAGGCATTTTTGTTCCATGGAAAGCATCTTGTCCACAGGTTTACCTAAGCTAATTTTACACTTCTTTTTTTCACACTTATTTTTTTCATAATTGTCGCTGTCTCACACCAGTGCATTAAATTTCCCCAAAACTATTATTGTCAGGTAGCCTAAGAAGCTTTATTACTTCAATTTTTAAAATTACACAAATTTACATTATCTCAGAGTTGTTCAACTAGCTATGCTTTAAACCTCTCATTTTCAGTGACTTACAATGTTATCAATTCATTACATATAATTTTACTTTTCATTCAGTTGTATGCTTAGAGACAAAGCTGTGTGTATTGTCTAGTTTAAGAAATGCAATTTACTAGTTAAAAAGTTGTAAATTGTGTTCACTCTCATTTATTGTGTTCTCTTTCTTAGTGCAGTTTATTTAAGGTCTTTCCCTCCATTACTGGTTTATGCAGTTTAAGTAAAAGTATCCCACTGCTAAGTAAGACAGAAGAACCAGTAAGACCTGACAAAAAGAAGGACAAGGTGCTCAAAAATATTTTACCTCAGTGCTCAGTGATAATCTCTCTTCCCACAGCTCTCAAACCCTTGAATGTCAAGGCAGGGATTTGGGGGATTAATTCCTTCCCGCTGTAAGTGGAATGAGATTAAAGACCACCTGAGGAATACAGAAGTCCATGGGACCCGATGAGATGCATCCTAGAGTCCTGATGAGGTAGTTGCCAAGTTCCTTATCATATTAGAAAACTTGTGGCAATCATCCATGACTGAAAACAAGGGAAAATCATGTTCATTTTAAAAAGAGTGTAAAAAGGAGAACCCTGAGACATATTGACTAGACATTTTTACCTCCATGCCCAGCAGGATCATGCAACAGATCCTCCTGGAAGATATGCTGAAAAAAAAGTAGCTGATTAGAGACAGCCAACATGGTTTCACCAAGGTCAAGTTGTGCCTTATTAATCTACAGGTCTTCTACAATGAAATGACTGCATCAGTGGACAAGGAGACAGCTGCGGATCATTTACCTAGACTTCTGTAAAGCTTTTGATATGTTCCCATTGACCATGCATACCTATAAATAGGAGAAATATGGGTTTAATGGATGGACTTCTAGAAGAATAAGATACTGGTGGGATGGCCTTTTCGAATATGTTGCAGTCAATGGCTCAGTGGTCAAGTAGAAGCCAGGAACAAAACGTCTTTGAAGCACAAATAGGCCTTCGAGATTCTGTACTGGGACTAATACTTTTTAATATCTTCATCAATTGGATACAAAGTGGGATTGAGCACACCCTCAGAAAGCTTCAGCAGATGGCACCAAGGTGAGGGATGCTGCTGCTGTGGTGGAAGGACTTCCAGAAAGATCTTAACAAGATAGAGAAGTGGGTCTATGTGAGCCTCATGAAGCTCAACAAGAGCAAATGCAAGGTCCTGCACATGGGTCAGGGAGATTTCCAGTAACAACAGCCAGGGGGGGTACAAATCAAGAGCAACCCTGAGATGAAGGAGTTGAGGCTACTGTTGGATGAGAGACAGGACATGAGGTGCCAATGTGCACCTGCAGCCCAGAAAGCCAAATGTGTGCATCAAAAGAAGCATGGACAGTGGGGCCAGACAGGTGATTCTCTACTCTGCTCCTCTACTCTTAGACTGGAATACTACATCCACCTCTGGAATACATCTGGAATATTACATCCACCTCTGCAGCATAAGGGTCTGTTGGAATTAGTCCAGAGTAGGACACAAAGGTGATAAGAAAACTGGAGCACCACTGCTTTGAAGACAAGCTGAGAGAATTGGGGTTCAGCCTGGAGAAGGGAAGGCTCTGGTGTGATCTTAGCCCTTTCCAGTGCCTAGAGACACTACAGAAGACCAGAAGAGGGACTATTGTGAAGTGCATGGAGTGATAGAATAAGGGGAAATGGCTTTAAACTGAAAGAGGGAAGGTTTATATTAAAGGCTAGGATGAAATTCTTTGTGTGGGTGGTGAGGCAGTAAAACAAGTTACCCAGAGAAGCTGTGGCTGCCCTGGCTGGAAGTGTTCAAGCCCAGGCAGGATGGGGTTTTGAGCAACCCAATCTGGTGGAACGTGTTCCTACCCATGGCAGTGGAGTTGCATTAGAGGACCTTTAAACATCCCTTACAACCCAAAATGTTCTTTGACTCTTTGGTTCTAAAACCATTCTTAAAACCAAGAAGAAATACCAAAATAAAAAGTATTCCCTTTTCAGTGAATATTTGTCTTTTGTTGGTCTGAGGGCTTCAGTTAAACCCAAGAACTAGAACAGCATAAGGCAATCCTTAGGAAAATCCTTACACATTTTTTAATTGCCTGTTATAGGGTCTTTGGGCCAGTCAAGATTGGAAGATAGTGGCTTCTCGTCTTGTAAGAACCATTGTCAACAGATAAGTTATTCAAGTAATTTTTGGGTCTCCCTTAATAAAACTGAAAGGAGAGTAGATATTTGTTTGAGATTTGTGTGTTGCAGTGTGTACTATGAAATTACTTTTGAGTATTATTCTTATATTTACCATGATATTATTATTATTTTTATTAGCAATAATATTATGGGTTGTTTGTATTATCAAAAGACAAAGATCACATGTAAAAAAGCAATACATTGTATCTTTCCAGTGGCATCCTGGAGGATATGAAGGGGACAAGGTTTTATTTAACAGTGTGATGGAAGAAGATGTCCCAGTAATCAGGATGTGAGGAGGTTTATGAGGATGAATAGATTAGACACTATATTGGAGATTTTTCCTTAGGCAGGAAAAATCAGCACTCTTAGTTTAAGTTTAGGATTGAAGCCTTAGGAAGAGGACCTAATGAAAAATGATGCCAGAGTTATCAGTATGAATAGCAGGACTGGGATGATTTCAACAGTCACTGAGAAGAGAATGATAAATCCAAGTCTGAATTCAGGCACATATAATGTTTGTGGCTTGTTATTTTGTTTTATTGTGAATTAATAAAATGCCATTGCGAGGTGGATCATGATTATAAACTTTAAGTATTTGAGAAAAGAATACTTCAAGTATTTGAAGAAAGATAATTCCATTAAATCACAATAAAACATAAACAATAGCTATGAAAACCTGACTTTTTAATTTTTAGAGAAAATTCCAATGATATAGCGTGTTTGACCATGTATTGATAATTTATGGCACAGTCACATGGACAGATTTTCCTCGCAGTTTTATTTGACCATGATAATGTTGAGAACTGGACATCCAGAAGGATGCAAACCTGGTCTTATGCCCCTGGAAACCTTTTGGAATCTGTTTGTGCTTGACCATATCCTGAGCCAAAGATTGGTTCCATTTGCTTGCATAATGCACTTGGTTACTTCCATTTGTGCCAAAACTGGTTCTCTAAACACCTAGTAGTTCTCAGGATGAAATAGCTATTAATTATTCTCTAAAAATCTCAGTGTACTCTCATTGAATTCAGAGATTTTTGTCGTATGATTCCCCATCTTGTTACTTTTCGGTTCTTTTTTCCTGATACCTTCCTAACCTACTATGCCTTTCCCCACTGAAAATTTTCCCTGCCTTGGATCTTTTCCTTGTCCATAGTCCTATCTTGCTTTTTGATGGTTTTCTTAGTCACAGTGACTAGATTTGAAGTCGTATTCAAGATGTGAGTTTTTCAGGATTTCATTAATAGTTTTCTGTTATGTTAGCCATTTTCTACTTGATTCTCAGTCTAGTCTTAATTTTTAAAACTTTTAATGCCCTCTAGCATTTTTAGAGAGCTCTTTCCCAAGAAGCACTGCTGTAGAGCCAAGGAACAGGGATGTATATGAGGATTAGCTTTTTCTTCCTGTGGTGAGTCACAGAAATAATAGGGCCAAAGAGAGTCTGTCGTTGATGGCATTAAAGATATTTATTGTGTGAAAAGGAATACGGATGAAGAGGAAAAGATAATTAAAGACTAGCAGAGCTCTTACCAAGGTGCAAGCATGACTGGGACTATCAAGGCTGGATTCAGATAAGATAAATTCTATTATACAATGAGTGTAAAAGCCTCATTAAATTTCCTTAGCACAGAAACAGAAATAAGAGGTCATTGACTGTAAGAAGTAAAGGGAATGGGATTCTGTTATTTGCTTAAGTGCAGAAACAAAAACAATTAAATTGTTTTACTGTCCTTATAAAAGTACCATACTGTGGTATAGTACTGGCTTTCCATTGAACACAAATCCATTCAAATTTGTGACTTACAAGTCCTGGTGAGAGACTAGTCCTTACACCAACAAAAAGTTTTCCCAGTCACAGCCTTCCTTTGCAGTGGTCAGCAGAAGCAATAAAAAGTCTTGTTAATACAGCAGTAGTGCCAGAGCCAAAACCTTCAAAGCAGTCACATCCAAAATGTCTGGAATTCAATGGCAAGGGAGTGAGACCAAAAGAACCAGCCAGCCAAAAAAGCCAGCCACCAAAATTACTATTTCTGCTATATTCAAGACTGGATGCAAAACTTGCTTTATACTGAAACATTCTGAAACTGTTCCTACTTCAACACTTTTTACTCTTGCAGCCAGTAATCTCATCCTTAAAAATAATTCTAAAAGATATACTGCTAGTGGAGAAGAAGATCTGGTTTTCATTGTATCTTGTGTGAGAGCTTCAGATTTAGCAATGAAAAATAATATATTTGTCTCAAAAGATAGGTTCATTATTATATTTCTACTATACTATATAGTGAGATTTCACCCTTTTGGTTCCTTCTCTCCAGAATTATAGCTACATCAGAAATGCCAGAATGCATTTAGTTAATTAACAAATTTATAGACTACTTTTTACCCATTTCAGTTAGTGAAAACATGAGTTGCCTAATTAAGCACAGCTAAGATACTGATTTTTTTTTTTTCTAATATGACATGGATGCCCTGAAGAGAATCAGTATTTATTGCAGTAATTATCATTTTCTGCTTGGATGTTTTAAAACTGATCTCAAACACTACAGTTCCAAAGTTAAGCAGTTTCTGTTAAGCAATACCATCTGTATGTACAGCTACTGTGGATGTTAGATATGTAGACTAGGCAGATAAGGTATTTCACAGCATCACACTTAAACTAGGTGCTTATATTATTAGTATTAGTACTTTCTGAAATTGCATGCCTTTTTAAAATAAAATGGATTATACTATTACTTGTCCCCTTTTAGCAGATGTATTTAACTTTTTAGTTATGAAATATTTGATGGGAAAACTCACTGGGGAGTTTATTGGCACTTGAAGTTAATTTTACTTGTAAGGTGGAGAAGGAATTTTAATAATTGCAGAAATGGTAATTTAATGTATTCTTAGCGTATGACAGCATGCTTACCACCACAAGTCAGACTAAATGATCTATTTGTGAATGAATCATGTCCCGTTTACCCTCCATTTTTATGTAGTGTAAGTTTAATGGAAATACCTTGCGGTGTGTCTTTTGTGTAACATTATAACATTGCACTCAGTCCTCTGTGGTTTAAGCATGTAATAATACCTTTTTTTGAAACTGAGAAATAAGAAAAGACAAAACTAAAGAGGTATGAATGATGAGTATATTAGAGAAGAAACTCAAACGAGTTTGTAAAACTTTTTTTTTTTTTTTTTCTGAAAAATGCATCTTTACAAGTCTGCTTCATGATTTTAAGTTTCCAACATTAATTTAGCCCTGGAAACTAAGAGAAAGCTTGTCTGATGTTGGGCAACAGCAGAATCTGCACAGGCTGAAGTAGATGGGGGAGGAAAGTAATATTTTTTTCCTTAGATATCTCAATCCCCTGCATATCTCATTCTTTCTCATCTTCCTCCTTTATTCTAATATTATCAATCCTTATTTTCATGGATATTTTCATTAAAGATAGGCTGGGTACAGATATATCCTTTGCATTTAACTTGTTACTAAGTAAAGGGATGAATTAGACTAGAATTCAGGATGGACAAGGAAACAAACCTGTAGTCACATGGTCCTGCTTATCATCATTCAGTTTTGGTCTCTTTTTAAGCACTTTGTTCTAATTTTGAGCCTTTTTTCCTCCCACCAAAGAGTTCACTTTCATACTTGTTAAACTTGCAACCTGGGACAATATCCTTGTTTTAATGTGAAATATGTATAGATGAAAAAAATTTCATGGTGAGAATACTGTGGGACTTTGTTAAACCACAGGTGAGGATTGCATTATTTTATAGTCAGCAAGTCACCTTCCCATTTTCATATTAGCTTTTTTATCCTTCATGTTGTTTTTGTGTTCCTTCCAGACCGGACTCCCTCTGCCCCAGAGGGGTCCTCTAACCTGCTATTTGCATCTGTACATAAATATTTCATATAGCCCACAATGCTTTATGCATATTTTAACTGAACAATACCATTTCGTAAATTGTCTGTCAATATGATGTATGCCTGGTTACTGCCATGAAAAATGTGTTCAGTATTGTAGTAGTATTGAAATATCAATTGTCCCTCCAAATTCGGTCCATTTTCCTGCAGTACTAAGGAAAGTAAAAATGGTCTGAAAGTCTGAAAGTCTGGTTTCTGAGGAGATGTGACAAACTCTGTCAGTTTCCAGGAGTCTGCATAAATATGCATAGCTCTTCTGCTGAGTCTTACTGCCAGCCTGAATGGGTGGCTCTCATTAGCTCCAGCTTGGGAGGATAAAAGGTAAATGTCCAAAATGAACTTATATCTGTTTGCTGTGATGACAGGTTTAAAAGCTCAGACTGTGTCAAATATTTGCAAGCAATGCTACAAGAACCACTGGGCACAGTGACACAAAAGAAATATCAATTCTTTCATTCCTATTTAGCAATTCATATGTCCACAGAACTGTTGCCTTTAAACTTCACTCTTTTTTTTTTTTTTTTTTGTGCAATTCTATGTTAAGGTCTAGGAAAATCATGTTAAACAGGTTTGTGTCATTGAAAATAAATGGCCTGCCAGTTTGAGGGGCATCAAGTACTGCTAAACATTTTAGTCATGCATTGGTAAACAGTTTTTTGTATGATCATTGACAGTACATGAATGCATGACCATTTCTGAAATAAGTGGTGGATATGGCAGGGCCTAAAATGTATCATTCAGGAAGGAAATAAAAGACAAGACCCTCAGACAGGTTTTACTGTGTGTCCCAGCTTCTGGAGACATTCTAGTACCATACTGTGTTTTTCCACTATATAATTCTGAGAATTACTAAAAGGGATATTTTGACAAATAGATGTTAGGACCGTATGGAAAACCCTACCCCTGTTTAAAAAGATCTTCTAGATGACATCTCTGATTGATTGGTATTATCTACTCTTTAAAAACCTTCCCTTCACATGGTTAAAGAAAATAACTCCCTCTGCCACCAATTCCTCACAAAATGAACAAATCAGAAAAACAATTATTCTGTTTTTCATATAGACTGTTCTTCCCTCAGTATATGGATATGATCATGATGCTTCTTCTGTTGCTATCAATGTGTGATCTTTAATTTTTATAAGTAGACCATTGCAAAAAAACCTCTTTTTCCATTCAGAGTGCATTCACTGAATTTGAGGGAATTTCACTTAGAGCTGTGACAACAGACAAACAGTCTGTTTTTAGGGACTTTTTACTGTAGTTATAAATCTCAAAAAACCCTTGTCAATTAGCTGAAAAACATTCACTTCCTCCTGACAAAATGCTATATTCTTCTTATATTTCTGTTTTTAGAACAGATATGATGGCAAAATAATTTTATATGCTTTACTTTTACTGTTCAACACATACCTGTGTTCTTCCTGGTACTAAATTTGTGGTAAAAAGTCACCGGGTTATTATGTGGGTGTTCATAGTGCATTTTTATGTTCATTGATTAATTTTACATTCTTTATACCATAAATCAAGGTAATAAGGAAAATTTTCAGATGTGCCACTTGAAATATATCTCTCACATTGCCTTTGTTCTATTTATAACCTTGTTTTTTTGTACATAAAGTGTTCTTATATACTGTAGAATAGCTGATATATAGTAATGGGTGCAGAGCTGTAAAAGTCTCTCTTGGCACTCTTAACATGGTCAGATTATTACTGTGTTCACCGATTCAGCTAGATGTGTTCAAGGATCTTCTCTGGTCTGAAAGGTCAGCTGCTTTTAGTTGTGCACTGGCAGAATACTAATACTGTCCTTATTCAAATTACCTGCTACAGTACTTATTAAATTGATGGCCTTGTGCTCTAATTTAATACTGCCGTCGTTCAGAGGCAGGTCGCAGCTGCACTCTGAGCAGAATTAGGTGGTGCTGAGGCAAAGTTCAAGCAGAAACCATAGTTTTGGGCTGCATTTTCCCACTAAATTAGCAGTCAGATGCAGTATATAATTAATTAGCACAAACCAGGGAAAGCTTGTCATTTAATAAGCCTTTTTTATTTTCACATTACACAAACAGTGGGAATTGATCCATTAAGTGCCTGGCTATTAATGCTGTTAAATGTATGTCTGGTTGCTAAATTGAGATGTCTAGTTACATACGTTCAGTATTTAAGAGCTTCTCACAGATTGTTCAGTGTTTGCTGAGATTTTAAGTCACGTTCCACAAATCAATAATGGCTTCATAAATGAATTTGAACATTGCTGGTTCAGATAAATAGATCTGAGATGCATAGAAAAGAAATGATGTCTTGTATTGTGGTAGTCAAGACAGCATGGTATTCATTTTGTTGCCCTAAATATCAAATATTCTGCTTATACCATGCTGCTTATTCTCTACATTGCAGCCTTCTTTTTCCCTAAAAACCTTGTTCATAATTGCCTAAGGCATTGTATAACTTCACCTCTTCAGAGTCCTATGTGGTATTAAACATGCAGAATAATACATTTCAACAACCACTTGAAGATGTCTGAGGGAGCACAGAGGATTCTTGTCCTTAAAAAAAAAGTAAAAGGGCACTCTTATTTTTTGACAACTGTATTTCTGTACTGGAAATAGCTGTGCTTATCTTAGTCTTACAATATTCTAGGATTTAAAGGTTTTAATGTTCTATATATACTATAACCAATGTGTTTCTAGAAAAAATGTATATTGGCATTGAGTCATAAGACTAACTGCCAAATATAATAAGAAATCTTGTCTATTTTGCTCCTGTATGTTTATTTCATGTGGGAAGTGGGGAAGCATGGTATTTTGTATAGGGGTCCTGTAACGAGAACAGAGTGATCTCACTTATTCAAAATAAATGTCTTAAAATGAACCTAAACTAAAGGCTCAAAAGCAGGGAATAGTCTTCAACATTTCTGCTTGATGAAGGCAATACTCCATAGTAGAGATAAATATTGTACTCTTTTCACTGTCTTTCTCTGCATCTTGGTTGATTCACAGTTTCTCCAACAGATTCTTCAGTCTCTTTTGTCTGGATCTTTCATTAGCATTTCAAATCTTCCCTTGTTGTTGTAGGCCATTTAACATGAAACCTCCAGTTCTAATCAAGAAAACTCCTAAGCAGGTAAAACTCAAAGAGTGTTTTCTCATTAAATGGCCCAATTCTGTTGTGAGTGCAAGACCCATTTTATGTGTGTTTTATAAGACAGCTGGAAGAATTCAAAGTTCAGCATCAGACTTGACAGAATCAGCAGCACATCTGCCCCTGTGTGCATCAACAGCCACTGAGGTCTGTGTAGAAAGAGGAGGGCACAGCATTGGGTAAAAGAGCTAAAGATGCCCGTGAGCCTAAAGTAAACCAAATCAGTTTAAACTTTGTATACATTTATACATCTTTGTTTGAAAACACCAAAGATGAAATTAATTTGGCACTTGCACACACATTTCCTAAAACCCATTTTATTATAAGTTCATTAATATTAAATGTACTTGTTTGCCCAAATGAACTTACTTTAATTAGTGGTGATGGCTGTTGGAAAGAGTTTGCTATAATGCTCTAGTTATTTGAAACAGTTTCTCATGCATTAAGTGCTAAGATGCTGACATCTTTTACTCACTTTTAAGGTCCTGCACACGCCGTAGTCCGGTGTTTTCTGAATTGTGGGTTGACAGTGTGATCACAAGTGAGGAAGACTAGTGTTTATCTGACAACTGATAAATGAACCCAGTACCCTCCAGACTGCTTATCATCCCCCAGGATGTTAGACAAGCAGCTGCCTTGTACACCCTCCTTTCTTGGATAGCTCCTTGATAGGGTAAATTAGGCCTGGTATATGAGATTAGATCACATCGTTAGAAAATTTCAAGGCTTCCAAGCAAAATAAGAACTGAGTAAGAATAACATTCTTCATGCCTGTATATAATAAAAGGCTGAAACAAGATAAATTGAAGGAGCTGACAATGCTGTTGATGCTTTATTGTTTCCATTTGGCTACAAAACAAAAGAGACAGCAACACATTGATATGCAGGGTGAAGGCCTATATGCTGACACAGATTTTTTTAAACAAAAAAAAGTATACATATTTCATATGTCCTGGTTTTAAAGCTTTTTGCAATGTTTGCGATAAAAGGTATTGCAGATTTGCATGCTCAAAAACATCCTTGACAGCTATGGAAATTGTGTAGTTTGACAACTCCTCATCTTTAGCTAAGGTAAACAAATAAGACCAAGCTGACTGAAATTTAAAATCTTCCCTGATCCTGGGGATGCGATGGCAGCTTGTTTGCAGTGGCAGCCAAAACCTACAGGGTTGTCAGAAGTTGTAGAAAAGCTGAGGTAACTTTGACTGGACTGACCTCAAATATGATGTGAACAGCAGTGTGGGGAGAGGGATGAGAGGTTGTGGAGGTAGGCTGTCTACATGTCCGTTTGATCTTCAGTCAGCATTATGAACAAGCACAGTACTTAGATGCCTGAGAAGATAATAAATCATCAGTTATGAAAGGAGGTAAGAGCTTCTCCATTTTATACTGTCTATTTGCTCTAGCTCTGGATGAGGGTTTCACCATGGTGGGCACTGTGCAATGGCAGAACAAATAATGTGCATGTAAAGATTAAAGGCTTCTTTATCCATGCTAGACAAACCACACTGTCTTTGACTGACTCACAGAGAGTTCTGGTTCCTCTTGTCATCTAGTTTAAGTATGTGTTATTTGATAAGCACAGTCAAGAAATGAAGTTGTGAGGCCTCACTCATAGGACATGTATCTGTATTACAGGTAAAAATAGTATTTAATAACTATGTATTTTGTATCAAAAAGATTGTGTGCACATGTCTCACTCAGAGGGGCAGCTGTGGGCTTTTTTGCATAATGTGGTCAGGCAAGTCCAGGCTCCAGCAGAAATAAGAGATTTATCACAGCAGCTAGATAATGTATTGTTTCAGTCTGGGGATTAATCACTTTTTTGTGCTTAGTGATAGTTGCTGGAGACCTGGTTTGGAGTATTTATGCTATGTAGCACCCAGATCAGTGTAACCCAAATGGTGTGCTGCAGCGGCATGACTTTTAAAGACAAAGAGTGCTTACGTTCGCTGTCCTTGAGCAAAAGTCACTGCATCTGTAATTTGATCTCCCCATTACACCCCAGACTCAACTTTCTGTTTGATGACAGTATTTGCACTTATTTGGCTTTTGTCATAAAGAATGACATCTTTGTACGCCATTTCAATTCAAAAACTGCAGATATTGAAATCAGACCAAGGCTGCATGGTAATACAACTGCATGTGATGTATTTTTCCCCCTCTACTTCACAGGTGAGGAAAATTTGCAAGGCTGTTGAATGTTCCTGAGGTCTCGATTGAGGATGCTGCACTCTCTGGTGAGCACTGTCATGTGTAACAGAGAGGAACAGCCACAGGCACCGTGCTTCAAGGGATGCTTTGTGAAGGCCAGCAGGATGGAAGGAGAACAGCAGAACAGCAACTGAAATTATAGGGAACTGAGCAAAGACTGGAGGCCTACAGTGTAGCTAGTCCTGGGTACATTCTAGAGAGACATGATATTACAACTATGAGTAAAGGAGGGGATTTGGCTTACAGGTCCGTAAATTCCTGTTTCAGACATTGTGGACAGTGAGCATGATGTAGAGAATAATAGCGCTTTAGAAATGGTATGAGAGTTTTAAACTAGATGAGAATTTTCATTAGAACTGAAAATAACAGGAAATTCATCTTTTCTACAGTGATGATCTGCACTTCTCAAATAAATAAATGCTTGCAGAAATTATTGAAAGAAAGAAAATAAGAAAGTAAGCAGTATATACTCTGTATAAGTCTGATTTTTTTGCTTAGATTTGTAAATCTGTCTTGGTTTCAGTTCTTCTAACTGAATGAGTTGTAGCATGACATCACATGAGTAATATCTGAGAGCTTGCTTATCCCTTTCAGCCTGCTGTGGTGTCCATTGCAACTCATAGTGTTATGAAAAGCCACATTTACTCTACTGTTATTTGTGCAGCTGGGAGCATAAACCGTCTTGCCTTTCCAAAGTCACTCAATGAGCTCAGTTAGGATTCCAGTTTTGCTCAGTATGCTGAACTGAATCTTCTAGGTTACTAGAAGTCAAATTTAAGCAGTTGGAGACTTCAAATTGATAATTTTAAGAGATTAGAGATGCACAATTGCGTTCTCAACAGGTTGCACCTGAGTGCATGAAATCCATTGCACACTTCAGTGAGAGTGCAACAATGATTCTAGAAGAAAATATTTAATGTCAAAGTTTGGTGATAGCCTCAATTAGAAAAGATTTTTTTTAAAGTTTCCTGAAAAGTGAAACCTGTCCCATAAGAAACTCTGAGCCTTGACAGATTTCTTTTACTGTCTTGTACTTGACAGCTATTGGAACAGAATTCAGGTGACTTTAGTTTGGAGTGTTCTTGGGTGGTTTTGGGTGGAGTGTTCTTGGAGCGTTCTTTGGTTTTGGTTTTTTTTTTTTGTTTTTTTTTTTTTTTTTGTTTTTTTTTGTTTTTGTTTTTTTTTTGTTTTTGTTTTTTACTTATGCACGTATTTAGTACAGTTTCTTAAATAGAATCATCTATAATAATGTGCTACTTTTTATAAAAATAAGTAAGATTTACTTTTCTATTCTTTTGGCTGTCCTTTTCAAGTGACATGGTAATATGAAATCAGTACTTGTGTTTTCTTATATAATAATTTTAGCATTTTTTAATATTTGGAAAAAATGTATTTGTAATATTTTAATTTACTTGTGCTCTGATAATGTTACATGACTAAACTTCAAGAGCCTGCCAAACCCCAAAGTCATGCACAGATGAAGATTAAACAAAAAAAAGTTATGAAAATGGAAGAAAACTGAATAGAAGAGCATAAATCAAAACTAGTAATGGAGCTGTAATAAACACTTTATCTGTGAGTGATTCATGTGTTCATTCATATCATATATAACTTGTACATGAATGGAGAGCCAAAATCATTCTGTACCACTCAGTATATAAAAGGCAGCTAAATCTGCTTGTATAAATCTCCCTGATGTTGCACTCTGTCACAAAGCAAGTATTTTGCATAATTAGCCTGGAAATTTAGCCACATTTTTCAGGAGACAGCTAGTTCACTGCCCTCAATACAGTAGGATGACACCAAGTAAAATAGGTGCTCCTGGCTGCTTAGTAGTCTTCATAATTAGGCCTTTTATTTGATTGCCTACATATGGATTCAGAAGTCTAACTTTAGGCAAGTCTTTTTTTCTTCCTTTTCTTTTTAATTCCAGAAATTACAGGGATCTTGGTCAGATTGGCCATTCTCTTCTCTCTAAAACTTATTATTTTTAAAAACTTAATTTACAAAACGCCTGCTGTACTAGAATTCACTGTGTCCAAAAGATAGAGAATATGCAGTCCTGTTGCTGGATTAAAGCTGAAATATTTGAATCATTAGATCATACAGTTATTCAAAATTTTCTAGCAACATTTTTTGTCCCAATTTTTCTATCTTCATATTTTCCAGCCTGCTTATTTCATTAAGTGGTGCAAAAAGTCTGGTTCTTTATTATGATTTTGGGATATTGCAGAAATATATAGCTATTCCTGTTCAGAAAAAAGCTCTATATTGTGTATGAGATGGGCTTGTATGTAATCATGGTAATACTATTTAGGATTAAGACAGGTAGCATTTTGTACACTTCTGTATATAAAATTGATGAATGCTAACTTGTAAAGGTGTAGCAGCAAAAAAATATCAAATACTAATTTGTGTAAAAAAAAAATATTCGTAAACTTCCTTCTTCAAAGTGGAGACTCTCATTCAACAGGGTCAGCAAGAATTTGTGTTTTACCACAGATGCTCCTGTTGTCTGATAGACTGGGCACGCACTGGGCCTGAGAGCAAGATTCTGAACTTAACAGTGTAGTGGTCTGATTTAGTGTGTCAAAGTCTTTGTTATCACAAACTGAGATAATCCAAGGCATTCTTATTTAAAAAAAATTAAAGCTTATTGTACCAGTAAAAAGACACTTTCCTTTCTAGCACAAATAATCTTATCTTTTAATTTCTGTTCTTTTTAACTAGGTAAACTTTTATTTTTCTCTTCTAGATATCTTTGGATTTTTTTTTTTATATGTCTGAAGTATGACAGCTACTGCCATTGAAACTTCAGTATGAAATTTTAACTAGAAGGGTGGTAGGGGTTCAGATTGTGACTTGGAAGCCTTGTTGGGAAAGGAAAAACTCAACAGATGTCAGATTTTTAAATCTCTTGATTGGAACTGTGAACTATTTAGAGCTTTTCAAATCTATAAAATAAAGCACAGGGTCTTTGTGGGAGAGGGACTGTTTTGGTCTTTAAGTGTATTATTTCAGTGTCATTCTTAGTCCTCTGTGATATTTTTGACATCTTCTTTTCAGACAAGTCAAAGAGTGGAAAGAAATTTACTGACTAAACATTTAATATTATCAGTAACAATTTATTCCATCAAAGAGAGGAAACTGGTGCCATGTAATGTATATTTTTTGTAGAAACTAGCCCATTTTCAATAAATATAGCAATGAACATTTTGTCCTTTTTTTTGCACTGATTATTCTTTTTTGTAAAACAACACAGTATCCCACAGATGTAAGAATGAAGGATTTTTCTTTTTAATTCACATTAAAATGTCTTTCTTCTATATCTGCCACAGTGTTATTGAAAACATGACACCATTATTTAAAACAAGTCTGAAAAAATTTCTAAATATCTGTAATTGGAGGGAGAGAAGGATGTTGAAAATTCACATAAAGGATTTTTGCATATTTAGAACCTAAAATAAGGAGTAATTAACTGTTCCAAATATCCTCCCACTTATAATAATAGGATGTCTTCAGTGAAATTTGCAGAATTTATTTTATTTTGCTAATTGATTGGTATATTCATCATTCAATGATATATTAGATAGATTTGGATTCTAAACTACTTTTGTCTGATAAGCCTTCCAATTAATTCTTCTCACACTATTTTCCTAGTGACATCTGAACTTCTTTCATTATATAAAACACATCTTGAATAAGACATTGCTGAATAATAAGCAGGGATCCTAACATGTTCAAAATTAGAACCCCTGACAAAGTCAAATGCATTCTCATTTAGACAATGACCTCACCTAATGTCACTTTCAGTGTATCATATTGAGGGGGAGTTTATAGTCTTCCCCTTTTTGCCTATCAACCCTTAAGTCAGAAATTTTAGAGGAAGAAAAATTCAAGGAATTTTGCATACTATTGCTTATGTGGTCGCACATACTAAAGCCCAATTAGAATATCTGTGTTTGTTATATTTTTATTCTACATTGCCTTAAAATTTCTCCCCCCTTTTTTGTATTATTAATCAGTCTTCTAAGAAGAGTATTTTTTTTATTTGGGCAGTATTAAATTTGCTTGCAATTTGCATTTTTCTCAATACACCAGGCAGATTCCTTTTGCATAGAAAGCATTTCATAAACCAGAGCACACTGATAATAGCTGATTTAACTGACTTGCTAATACAAGGAGCATATCATTTTAAATGGACCTTACGTCTTTATTGGATGTTAGAGATGAAGACATTACTTCAAAATGTAGGTAATTATAGCCTCTTTTTTTATCAGTGCTATTTTCTGAGGTATTATCATAAGATAGCGCTTCAGTATTAAGCAGGACCTTAGAGTGGCAATAAATCAGTCCAACTGAGTCATCATTGTCCAAGGCATCTGAACTACTGAAATGTTGTGGATCCTACAGAGAGTGTGAAATCACTTGACCCTTGGCATTAACCTTTACTGAATGAATAGACACTGCTTTCCACATCGTGGAACAAAAGCAGAATAGTATTGATTAAACACCACATTCACTTGATATTAAATACTGGCTGAACTCACTTTTTGCTTTCCAGCTCCAGTGGGAAAAACCCAGAGAGTTGCTGAGTCTCAGGAGAATGCATGTTTGTAATTCAGAGCAATGTTTTTTCCTGCAAAGTTTTCTTTTTTTCCCCTCCTTCGATCAATAACTGGCAGCCATGATCAGCCATGAGTATGTATTGTCAATTCTGACCTGTGTACTTTATCACTTGGGGTGAGAGGTCACAGTGCTGTGACTAATAATGCAGTCGTCCCAGGCATGAATAGTTTCCTGCCTGTAATGCAAGTGCATATATATATATAAATATATATATATGTGTGTGTGTGTGTGTGAGCCTGTGAGTGTGTGTATCTATATCTCAACAGTCTGCATTATTATAAATCTTGTTTACCAAACCTCTCAGCTATTTGCTTTGTATGTCTGATTAATCTGCTGTGTGGCATCCTATTTACAAAAGCTCTTAGAGATTTACTAAATGGTTTTGCTCTTGGCAGGAATATGAGTTCCCTGGAACTTGGAAGTATCAAAGTGGGAATCTTGGGAATTAACTCCCTACCAAAGTTATGGTAGAAAGCTATTGCTTCATTTGATAAGTGAGGAAAAGAAGAAATGAAATCAGGAGAAGGACAAACAGAAGAATTCTTTCAGTGAATTCTCCTGTGTTTCATTAGGAGAGTTTCTGCCCTCATGTGCATAGCTGTAAACCCAGAGAAGCTCAGAAATGGGCTTCTGTAGTGCACAAGTCCTTCCCTAACACAGTTGATTCAATGTATAAAAGGTTAAGAGTGAAGAAAACACAAAATACAGTATAATGAATAGAAGCAGCTGCAGCAGTATGACTGTCTATCTACAAGCAGCTGACATTCCTGTTAGAAACAGCATTCCAAAAAGTTGCCTGAATTTAACTCCTTTTTGAAACCAAACAAGTTCTGACTTTAGCTCCATAATTACAGATTTGTCAAGCAGGATTTATGAAATCCTGCTTTTTCCTGTTTGGGAACAGAGCTGGTTTAGGATTCTGACTTATTCCACTTCAAAAGGTTTTGTAGTATTAAAAGCCAGGGGAATTGCACCACTTCACACAATTGTTTTCATGTTGATGAGTTTGTGTTCTGCCTTGTTCTGCCTGCAGATTCCCAACAGTGTAAGTTGTGACTGTAACCCATGTACCCTTTTGGCTGGATATCTGCATTCTCTCTATGGAGTATACTTTACATATGCAAGACTCAATGCATATGAATAAGATTTTTTAAAAATTATATTGAAAGTCTGAGGAAAATAGTCCATAGTTTCATGTAAATAACTAATTTTTCATCTACAAAATCTCCTCAAAACTGAAAAGCAAAAAAAGCTCAAAAAGGAAAATCCACTGTCTGGTTTAACCCATAGAAAAATGTCAATTTATTTCTCATAAAACAGAGACATTGAAATGTAGTAATAATAATACCAGTAGAAATAACAGTAACAGCAATAACAGCAATAAAATTTGTTATGGAAACTTATAAGAAGTTTTAGGAGCAGAAAGGACAGAAAATTTCTGGAGAAGAGTACCCACCAATTCTAACCCAGCAGTGGGCTACTTAGGACTTTATAGAGATCATGGATAATGTAGAATCATTGTGCCACTGTGCAACTGGTTTTTGCCACCAGCAGGAAGGACTTCAGCTCATCTGTGGAATTGCAGCACAAACTTTTCATTTTGCTTTGGGTCTCTGTTATTGTTAATCTTGCCAGGTTTTTTGTTTTTGTTGGCCCAAATCACATTTGAAAACCAAAAGAGGACTGAGTGCAACTTAGTCCTTGTTCTAAGACCATTTTACCTACATGCAAGTGGTGAAAAAAAAAAAAGCAATAAATACACCCAAAGCTATTTAGTGGCCTTCAACTAATTTAACCTGAGTCTGAACCCAGACTGTACAGTGCTCTTCTTTTTGTACCCAAAAGGAATTTCACAGTGTGGACATTGTTATCATAACTTTCTTGACCTGCCTTTTTTTTTAAACTTGTGTCAAAAGGCTATTCCTCATCTGAGGTGATCTCCAGCTATACAGCAAATATTTTTCACGTAATTATATAGATATGCTGTCAGCCAAACTTTGTAAAACAGCTTTATTTTTTTTTCCAGTTACATCATATATAAAGAACTAATAAACAGAAGTGCTATGTTTATTTAATGTATCTCTAGGCATACATAACAAGAGTACACTACCATAATCTAAATGCAGGGGATGCTCTTTTTCATGTAATAGAGGAGCTCATACCATGTGGCTGATAATGATGAAAAAGATAAAAGGATAAAGCCTCTTTAATCCTTGCTTCACTGTAAAGCTGTTAATATTTGTACATACATGCATATTTCTACAGAGTAACAAGTATTAAAGGCAGATAAAGTAATCTGGAAGTTTTCTACAGTCAGAAGAAATACAGCTAAAGATTGTCTGCATGCCAATCAGAGCTCTACTTTTTATATCCAAATTAGTATAAATCTACAAATACAGCAGTAAAAGAATTTATTAATTCACCACATGCAAAAATAACCTTTTAAAAGTACTGAATCAGTCTTTTTTCATGGAAAATAAAACTATCCTTGATTTTCAGACATTAGTTTTGTCAGCAGGATGGGTGATAATAAAATATTAAAATTATTAATATGATGAATGATGAAAATGATGATAAAATATCAAATTTTGAGGCTATTAGCCAACCCCAATGAATAGATGCAAACCGAGGGAATAGCTTTCCTGCAAATATGTCCATATAGGCATCTACCTTTTCAAATGTTCTGTGCTGAAAATGAATATGTTCATTATTAATAGTCAGACTCTACTGTTGTGACCCAGATGTCCTTAGGCAGGCACAGAAAGGACACGCTTCTACAAATGTCCACCTTATTAGGTCACCTTAACAGGTGTGCTGCAAATGTGAAATATGCCACTCATGTAAGCAACTTCAGTAAGATGCATCTCCCTAGGTGTAACAATTTTGTGTTATAATCAGTGCAAAGTGTTTTACAGTGTGAAAAACCACCCATTACATCTAAAATCTAAAATTCATCAGTTTTATCCTCCTCTGATCTTCATATTCAGTTAGTTTACTTGCTTAAACTTCTGTCTCAGTATTGCCCATACAACAGAAAACCCCTGCATTTTATAACATTAATGAAAAGTCATTAATTCATGCTCATGTTATTTCATCAAAATTGTTTTGGCAAGTTGTCTCATGATCAGGAAGATATAGTCATCTGGGTGTTCAAAAGTCTTCCGTTATCTCACATAAAAGTGTTCATAGTGTAGGTGAATATCTTCACATCCAGCCAAATATGATTAATGCAGATCCTTTCTGGGGGTAAATACCATTTCATTTCATGCCAAAGCAACTAGCTATGAGGCCAATTCTTTCTTGAACTGATAGGAAATAAGAAGCAGGGCAGATCCCTATAGAAAAATCCTGGTCCCACAGATGCCAAGGAGAACTTTTTGTCATAGCTGTCAATCAAGACAGATTTCATTTATTTTGTCAGGAAGAATATCTTTCTTGAACAAAGGATTCATAGCATATTCATAGCCAGGTCTAAAGTAGGTTTGAAAAGCATTTAAGTAACTTTACAGACTTCACCATCACACTCATCCTTTGTATTACTCTTCCCACCCCAAAACCTAGTAGAATTAGGTAAATGGTTTTTTGATACTCTGTTTTATTTTTCCCAGGGATTAGTCTTTGAAATCCTACCTATCTTGAACTTTTATATATTAAAAATTTTGATTTATTTTTGAATGGGAGAGGATTGTGACAAAAGCTGAAAAATTCCACATTTAGAATTACATTTTAGAAGAACCGACTTCTAAATGCAGCTAATAAATTGACACCAATTCTGATCTGCCATTTATTGATACAGCAAAAATACTGCTCTAATTTTGAAGTAAAATATTGCTCATGACTAAGAGTGAAAAAAGCAGGGCTTTTGGACAACAGACAAAATGCATCCTATTATTTATTAGCAGCAGGATATAGTTCTGTATTCTTTTTGAAAGTACAAAAAACCAAAAGAACAATGAAAACCTCTTCATGCACTCTTTCCACCTTCATTCTCTCTTTTTCTACTCAGGAGCGAAAAATTTAATTTAGTGGGGTATCTCCATTTTTGTGCAAAAAAATATACTGTATACAACTACTGCTGCTACTACTACTACTATTAATACTACTAGTTGTACTGCATTTTTACAGAAGCAACATATTTTAAACAATTCTTTGCATCAGAAAATAAATAAATACAAATAAATCTGCAATATATGATGGACAGTCTATACCATGATCGAGGGCTACTGTAATACACAAAGTAGCATTGAAGAAACATGTAGTGCAAATCATTTCGTTTGTATTTTGAAGGTTACCTCACAAGTACTTTTAGAATTTAATTAGATTAATAAAGACCTATAAAGACTTTTGAGTCTCTATGACAATTAGAATTGTTCATGATAGGTATTTTACAACCAAGCAAAGCATGAAGAATTTAGGAAAATAGGTTATGTGCTGGAGTGAGATACCTTTGAGAAAAACTGGTAGGGGAAGCACTGAATTAAAATAAGGTGAATGAATGTGACTTTTGTATTTATATTAACTTCTGAGGGACCAGCTTTTCCATTTTTCATTAATAGTTAATCTGGCAGTCTTGTTAAGTTGGTTTTTGCCTATTTGGTCTGTTTTCTATTTCTGAACAGCAGTTCTGACAGAAAGGTTTGTCCTTAATTGTCTCATGTGCATGATGGTAAATTAAGTTCTGTTGTTTGATGCACACTTAGGATATATGGCATTGACTTTAAAATAAAATCAATATTTCTTGATCTCTAAATCCTTTCTTTTGTTGAATGTGGGAAGTTGCAATGTGCAGCCTGGAAGAAAAATGGCTGGAAACAGTGAGAAATTGATCTGTGGTAGGTCATCTTTACCAGTGAAACAGAAGTGAAGGAAAAGAAAACAATTCCAGTAATGTATTATGTTTGGGAAAATGGTTCCAATGGGCATTGTAAAAAAAAAAAAAAATCTGATAATTTAAAGGAGTTTTCTTCTTGTTTTTATTTTTTTTTAATTATTTTTAATTAGACCTTGTCAATTGACTGAATTTCCTATAAATCCTCTATAACACAAAAAATACACTATTTTTTCAATTTGTGCAAATGATTGAGTAAAATAACAGTTTTTACATGCATGTTTAGTGCTGTCTGCATTGCCTTAGAAATGGTAATTCCTAGAATAGTGGTCCACTAAAACATCCAAGTAGGATGAAGCCATCTTCTTGAACTGTGCTCTAAGGTTAACTAGTCTCCTAGTGTGAGTTTAGGAATTAATATCCTAAAACTTGTTCACACACTAGACTGCTGGGGGCCTGTTAGACTATTCGGAGTTGCACATGACCTTCATGGGCAAAAGTGGCTTTACAGACAATCTCACATCTTCATTTTCCTGTGCTGCTTCAGTGAAGGACAGTGAATACCACAACAAACAAGGTTAAATGGAAAAAAACATAATGGAGACATGATTTCCACTGAAATATGAAGAAAATTCACCCCTGTTTAACTTTGTGTTTAACATATAATTTATTCAGTGGGTAAGCCTACTTGTTTTCTTTGGAATTATTCAAAGAATGGAGTAGTCCAGGTAGAGCTGAATGTAAAAAATGATAATTTGTAACTGACACCCAAAATTCAAGACTGATCCAAACTGGCCTGTTTATGATTTAGTTTAGTATTTACCACTTATCACATGGGTTATAAAACCAGCTCACTTTCCAAAAAACGAAGAGTAGTAATGTAAACCCAGGGCTTTTCTTAAGGTCAAGGGAAATGCTATGACTCCCTGTATCTTTAGAAAAGTTTTGTGACTCGGTGTACAATGATAAGTTCAATTCTATACAAAAATCATAATATTGTTGATGCTAACAAGAACAAATGCTGAGTGCTTTCAATGGTGTGACACTTAAACAGAAAATCTTGGGTTTTGCAAAAATTCTTTAGAAAATGGCTCACTTTCTTATCTTATTCTTAGGTCTGTTGCTGATAACAAAAGTAGAAACATTTTTCTGAATAAAATTTAACTGGCTGCTGACATTTTGATTGTGATGTTGCACAACTGAATTTTAGAACAAATAAGGAATTTAAAAGCACTGGCTTTAATTGTGCAGGTAAAAGACGGGCAGTGATATCTGACATGGCCTTCTTTCACTAGCTGGACTACCTAAAGAAAAAGATTGAAAAATTATGTGCTTGTAAGATAAGAATAGCTTAAAGTGCCAGAACTCACTATCTCTGCAGACTCCTTTGCATGGTGTTCTATGTAGTGATTTAAAACAGGTATTGCTTCTTCACAGCTGTAAATCAATTCTGCAGTTTGAAGGCCTACATGCCCTCAAAGTATATAGATGAAAAGCAGAAGTTTTGATTCTGCAGTGTGTTCATCTCCTCTACAAAGTACAACTGCTGGTGTCCTATTAGAGCTTTTCCCAGTTGAATAGCTGGATGCTGAGTTGTGTTATGTTTTCATGCACATGTTCACTCTAGCATCCCCTGTGTATACCCTGCAGATGGAAGAAAACTGGGAAAGGGTTAAGTGTTACTCAGTACACATCAAAACTGTGAATACCTCAAAATTTTGTAAATTATTTGGAAATCCTTATACTATATATCTATTTTATTAACTGGAAAAAATGTGCGTAAATTCTAAAGGTTAGAAATTTTATAACGTAGGTAATGGTGACTCTGTGCTAAGATTCTAACTGCAGCTAATAAAGGAAGGTAGAACTGTGTGAGCTGCTAGACACATGTAAGAAGGTATTTGTATTTATTTATTTTCTGATGCAAAGAATTGTTTAAAATAAGTTGCTTCTGTAAATACAGAAGTGGCATCAGTAGTTTTATTTGTGAATATTCATATAAAGAGTGAAGGTATATAATGAATATCCTCAATTATGGATATTCCTTATACTGTAAAATGAATCCCAAAGTCTTCCTTCCTTCCTTCCTTCCTTCCTTCCTTCCTTCCTTGCTTCCTTCCATCCGACACTTCCTTCCGACACTTCCTTCCGACACTTCCTTCCTTCCTTCCGACACTTCCTTCCTTCCTTCCGACACTTCCGTCCTTCCGACACTTCCTTCCGACACTTCCTTCCGACACTTCCTTCCGACACTTCCTTCCTTCCTTCCGACACTTCCTTCCTTCCGACAGTTCCTTCCTTCATTCCGACACTTCCTTCCGACAATCCCTTCCGACATTTCCTTCCGACACTTCCTCCCGACACTTCCTTCCTTCCTTCCTTCCTTCCTTCCTTCCTTCCTTCCTTCCTTCCTTCCTTCCTTCCGACACTTCCTTCCGACACTTCCTTCCGACACTTCCTTCCGACACTTCCTTCCGACACTTCCTTCCGACACTTCCTTCCTTCCTTCCGACACTTCCTTCCGACACTTCCTTCCGACACTTCCTTCCTTCCTTCCTTCCTTCCTTCCTTCCTTACTTCCTTCCGACACTTCCTTCCTTCCTTCTGACACTTCCTTCCTTCCGACACTTCCTTACGACACTTCCTTCCGACACTTCCTTCCTTCCTTCCGACACTTCCTTCCTTCCTTCCGACACTTCCGTCCTTCCGACACTTCCTTCCGACACTTCCTTCCTTCCTTCCGACACTTCCTTCCTTCCGACAGTTCCTTCCTTCCTTCCGACACTTCCTTCCGACAATCCCTTCCGACATTTCCTTCCGACACTTCCTTCCGACACTTCCTTCCGACACTTCCTTCCTTCCTTCCTTCCTTCCTTCCTTCCTTCCTTCCTTCCTTCCTTCCTTCCTTCCTTCCTTCCTTCCGACACTTCCTTCCGACACTTCCTTCCGACACTTCCTTCCTTCCTTCCTTCCTTCCTTCCTTCCTTCCTTCCTTCCGACACTTCCTTCCTTCCGACACTTCCTTTCTTCCTTCCGACACTTCCTTTCTTCCTTCCGACACTTCCTTCCTTCCTTCCGACACTTCCTTCCGACACTTCCTTCCGACACTTCCTTCCTTCCTTCCAACACTTCCTTCCGACACTTCCTTCCGACACTTCCTTCCTTCCTTCCGACATTTCCTTCCTTCCGACACTTCCTTCCTTCCTTCCGACACTTCCTTCCTTCCGACAGTTCCTTCCTTCCTTCCGACACTTCCTTCCGACAATCCCTTCCGACATTTCCTTCCGACACTTCCTTCCGACACTTCCTTCCTTCCTTCCTTCCTTCCTTCCTTCCTTCCTTCCTTCCTTCCTTCCTTCCTTCCTTCCTTCCGACACTTCCTTCCTTCCGACACTTCCTTTCTTCCTTCCGACACTTCCTTCCTTCCTTCCTTCCGACACTTCCTTCCTTCCTTCCGACACTTCCTTCCTTCCGACAGTTCCTTCCTTCCTTCCGACACTTCCTTCCGACAATCCCTTCCGACATTTCCTTCCGACACTTCCTTCCGACACTTCCTTCCGACACTTCCTTCCTTCCTTCCTTCCTTCCTTCCTTCCGACACTTCCTTCCTTCCTTCCTTCCTTCCTTCCTTCCTTCCTTCCTTCCTTCCTTCCTTCCTTCCTTCCTTCCTTCCTTCCGACACTTCCTTCCTTCCTTCCTTCCTTCCTTCCTTCCTTCCTTCCTTCCTTCCTTCCTTCCTTCCTTCCTTCCTTCCTTCCTTCCTTCCTTCCTTCCTTCCTTCCTTCCTTCCTTCCTTCCTTTCTTCCTTCCTTCCTTCCTTCCGACACTTCCTTCCTTCCGACACTTCCTTTCTTCCTTCCGACACTTCCTTTCTTCCTTCCGACACTTCCTTCCTTCCTTCCGACACTTCCTTCCGACACTTCCTTCCGACACTTCCTTCCTTCCTTCCAACACTTCCTTCCGACACTTCCTTCCGACACTTCCTTCCTTCCTTCCGACATTTCCTTCCTTCCGACACTTCCTTCCTTCCTTCCGACACTTCCTTCCGACACTTCCTTCTGACACTTCCTTCCTTCCTTCCGACACTGCCTTCCTTCCTTCCGACACATCCTTCCGACACTTCCTTCCGACACTTCCTTCCTTCCGACACTTCCGTCCTTCCGACACTTCCTTCCGACACTTCCTTCCTTCCTTCCGACACTTCCTTCCTTCCGACAGTTCCTTCCTTCCTTCCGACACTTCCTTCCGACAATCCCTTCCGACATTTCCTTCCGACACTTCCTTCCGACACTTCCTTCCTTCCTTCCTTCCTTCCTTCCTTCCTTCCTTCCTTCCGACACTTCCTTCCGACACTTCCTTCCTTCCGACACTTCCTTTCTTCCTTCCGACACTTCCTTCCTTCCTTCCGACACTTCCTTCCTTCCTTCCGACACTTCCTTCCTTCCTTCCGACACTTCCTTCCGACACTTCCTTCCGACACTTCCTTCCTTCCTTCCGACACTTCCTTCCGACACTTCCTTCCGACACTTCCTTCCTTCCTTCCAACATTTCCTTCCTTCCGACACTTCCTTCCTTCCTTCCGACACTTCCTTCCGACACTTCCTTCTGACACTTCCTTCCTTCCTTCCGACACTGCCTTCCTTCCTTCCGACACATCCTTCCGACACTTCCTTCCGACACTTCCTTCCTTCCGACAATTCCTTCCTTCCTTCCTTCCTTCCTTCCTTCCTTCCTTCCTTCCTTCCTTCCTTCCTTCCTTCCGACACTTCCTTCCGACACTTCCTTCCGACACTTCCTTCCTTCCTTCCGACACTTCCTTCCTTCCGACACTTCCTTCCGACACTTCCTTCCTTCCTTCCTTCCTTCCGACACATCCTTCCGACACTTCCTTCCGACACTTCCTTCCGACACTTCCTTCCTTCCTTCCTTCCTTCCTTCCTTCCTTCCTTCCTTCCTTCCTTCCTTCCTTCCTTCCTTCCTTCCTTCCTTCCTTCCTTCCTTCCTTCCTTCCTTCCTTCCTTCCCTCCTTCCTTCCTTCCTTCCTTCCTTCCTTCCTTCCTTCCTTCCTTCCTTCCATCCTTCCTTCCTTCCTTCCTTCCGACACTTCCTTCCGACACTTCCTTCCGACACTTCCTTCCGACACTTCCTTCCTTCCTTCCTTCCTTCCTTCCTTCCTTACTTCCTTCCGACACTTCCTTCCTTCCTTCCTTCCTTCCTTCCTTCCTTCCTTCCTTCCTTCCTTCCTTCCTTCCTTCCTTCCGACACTTCCTTCCGACACTTCCTTCCGACACTTCCTTCCGACACTTCCTTCCGACACTTCCTTCCTTCCTTCCTTCCTTCCTTCCTTCCTTCCTTCCTTCCTTCCTTCCTTCCTTCCTTCCTTCCTTCCGACACATCCTTCCGACACTTCCTTCCGACACTTCCTTCCTTCCGACACTTCCTTCCTTCCTTCCTTCCTTCCGACACTTCCTTCCGACACTTCCTTCCTTCCTTCCGACATTTCCTTCCTTCCGACACTTCCTTCCTTCCTTCCGACACTTCCTTCCGACACTTCCTTCTGACACTTCCTTCCTTCCTTCCGACACTGCCTTCCTTCCTTCCGACACATCCTTCCGACACTTCCTTCCGACACTTCCTTCCTTCCGACAATTCCTTCCTTCCTTCCTTCCTTCCTTCCTTCCTTCCTTCCTTCCTTCCTTCCGACACTTCCTTCCGACACTTCCTTCCGACACTTCCTTCCGACACTTCCTTCCTTCCTTCCGACACTTCCTTCCTTCCGACACTTCCTTCCGACACTTCCTTCCGACACTTCCTTCCTTCCTTCCTTCCTTCCTTCCTTCCTTCCTTCCTTCCTTCCTTCCTTCCTTCCGACACTTCCTTCCGACACTTCCTTCCGACACTTCCTTCCGACACTTCCTTCCGACACTTCCTTCCTTCCTTCCTTCCTTCCTTCCTTCCTTCCTTCCTTCCTTCCTTCCTTCCTTCCTTCCTTCCGACACTTCCTTCCTTCCTTCCTTCCTTCCTTCCTTCCTTCCTTCCTTCCTTCCTTCCTTCCTTCCTTCCTACACTTCCTTCCGACACTTCCTTCCGACACTTCCTTCCGACACTTCCTTCCGACACTTCCTTCCGACACTTCCTTCCGACACTTCCTTCCGACACTTCCTTCCTTCCTTCCTTCCTTCCTTCCTTCCGACACTTCCTTCCGACACTTCCTTCCGACACTTCCTTCCGACACTTCCTTCCTTCCGACACTTCCTTCCTTCCTTCCGACACTTCCTTCCTACCGACACTTCCTTCCTTCCTTCCGACACTTCCTTCCGACACTTCCTTCCGACACTTCCTTCCGACACTTCCTTCCTTCCTTCCTTCCTTCCTTCCGACACTTCCTTCCTTCCGACACTGCCTTCCTTCCTTCCGACAATTCCTTCCTTCCTTCCTTCCTTCCTTCCTTCCTTCCTTCCTTCCTTCCTTCCTTCCGACGCTTCCGACGCTTCCGACACTTCCTTCCGACACTTCCGACACTTCCTTCCGACAATTTCTTCCGACATTTACTTCCTTCCTTCCCACACTTCCTTCCTTCCTTCCCACACTTCCTTCTGACACTTCCTTCCGACATTTCCTTCCTTCCGACACTTCCTTCCTTCCTGTAACTATTTGTGATACATAATTCGCTCATATTTATGCACCTCATTGTATTTGTGTATGCAGCAACACTCTGCAAAATACCTACACTTGTATTGCCAGAATAGCAACTTTTGTTAAAAGTCCTGAGACTTCTAAGCCTATCTATTTGGAATTTTTCAGGAAAGGCCTGTGGTTTGGGTTATGTAGTACTTATGATCATTTAACCTAAATAGGTGATTTTAGTGCACTTTCATTTTGTTGTTTTTTTCCCTTTTGCCTTTTATTTAAGCAATGAATAATGGAAGAAAAACTTGTAAAAATTATTTGAACCCAGATAAAACAAAATGTATTGAACTTTTTTCTTTTCTTTTTTTTTAAGAGTAAAAGGCTTCCTTCTGACTATTTGTTTTGCAAGCCAAAGAATTTTGAATAGACTTTGAAGTAAATTTACTTTTTGAACATTTATTAAAACATCACAAATTTGGAAATAATCAAAATGGAAATTGTCTTTTTCAGAACATAGCTGTATTGCAGGGTGTGAGTCACTTCCACATTTGTTTTCTTGTCAGGTTTTAAACTTTGAAATTTATATAATGTATTGAATTCTGTGAAAAGTAGCAAAAATTACTTCCTATGTAACTCTTATACCATTTTGCATGTTTAATCAATTACTGTTTAAAGGAAACATGAGATATAAAGAAAAATAGCTTTCAATATAATGTTTTCTCTATTATAACAATTTATTCACTTAGAAAAATATAATTAATTTGAAACTCGAGCAAAGACATTGTTAGAAAGGCCTTATTTCTATACAGTCTCCTTTTTTTGATAAGTGAAGTAGAATTATCTTTAAACAATGCTTTATTATAATTTTTGTTGGTTTTTTGTTCTTTTTTTTTAATGCAACAGTGGATGCATCAAGTGTTGTGAACTTGATTTGGGCATTTTATGGTACTGGAGTCAGCTGCCTATTAAAAGTGTGATCAGGTAGTTTAGAGTGTGACTAGCTGTGTCAACAGAAGGAAAGTGGAGGATTAGTATCTATGGCAACAACAAAGCATCCCTGTTTGCAGACAGACAAATTCTGCTACATCTGAAAAAGATTGACAGGTCTATTCCTTTGCAACTGACCCATAGAAATTAGCAAGTAAAAGTTATTATACTGGGTTGTATTGAAGGGTTCTCAATATCTTAAAGTGCCCTTGTAAGTTTTTCTGCGTCATTTGCATGAGAAACCTGGCAGGGATTGTTCTGAGGTTTATATCTGTGGTTTGATAGATTCTTTGTCGGGGAGTGTTGCTGGTGAGAATAACTTAATTTTCAGTTCTCTGTATGACAGAATTGTTGGAGCATGGATTGAGGGAAAAACACACATCAAAGAACTACAGCTGAATAATATGCCACATTTCAAAACCAAGAGACATCGCAGGAATATTATAGATGCACCTTCTCAAATATGGAGGTTTAAAAATAATTTTCTTATCCAATTAGCTAAAAATAATTACTATCTGGGTTTTCTTAATAATTAAGATTTCCATTGGAATGCTTTAGTGCCTTTCCAGAGATTCTGTAATTTAACTGAATAACATTTCACTTAATTCACCGGACTTGGAGTGCAAGAAGTTGTGCAATTGAAGTAGTCTAAATTAGTAATAATAATACCCTTTTTTGTTTTTCATTTAAGGAAAAAAAATGTTAAAAGCTTGTTTACCTATTTATTTGTTTATAGGTTATGTGTTTGGTACTAGATGTAGAAATGAAAATTCACGTGTAGTAGAGTTATTGTGGAAATATCTTGGAATATCTTTTAATCTTGTATTTTAATCTACTTGTATTTTGGCAAAAATCCAACTGACTGGGAAAAGGTCAGGATTGCAGCTATTAAAAAAATATATGTATTTAGTTTTCTATGAATGACTATTTTTTTCTTAATATCATTCTCTGTCTGCAATATTTATATTTGGAAGCAAAGTTTTAAGCATGTTTTTAAATTGTCGCAAGAAAACTCTATGTGTGTTCTGTTTCCCAGAGACACATGGAAAATCACTAGAAAATATCCAGTGTGCTTTCTTGACATTTAAATTTTTTTTTTTTTGCGTCAGGAAAGTAGTAGCTCAAACACTTGACCTGATTCAATGCAGAAGGCATCAAGTCTCCTAAATGGCATGGTTCTTGAATTAATTTATGCTCCTTCTTGATAAAAAAGTACCATTTGATCAGCTATTATTATCTGCGTTGCATTGTATTTTTTTTTTATGTGGAAACAGAAATGGCAAATGCTTCTGATTCTCAGAAAGGATAGCACTTGTTTCAGCTCTGTAGAAACAAAGTTTTTAAGCATTCCTAAAGTGCCGATTGGATATAATCAAAGCAACACCCTGTGTGCATGGGTTTCTGTGCATAGCTGGGCCTGTGGCCTTTTAAATTCCGTACATCGCTGTGAGTGCTGCACATAAAGCAGATTAGAGTAAGACAGTCAGCTGCCGGTGGAGGGTTATTGCTATTGTGATTGCTCCCGATCATTCATACCCCTGCAAAGAAAGCCAAGAACCACCTTTTCTTCCTCTAATAATAAAGTTTTTTTCTTCCCCCTAAAAAGCAGAAATTACAGGCTGGTAGGCACTGCTGGTACAGGTTGGTCTTGGAGGGTTCATTTCTCAAAATAAAAATATTGATGACTGTTTTCCAGCAGCTGGGGATACACTGATTTATACATCAGATTTTTTTCTGTGGATGTCTGTGTGTTTGTGGATGCACAGAGACTGTAGGAAGATAGGAGGAAAGTTATTTTCTGCAATCCTCTTAGCACGTTCCCACCCTGGTTTTATTTTCCGAATATTTCTTGTATTGCACTGGCCGTGGTTAGCTCTAACCCAGGAGGCCAGGTCTCTGGTGTGCTGAGCATGCTATAAAAATACAGCAAACTATGAACCCTGCACAAAAAGCTTCTAGTCTTTAGCCAACCATTTTACAAATGCACAGCTTCCAATGGAAACTGGCTGACTGGGAAAAATGTGCTTTTCTTCAAAAGACACAAACAAAAAATGAAGTTTTGACCTTCAACCTGAGTGAATATGCAGTCTCTCTACAGGGTATTTTTAGCAAAGGTGACAAACTTTCAGTGGCAGAAACTGTGACTTTCTTGTTTTGTAAAGCACCAGGAAAGTCTGCCAGTAAATAAAAAAAAATATAAAGAGGTGCTAGAATATTATTTTTTCCCCTTCCTCATTAGTAACTTAAAGGAAAATTGATTTTGCATAGTTACTAATTTTTTTATGTCCAAGGCGAAAGTGAGATCAGTTTACAAAGATTTTTGTCCTGCTTGTTTTTCCTTTTCTTTTGCTCATGAATTTGTTTTAGCCCGTATTTTGCTTATTTTTTCAGAAAAGTGAAAGGTAAGGCTTAGCTAAGTCATCATCCTTAGAACTATAGCTCTCTCCGTTTAAGTTCTGGGATATATTTTTACTTTTTCAAATTTGACAATCATCATATTTTTTCACTGCTTAAAACTGACATAGTACAAACATGCTGATCCCTATCACTGCTGCTCCTTCATTTCTGAACAGGTCTTTGCATATCTTATCAATGAGCTGATCAAACTGGTGACATTGGGATTTAGTGCCTTTTGACAGCTGAAACTGCTGTGCTTTTCTCAAGCTAATTATTGTTTTCAAGGGGTAGTCACTATCAGAATCTACAAGCTTCGTTTTCCACCCCCACATCAAGCTAGAAAATGCTGAAAAGGTTTGCTTCTCTCTCCCTCCCTCCCTCCCTCCACCTACTAAGATTACTTTGAGAATAAAAGAAATGGTAGTTAGTATGAAATGTTGAGGTTTTCTTCATATTTAAATTATTGTAGAGGAACTAAAAAAAAACCCCACTACTTCTTAATCATTCTATAGAGATTTTAAAATTTTAAACAAAATACTGTCTTGGACGGACTTTTTTGCATCTCTGCTACTGTAATCTCCAGCCAACCTTTAATGATACTATTTTAAAAAGAGTCTTGCCTGATGCTACCTTAAAATCTTTGCAGGAAATATTTTTTGCCTTTCCTCAGTTCTTCAGTAAACCACAACATTTATGGATTTTGCACAGGTGCTCATCAAGGGTCAAATATAGAAAAAAGCTTTTATATGCATAGAATCTTACTTTTTGTTATTGGGTAGCTTTCCTGGAATTCTGCAGTGGCTCCATCTTCCTGTTAATTACCTGCTGAACAGTGACACTGAGGCAGTTTTCTATACCTTCTCTTTTCAGTGTTTGGGATGGCAAGAAGTTTAGGGATGGGAAGGTTGTGAATAGTCAATCTGTATCATCAATACCACATTTCCCAGTACTATAGGGTGGATTAATTTGTACTGGTGTAGTGAAAAATATTTTAAATCAAATTAAAACTGTAGTAAAAAAGATCTTTAGTGTTGTCTTGCAGTTTATTTTTTTATACAGATGTTCTCAGTGACATATTTTACTGTGTAAAGATTGCAGCCTTGTGTTATATCCGTCCCTAGCTTAGATGGGGATTTCTGAAGCAATGCTCAAGCTGAAAAAAATCACCTCAGACAAGAGCATTGTCCAGAGTTACTCAAAGAATTAGAGCCTAGCTCCTCTGCAGCTTCAGTTTTGGACACTCAATGAATATTGTTAATTGCTTTGTAAAATGGCAGAAATTGTGAATTAAGCTATTATCAAGTGCTATGAATTACAGACTTTGATTTACTGCATGATGAGAGAAAGAAATTCTGACAGATTTCAGTGGCTGCAGACAGAAAGGCCCTATAGTTTAATTTATATTTATTTGCAGATTTTAAAAAGTAAACTGGGAGACTTATCACATTCTCCAATGGCTAGAGACACTAAAACAAATTAATTAATTAAAAGAACAACTGCTCTTTATTGAAAGATGTCCCTTTCCACACTGCTTTACAGAAAAAAACAGAAGGGAGTTAGAGAACAGGAAGAATACAGACTTCAGGAGCATAATCTGCTGTGATTTACAGACCGTATGGCCAGGATCTTCATTTAATAGACTTGGGAGAAGCATTGTGTAGTATTATCAGTTTCATTCTGCAAAATCAGTGTTTGTTCATGAAGGAAATAGCACACACTCCATTTACAAGATTTAAGGGTGCAACTCTGTTTTGTAGAATGGTTAGTGGACATGCAAAATAGAAGGGCTAGGAAAACGATAGTTTTAGCTTTTCTTTCTTCAAAAATGTAGAAAAAAGAGACAATTTTGAAAATGGCTTGTAAGTTAAAACTGCCACTGGCCATCTTTAAATTATGTGATTCTTGCTTAGACAAGATGTGCTAGAGGAATTCCTTGGCTCTCATTAACGTGGAATAATCCCTCTAGACTTCACACACAGCAGACATACACAGACACATACAAATTTCTACTGTCAGTTGTACATTTCCAACTGCAAAACAATACACAGATTGCAACGGTTCGTCAAGCTAAAGATTTTGAGTTCCCAATATCTTTACAGGCAGTCCTCTCTTTTGTTTTGGGGACAGTGTTGCTAAAATTTGTTTGGGATAATGAAGAGTTATTCTCTTCGGTGCAGCAGCTTGAGTGCTGTTCATTTTTCCTGTTCACTAACCACAGAGTGCGAACTTCAAAAGCTACGCTGTGCTTTTACTTCTGCTGTAACCTCGTGGTCTGTCATAAAGGTAAGGAAGTTTCAAGACTGTAAGAAGGAGGACAAACTCTAGTAATGCACAGTGAACTTGTAAAGGGCCATATAGGAACCTGCATCTTAGTTTTCCAAGTAAAATCTTAAACCCCACCTGAAAAGTCATAGCCAGTTACAGCATCTTCCTATGTAAAACCTCTGATCATGAGAGTGCATAGCTTGAATTACAGCTACCAAAATCAGGCTAGTGAGTGCCATTTTCATGTGAACTACTACAATTATAATTTACAGAAGTTTTTCAGCTTTAGTATGTGTATGGTTGTCCCCAGGCATCTGAGATCTCATGTGAAGGAGATCTATTTGCAGAAAGTATATGGTTCAGAGCTAGAAGAATTTGAGCTTGAAGCTTGCTCAAGGCAGCAATGAGGGGGTCTTTCCCCCCTAACAAATTACTTGCTCCTTTTTCCTTATGTTACTGATTTATTTCCTAGCTTGCTAACCCAGCCTTTTCTTCCTTTCCCAATTTCTTTTCGGGTATAAAACTCTTTGCACAGGAAGGTTTAAGAAAACGGAGGCCATTGTGTGGAAAAATCTAAAAATTATTCAACTTTGAACAAAGATGGTGGAAGAGGACGGAGCCTCTGACAACAGCCAATGTTCGATAAGCAGAATTAACTAAATTCTGACTCTTCTGAACACTCCATTGATGTCAACCACAGCAAATCTTTACTCCCACTTGGGGGCATTGCACACAGACTAACTGCCATACCATAAATTCTGTAGACCAGGGACAGGCACAGTAAGGACAAAATAATATAAATCGGATTCATTTGCATTAGTTTCCCTGACCTATAAATTCTGGGGAATTTTTGGCCTTAGCTTTCTCTCATTTTGGGACCAACTTCTTCCAGCTGGATAAATACTGGTGGATAAAAGTTCTGTTGCCTCAGGTGAGCTACTGAACACGTGATATATGGAAAAGATGAAATAGAATGGAAGGGCCTGGATAAAGTTTACATGGTAGAGAAGGTTCTGCTACTTGTTGGTTTTATGAGACACTACAAGAAATGTCCTTTCTTTCTTTCTACCTTTGGTAGAAACCAAGGTGAACCACACATGAGCCATTGCATGAACTTTTACATGTAAGCATTTTCTATAGAAAGTAGATCAGGCAAGATTCACTAAAAATGTTCTTGCTGAACATAAGATACAAATAACATTTTAAGCATGTGGTGATTGTGATCTTAATCTCTCCTTGCAGCATGGACAGTGGGAAGCCAAAGCAGCGATGGTGACCATGAAAAAGCAGAAGTGAGCCTGCCATGTGCTGAACATCCATGTCATTCATGGACTCCCAGCTTTCCAGTCGTCAAGCAGCTAGGAATTACAAAGCTGAAATTTACATTGCGTGTGAATGCTGAGCTCCATAAATGTGTTGTGGTCCCAGTGTGTGGCCCACATGCTGATATGGCACTCTACTTTGTATTATCTTTTTTTTTTCCTCTGCTGCAGTCTTATTCCTACATAAAAAGTCATTTGCTGTCTCGTATCTCAAGGCCCTTTTGATGAGTTTGTGAAGAGCTGCTTCTGAGTGATTTTTCTGTTTGGTTTATGATTCTTTATTTTTTCCTGAAGATGTTGTTGCTTGGAGTCTTGTTTTTCTCCAGGGGAAAAAAAAATTAAATAATAGTTATAAATAGAGACACTTGGGTTATGTAAGTTTGCCATGCAATTGTTTTAATGAGAAAAAAAGATTAATTGGTTATCATATGGTCTCTCAAATACTCTACGCTGATCACTGATCCTTGCAATATTGTGCTATCACCTAGTTTTATTCACTGCAACTGTATTTTCATTTACTCTTGGCAAATTGCTACAATCACTGTTAGACTATTTTTAAAATCAGTTTTAAAATTAGCCTTAAAAATTACAGTGCTACACACTAGGAAGTTCAACCAAGAGAGAGAACATAAAGCGATATTTTTAAGAAATATGCAACATTTAGTAATTGTATACAGCTACTAAAAACCTGCTTTGGAAGAACCTCTTTGGCACAATTTCAACTAAACTGTTTTCCTGAATTCATCCTAGGCTTTTTAATTTTTTTTTAAAAAGTACTTATTTTCCTAAGCCACAGCATTTTTCCAGTATAACAGTTTTTTAGGTGAATGGTAGACATATATCTGATTTACAGCCTTGTGCCTCATGCAAGACTGGAAGGACGGTATGTCACTGAAACAGAAAACTCACAATATATTGTTACACTCTTCTCTGCATTGCTCCCTCTGCATTTTTTGACTGTAAAAAACTGATTCCCTTTAGTGTTCATACTTCATGACAATTCAAAGGTCAGGCTCAGCTGACAAGCTCAGACAGCTTGGTCACCTGTTGCCTCTTAATATGATATTTTCTGCCTTGAAATGGTATCTCCCCACCAGCACCCTCTTTTCTGGAGTAATGGAAGTGATGTACTTAGTAAAGTACAAAAATATCCAAGCTCCAAAATGTGTCAGTCATGTAGTCTTAAAAATGTTGGAGTTGATTTAGAAATCTAAGTGGGAATGCTTATGAAGAGGATGAAGCAAGGCAGTTTCTGAAAACAATTGTTTTTGCAGAGAAAATTTCTAATCTGGAATTTTTTATTTAAAATATGCCTTTTTAAAAGATTTTGCATTTTCTGTAATTGCAGTATAATGACAAGTAAGTAGATACAGCCAATGAATGAAAATGGTGATTTGAGGAATGCATGTACAACATATATATTTCATATTTTTAATTTACCTGAAAAAATGTGATTTGTCAGAGAACTTATATGCTTTAGAGCATAGGCATGGTAAAATTTCTGATTGATGAAGGCAAGATTTTGATAAATAACACTTTTCTGATTTCTGTCAAAAAAATTGCAAACTTTTATCTGCAGTTGTTGGTGAAATCTATAGCTTCTGCTTTTGCCATATTTCATGAAATCAGCCTCTTGGAATTTGTGACACGAAGCACAGATCCAAATATATTTAGTGCAAGAGTTAGCAGAAGCTAGTGTGCTATGTCAGAAAACTGAATCTCTTGATATTTGTGTGTGAAGTGATTATGGTGAGAGGGAATATGTTCAGACCCAGATGCAGAAAGAGGAAACATCAAATTAAAAGAGAGCATTATCTCTCCAAAGAATTACTATGAAAATATTTGAGAGAGGCACTTCACAGCCAAAACATATGCTTAGCCTCAATAAATACTAGCTTTCAAGCTTATTAAGATCCTGTTTTAACTCGACACTTCTGATTATAGCAGTAATTTGTTCCTGGTGTAATCTCAAGGACTGTGGACCAGCTTTGCACAAAAAGCTACCAAACAAGTACCACAATTCTCTTTGTATCCCTGAAATCTGCTGTTGATTTGTTTGTGGTATTTTTATAGAGGGTCCTAGAAATATAGTATCGTGTCTAAGTGTAAATATTTAAAAAATACAAAAAAAGGAGCCAGATCAAGATACTGAAAAATTTTGAAAATACTTTTTTAATATCTTCATGAGAAAATAAATGTTTTCTCAAATTAGGAAGAATTTTTTTTTTTCATAATTTTCATAAAAGGACATAAATTCCTTACTATTGTAATACACGAATTCATACCTCAGTTTGGTAATTACTAGGAAATAATCATAATCTGATTATGATTATTAAGTAAATGATTATAATCATAATCATTTACTGATTATGATTATAATCATTTACTTCTTATTAATCATAATCATAATCTGATTATGATTAATAAGAAGTAAATAAGATGAAATAATGCAAGGAATGAATGTACAGCTTGCACACAAAACAGCATTGAGATGCAGTTACCAAAAAAGCATCAATGTAGTGTAATCAATGCTGCAGACAATATCTTTTAAATCTGTCATTCTGCCTTTTGCCCTTTATACGAAGTCAGAGAGAAGGGGATATAATGAATGAGCATGTCTTTATTCTCCTCGGCACCAGTTCTGTACAAACCTGGCAATATGACATTCAACATGATTAATTCTGGATTGTAGTTCCAGTTTATTTTTTCCCATGTACACACATAAAGTATTTCCATTATTTAAAAAACCCAAACCCAATATAAATTTAGACTAATTCCAAAAGTTATATTACAAGATGATAGACTCAAAAATGCAAGGTAATTAATATATTTTTGTTAGTACATTACCTAATTTTTTATATTTATCTTTTTTCCCTGTTTTTACAATATAGTTTCATAATGTGAAAGTGCTTAGCATTGCGAATGCAAGGCTGGTCTGTTTATAACTAGTGTCCTAGTAGATTTCCTGCATTAAAAATTACACATTACTGGAAGAAATCTCTAGATATTAGCACATAACATGAAGGGTATTCTGCAAAACTTTGATATTTCCTCTTACTTTGTATCAGAAGGGGGCACTAGTGATCCATTATAAATAGACAGTGCGACTGCTTTTGTTGTGCCATATTTAATAATTATAATAGTGATAATATAATATCCCCATTTAATATTGAGGGCATTTGTGTGCAAATTAAGATTCTAAATATATACTGATAATTCAAAAATTTAAAATAATTAATAGATTGTATGTAAATACTATATCTGTTGCCTTTAGTTTTCTTTTAAAATTATTATTAGTAAATCTTACAGTTCACTTTATTTTTGTAAGGATGAACTAATGCTGATTATTTAATATCTAATTCTGATAATTACTAATCTTAAGGAAGTGAACTTGAATTGTAAAGCATCTTGGTAATGTCAATTAATATATTTGTGAAAATGTCAGAAAATAGGATCCTACTGTTATATGACATATATGTGTTTTTAAAGTATCTTATAGTGACTACAACAAAGAAAATGTGTTACATAATAGTATACATTTGTCTTGTTTCATATCAGATTAAATAGAGCATAAATAGTTTTAACCATGATGCTCACTTACTTTTCCTCATTGGCTTATTTGATATTGTTTTAACAGATTTCTTACTATTGCTTTGGCCTATAACCTCAAGATGTGGTGGCTTTAAGATTTCATGGAATCAACTTTGGTACATGAGCTCTGTGTTCAAAAAAAGCAATGACCAATAATATAGATCTATTCTTTGTCCTCATTTCCTTTTTGCTAACAGGATAAAAACTGGAAAAATACATAAAGCTGCCAAAAAATATTGGCCCATAACAGCAGGAAAAACAGGTCAATTTTTGATTCAGAGGTTGTGATATTGCATTGTAATAATTGGACATATTATGTACTATTGGACATATAGATGGAAGTATTTGCTAAACAGTACCTACCCACAGATAATTTGATGCTCTTTTGAATTTTCCACTGTTATTTTCATATACAGAAATACAGGTCCATGAGAAGATGAATTTAGCACTCAATAAACTGAGTCAAGCTCCACAAAAAAATGCAGTGGATTATGACATTAAAATAGGGGAAATACTTTTCCTAAATTTCAGACTTTGTTTAAGGCCAAAACATTTTTCATTAAAATTATTTGCAAGTTATCAGCCTGTTCTTTTCAAAATGCAATTAAATCCTAAAATGTTAGTGAAAAGAAAGGCTCCTCCTGCTTTAAATGCAACTCCAAGGTACACGTTAATGAATAGAGATAAGATCTTTATGTGTGCATTTAACCAGGCATTTGTCAAACAAAAGTGCACTTTTTCATGCAGGAAACTCTAGTCGTTCCAGATCAGCTATTAAATCCAAGCAAGCACATACCTGACCTCATACCCTTGAATCTTAGGTTCTTTCATTTCAATTTTCCTAACACCAGTAGTCCTTTCCAGATAATTATCAGTGTAAGTTACTCCTAGAATAACTGAAAGCTCATTGTTTTCTAATGAGAGAACCTATCTGAAGACCTGTCTATCCTGCCATTCTTTAGTGTATATCCTCTTTTTTCCTTTTTTTCTCCTTTTTCTTTTTTGTTAATTTTTTTTCTTCATGTAATGACAAAAACCTCCATATCAAACAAGCAGTTTTGAAAAAGAGGAAACAAGTCAAGCTACCAGAGTAGTTTTTCCTCCAGCCTAGGTATAGACAGGAAGCACCTACATTGCCATGTCTTCAGTCACTGAATTGTCTGTATTTTATCCTCCTTAGTTATAATATATTGATAGTTATAATACTGTAGAAACATGAAACTTGGTATACACTTTGGAAAGATTTTTGGAAGCTGAATAAATAGATATATAGATTAACACCTCATGAATTATCTGGTACTGCCAGTACTGAGTCTTTTTGCTTTTACTGCCAGCAATACCTGAATTTGAAGTTTTACATTATAATCTAGAACCAGACTGAGAGCCTTAAAACTGTCTTATTTCAGTAGTTAATAATTTTGAATCTTATTTGGTATCACTTCATGTGTCACCATTCATAACTGGTTTTTGTTTTCAGCCATTTCAGCTGATGTATTCATTGCTTGGTACAGTGGTAAATACGAGGACCATATTGAAATTGACTTCTTAAAGAATGCAACTTGACCTTCAAACATAGAAAAACACACTTTTGGTTCTTATCTAAAGTATCACTTATGTAGTCAAACAGATATTTTTCATGAGGTGTTGTTGAGTCTTTACATTTGTTATTAATGAATTTTACTCTGTTTAATTACATCTGAACAAACTCATTTGTATATATTAACGCATAAATTCAAAAGTACTTAATTGTATAAAACAATAAAAAATTCACTGCCTACTATTTTGTGTATTTCCTGCTGAAATGAAACGGTCATGCCTAAGATTGCACTTTTTGTATAAAAGAAGCAGAGATTGTTCAGAGGTGCAGAGGCATGTCTGCCGTCTTTCCTTCTCCTCCTCCTCCTTCTCCCTTCAGTTGATTTCTCCAGTTCTATACAGATTTAAAAATTACCTTTCCTCAAATTCTTTCTCCATCATTTCTTCATAAAGAAGATTTTAAAAATAATTCCTTTCCCATTCAGGACAAAACCGGGAAATCACACTTATATGTGCATATATCAATATACATCTCTAATTGCTTCTATTCACAAGAATAGTTCCTTCTAAGGCATTCTAATTCCTTCTATTCATAAAAACCTTTGGTATACTAAAGAGGGGTTAATAAAAAGCTTTGGTATACTAAAGAGAGGGTATTATTCAGGTGTTCAAAATGACATTTGTCTTAAATTTAAAATTAAAAATCAAAATATTGTGTAAGCAGTCACGATAAATGAAATTTGGTACGTTTATTTATTATATTAGCAAATTTCAAATCTAATATAGTGACAGCCATAATTTTATTTTGTCGATTGTTATTATTGATGCTTTAGAAGGCTGACCTGGAACAGAGACTAGATGGAGTTAAAGAATAAAGTAGGTGATTATTAGAAGGCCTCAATGGATACACTTTGGGCAGGACAAGAGCCCAGCCTGGGCTACACCCAAGATGAGCCCAAAATGATCACAAAAGGGACAACTGGTAATGATGCCTCTCACTTTTATAATGTCTGGTCCATTAGCACATTGGAGTTAATTGTCCAGTTACAGGTCTAGCTTATGAAGTGCCATCCTGCTTGTTTTTCTCTCTTCAGTCTACCGTTGTTTATGCTCTTGGGCCTGAGATTTGGATTGGTTGTCCTCAGCTAGAGAGGGAATTATTTTGTCTAGCTACTCTGTGAAGAGAGCTCACCATCCCCTAATATGAAGCTTAGAACTACACACTAAAGCAGCACAGAATCTGAAAAGTATAAAAGCTAAAACATGAGGCATCATTATGGCATCTGCATTTCCTGCAAAACACAGAAATAGATAACCCCAGGACACAAAGGTCTTCACTTCAGTCTTCACTCCAGAATTTAGGATGAAATTGTTGCACAGTACACAGGATTTTGATGAAAGTGAAAACTAGGTATGAATCATATTTTCAGTGGTGTAAATTTAAAAATACAGCGCAGAGATTTCTGGAGTTATCCCACACTAAAATATGTGTAGTATATCAATACTTAGACAGTTATGTCCGCTCCTGAACTAGTAAGAAAAAAAGTAGTCAATGAAGATAAGCAATAAAGAAAGGCTTTTGAAACTCTCTCTCATAACATCCTTATAGGCAAATTCAAGATGAATGGGTTGGATGAATTGATTGAGAACTGGCTGAGTGGCCGATCCCAGAAGATTGTGATTGGTGGTACGGAGTTTAGTTGGAGGCCTGTCACTACAGGTGTGCCCCGGGGTTCTGGGCTGGGTTCAGCGCTGTTTAACTTGTCAATGACTTGGATGAAGGGGAAATGCCTCCTCAGCAAGTCTGCAGATGATACAAAGCTGGGGGAAGTCACTGATGCCTCAGAGAGTTGCACAGCCCTTCAGAAGGACTGTCACAGACTGGGCAGGTGGGCAGAGAAGAACCTTCAGAAATTCAAAAAGGGTAAATGCAGGGTCCTGCATCTGAGGAGGGATAAACCCAGGCACCAGCACAGGCTGACCTGCTGGGAAGCAGCTCTGAGGAGAAGAACCCAGTGTGCCCTTGTGGCCAAGAAGGCCAAAGGAATGATGGAATGTATTAGGAGGAGCACTGCCAGCAGGTCCAGGGAGGTGATTCTGCCTCTATGTTTAGCCCAGGTGAGGCCCCATTTGGAGTACTGTGAGCAGTTCTGGGCCCCTGAGTACAAGAGAGACATGGAGCTGCTGGGGCAGGTCCAGCAGAGGGCTGAGGATGACTGGGAGACAGAAACATCTCTTGGAGGGAAAGGCTGAGGGAGATGGGCCTGTATAGACTTGAGATGACTGAGAGGGGACCTCATTAATGTGTATAAAAATCTAAAGGGGTGGTGCCAAGAAGACAGAACAAGGCTCTTCTCAGTGGTGCAAACCACTAGGACAGGAGGTAATGGGCAGAACCTGGTGCACAGGAAATCCCACCTGAATATGAGGAACTTCATATGCAGGTGACCATGCACTGGAAGAGATTGCTCAGAGAGGGTGTGAGTTTCCCTTACTGGAGATACTCAAGAACCGTCTGGACATACTTCTGTGCCATATGCTCTGGAATGATCCTACTTGAGCAGGGTAGAAAGAACCAGATGACCCACTGCAGTCCTTTCTACCCTGACCAGTTCTGGGATTCTGTAATACCTTGTGTGCACTTGGATGGGCAGAACTAACAGACCAATTGTAGCTTCCCAGTCTCCAAGTTCCAATGCACTTACACTTTAATGGACTTCTGACAAAAAGATCTATCTGGTTCAGGGGAGCACTAACAAGATGAGAAAAAGATCTGTAATTGTATCTTCCTGTTTCTTTTCTGAGAGTAAATAAGCAGACAACTTAAGAAGATAAGTAAGTTTAATTAATTCAAACATAGAATTGGAGCAAGAAGATAATTTCAGTGTATAGAGTAAGTGCCAGAGAACATGAAGTGGTCTAGTATCCTTAATTTTTCTACAGATTGAACCAGAACTAAAATGCTCTTCAAATTTTCGTGTTTGTATTGATCAACCAGTATGGAGAAAATCCAAATGTTCATATTGAGATCATCTTTTCAGGGAAGAAATACAGTTTGCCTTCCCAAGTCATCCTTCAATTTTATGCTAAATATGTAACAGACTATGATCTGTCAGTACTTTTAGCGGTCTCAGTTGTAAACACAAAGAATACTATTCTCTTCTTTTGTGCACTGGTGTTCATTAATCATAAAATGGTTTGTTATTTTCCTGTATTATAAAAATCAATTTTCTTGCTCAACAGAGTAAAATAAAGGTACAGAGTAGTTCAACTTTTTATCCAAGGTCATATAGACAGCTCATAACAAGTCCATTGTTGTTCCTTGATGATGTATTCATCTCTACAGTTCTTGTGCTTACTCTAAATATTTTCCTCTTGGAGAATTCATCTAGTCATGGAACACTTCACTGCCATGAACAGTATTGCACTTCTGAAAACTTGCAAGTTTGGTTTTTTCTGGTTCTGATCACTTTCCTACTCCCAAAGTTCAATGGCCTGAGGAAGCTTACATGTCTGTTCAACAGAAAAGTGGAATGAGAAGACTGGGTGGAACTTGACTCTGATGATAATTTCCTGTTAAGAAGAAAAAAACCCAAACAAGCAAGCAACCAAGAAACCAAAGAAAATGAATATTTTTATACAGATTACATGCACAAAGAAATATGATTTTAAACTTTTTCTCTAGTTTCAGAAAAGAGCTGATTTAAATGCAGTTAAACATCAGAAAAAGTTTAATTGAATGTATTCCTTAAGCAAGTATTTTGTTCTTAAAGGGTTTGTTGCTTTTGTGAAGAGTCTATCCTTAATATGAACTCTGTTTCTTCAGTTGTCTGCTTATATGTTATTGTTGGCACTTTTCACAAGAATACTGTTGATACTGGTTTTGGCTTTGTGATATATTATTTTTATATCCTTTTCTTTTTTTTGAACACCTGTGACTGGTACCTAGTTCAGAGGTAGAATACAGAGTTGCTCAAGAGAAATGGACTGAAAGCTTTGAGCTAGCTACCTTTCAAGAATATTAGTGCTAACCAATGTTTGCCAGAATCCTTCATTACATTTAATTAAATAAAGTTTATTCCTGGTTGCTTTGACAAAAGCACTTTCTCCTTCTTGAAAGACCGAAATGAATCTTGAAAATCCGATAAAATACAAGCAAAATCAAATTGAAGTTGCTTTCAGTAGCTTTCTTTATTAATTGCATTTTGTTACTACTTTGGTTGCTTTTTCTCTGTCAGCACCCAGAAACAGCTTCAGGGCTTAAGATCTCCAGGACAAGAGAAGATGTAAATGTGATAAGGTGAAGAAACACTAAGAGTCAGAAAGCACTAGGAGAGGATTTACTGGTTTTGATCAGCATACAATGAAAAGGAAGAAGAGTATTCACAGGTTGAGGAAATGGGAGAAAGATGCTGGTAGATGATGAAATAGGAGTTAAGTGGTATTATTTCATTGGGAGTAAGTGGCCCTCAGAGTCAAAAATTTTGACATGATTACATTCAATATGCATGGCTTGGCATGCATGAAATCTTAAAATAAACACAGATCGTAAGTTTTACTAAAGATGCAAAAAGAAAATTAATTAATTTTACTCCACTTAATTATAGATAAAAGTTTGAAGGTAAAAAACCCTATTACTTTTCTATCCACAGGATTTTTTTTTTTCAGGCGTTTCTTTTTGAACCTCCAATTTAGTCTTTTAGAAGTGGGAATAGGTCTCCTTAATAAGTAAAACATTGTTCAGAAGGGCTGAGGTTGCTTATATTGTTATTGATCTCTGACTATTACTTGAGACAAAAACAGATACATGTGAAAAATGAAAGGGACTGCAAGAAGAAAAGATATAGTTTTGATTTTACATGTTGTTTTTTTCTCCAACCATTTTCCTTTGGAAAGGCAATGAAAGTATATAATTTTTATTATGCCTCAAGAGATGAGGCAATTTGGATCAGCTAGAGGCATTTAACTACCTTTTCAGTTTCAGGATCACTGTAAATGTTGCAGAAGAACAGCTGAAGTGGATTTTCATTACGAAGCAAGAAAGAAAAGTGATATGGGAAAGGCGACATGACAGATAGTATGACAGCACAAACACAATTCTAGCTGTTTAAATGAACTTCAGAATATAGTCATGGCCTGTGGAGCTAATGGGTTATCTGCAGTCTGCTTTCTGATTCATCATAGGTAAGTTTTCAAGATCTCACTGTTAAAGAGAAAGACGTGATGTGGTAGTTCCCATGTGATAACTATTATTTCAGTTATTTCAGGCTCCTCTTTTTAGTTTCCTGTCTCCTTAGCTCTAATAGCAGTTAATTAGTCCCATATGAGAACATTTTTATGTTTTGGCAAATCTGTATTGGTTTTTCTTTTTCCTTGTACCTATTCCACTCATTACTTTTTGATGTTTGTGGATAGGTGGGGATTACTTTTCCATTTTATAATTTTTTTTTACTTTCTTACTAAAGATTGGTGATTTGATTTTTATTTATGGTGTGTGTATAATTTTTTAGTTCTATAGAACAGGATGGATTGGACTACTATTGTATCTAGAAAAGCTTAAAATGGTGGTATACTTTGGTGCTCTAATTGGATCCCATACTGTGGAATTGCACATGACATTTGGCTGGATTAAAAGTTTACATACAGTCTCCTGCAAATGCAATAAATCTGATGCTTTTACAGACAAAGCCTCTCAAAGCTGAGTGGAAGTCAGGCTGCACCTTCAGAGAAATTGTACTGATCCACATCCCATTTCTCTTCACTTCAGTACTCTGCCATGTCTATCCCACCATATAATAAGCTGAAAAGTCACCAAATGAAATAAAAGGAGGCCCTTGTAAAGGGTGAAAATACAAGGAAGCAGCTCTAGTGGGAGCAGTTCATTCAGCCTGTTTATTGTAGCTCAGGGTCAAATGGGAAAGGGTGTAACAAGGACAAGATGATGACTAGATAATGCATGGGAAGGAGAAAAGTTTGACTTCCAGCACCTTATGCATAAAGTGTGATTATCATAAGGAAATGAGAGTAGGCCATGAGAGATGATAAGGGTACTGATGATTTAATTTGTATTTCCTCAGTTGAGCAGGAAGAAACAAATTTCAGCTATTTGAATGATGATTTTCTTTGGGAAAATACTGCAAGGAGGCATTTCAATGTTATTTACCCCTTGATTAACTCTACAGTCTTATCCACTCTGTGCTTTCATGTCTAATGACTAGTTTGTATTAATATGAAAAGAGTTGAACCCCTCCTCTTTCCAGAGTAGCTTAGGAGAAGAAAAGGTTCATATGCAGACAGTGAAACACATCTGGGTGGAAAGGAAGAAAAATACATAGCACAGCATGAATACTTTATTCATCAAAGGAAACTGATTTCATTTGGAACTGGTGACCTGGGTATTGTCTGACAGCACAGTATTTCATTCCTAATATATTTCAATATTGTTTCACTACTCTATGTACTGCATTTTATCTCCTTTCCTTTAGAGTTGCTGCCTCTTAATAGTTGGTCTAACTACTACTGGGAAGCTGCCTCTGCAGTAGTGGCTCAACACCAGCTATGCATACACATGTTGGCATTTCATTTCTAGTAAGCAACACAAAGTAATGGATTAGTTGAATTCAGGTATTCAGGTATTGTATCCTGCCCAACTTACTTAGAATATAAGTAAAGAAGTGAAGTAATTTTCAAAGCACTAAGGGATTATTTTTTCTTTTTTCCTTTAGCTGCATAAATATATATTTGTCACAAATATTTGATAACATGATCTCTGTAACCCAAACTATCGCAAAAACCTACTATTTTCTGCACAGCTAAAACCAAATAATATTAATGTTAAACACTTTAAAGATGAATATGAAAATATTTTGTGACAGAAAGAATAAAGAGAGTGTTTTGGAGCATAAAGTGACAAATAAATCATTAAGAGTGTTATTAGGGCAAACAATTGGTGAGAACTTAACTATGTCTATTAAGCTACATATCTAGTAATGTCCAGGAGAGCAGAGAAAAATATAATGTTTGGATAGTTCTTTACTTGAACGGTTATAGATTATCAAATTTCAGGAGCAGAAGTCAAAGAGACAAGAGGAGGCATACAGGAACAGCAAGTAGAGTGGAAGGGGACACTGGTCTTAACTTCTGGGCGCTGCAGAAAGATTTTAATTACAGTAATGCAAAAAAAAAAAGTTTAGATGTAACTAGCCTTTGAAATAAACTTGAGTTCCCTTATGTGAAATTAAAGCAGAAGATAGTCTTCAAGAACTGCAAAAGACTGTCTTGGCTTTAACTCCAAAGCTTGTAGAAAGAGAAAAACAGACAGTTCAAAACATACAAAAAAATTACATCACAAAGGCTAGCAGATGTAAAAACACTACTAGTATTTTACCTGTGGTTGGGGAGAATGTCTCCTTTATACATGCTTCCTTATTAATTTTATTCAGAGACATAGAGTAATCTCAGCTACAACTGCACATTTAATGTAGGTTTTGAAAGCAGGAACACTTTCTGGAGTCATTAGCTAATTCACATCTCAGTCTGAACTCTCTGAGCGTCTGCTTTCCACTTCTCAATAATAGCGTAAAATTTGTCCATGGATGAGACTGGATGGATGTGACTGGGCTTAAGTATACATATATGACTAAAGTACACATATATGCCTAAAGCATATATATATGCCTAAATACTGCCATATAAGTCTACATATATGCCTAAATAAGCAATTGGCTATACCAAGAAGCTGGGAAAAATATCTGATTCAGGAACACTATAAAAGTTCCCATTCCTGATCTGTGGCAGCACATAGAACAACTCTATATTTTTTACTGCACTTACAGTTGAAATAAGCTGGAACCTGTCTTAGAAAATAAAGTTAACACTTGACAAGTCAATGGTAACTTGACTGTCTCTGCTATACTGACTGGTATTTCTCTGACACAGCAGGGATCCAATCCACACATTGTGGATACTGTCACTCATCCTATCCCAATTAAGAACATCAAGTTTCTTTTGCCTTTTCTTTAAAAAAAAAAAAAAAAAAAAAAAAAAAGAAAAACCCCCCAACAACAACAAAAAACTATGTAGACTGGGAGAGATAAATGGTGTGAAACTGTCACTATAAAGAAAAACAAAGTAACTTTGCCAGTGGCTGGAGAAATTACATTGTCAAGTAACAAATGCATACATCAAAATAAAAAATGTAGTGTTTTGCTCATTATCGGGTGTGTAGCATGTATGCTTCTTTGTTAACCTTCCTCACACTACAATGTGCAGGGCAACTTCTCAGCACCCTGGTGAGCACAAACAATCCTGCTTAAACCAAAAAAAACTGGTCAAGACCTGTTACCCTTCACGCCATCCAAGTTGCTTTATGATTTATACCAAACAAAGAAGCAGGAAAATATGTTCAATCAGTGACTTGGGAAAACAAAGATGAATACAGTCGGCGTATGAATAACAGCATCAAGCTATGTGTAATTCAAAGACAGAAAAGATTCTCATTAATTTCAATTTTAACCTATTAATAATATGTGCAGGTTAACTACAAACATGATTGTTTCTAACTCCATCTTCTTACCTTCATTACTAAAATGCCAATCTTTCCTTGAAATTGGTAATGCTTAATCTCAAGGGTTGGAGGTTTTCTTACCTAAATTCTTATGAAATTCTTCAACAGCCTTTTTATTTTCCTTGTTCTTTTATTACACCTACTTTTTGTCCTTTTTCAATGATTAGGCAGTTGTCATAAATTATCAGATTTTCTGTGAGCTGAGCAAGAGATATATGAGGATTCCCATAATTACTCAGTTTATCAAAAATGACCAGCTACACAAATAGATAAATAATTCATAGACCTCTTTCTTAGCCAAAGTAATAATGTGAAAACCTTATTGCAATACAAAATAGATGTAGCTGATGGGTACTACCAGACACATTTGTAAATAGCTCAATCAAACATTAACAAATGAATATTTACTTATTAGCCATCTTCATCAATAGAGGTTCCATCTCTATTTCCTCTAAGACTGATGAAGAGGTGAGGGCTTGAAGGGTCACTGACAAGATCATTGTTAACAAAGCTAAACCTTTAACCCTCTAGAAACAGAACAGCTTTCAACTATTTTATTGTTTGTTCCCTTTTTTTTCCTTCTGTTTTAAACAAAGTGAGGTTAACATTTTTTAAAATTTGTTTTTACTTCTTTTCATTTTACAGATAGCCCTGAAAATATAAATTTTAGTGAACAAAACAGGCAGCAGGGCTCAACTGTCATGGTCCTGACAAGAACCTGTCATAGGAGACTGCAAAGCGTGTCCTGGTACTCACCTTCCATAACATGAATTGGAGGGTTTGCAGTGGAGAGGCCTTTCACTCCGTATCAGATTGTTCTCAAAATTTATCTTCGCACCACCCTGTGGGGAAGAGAAGTCAAAGCATTTAGAACATGCTGGGGATGATCTTTTTGCTTCATGCAGTTGCACTGAGTAACACCACCCCTATACTGCTTCCGCCTCAGAATAGTGTGAGGACCTTTGGTCTTCTTTAATGTTCTGTAATGATCAGGGAGTGATTGTTTATATACGACACTACTGTGAAGGTATGACCTTCTAGAAACAAATGCCACAGACCTCCTTTGCCCCAGGAAGCCTGTGAACTCCCTTCCCTTGTTAGGGCTAAGCCCTTCTCTGAGGAAGACTGGTATTATAGATACATATTAAACCTGAGGACATTGACAGACTCTTAAGGCAGAGAGATGTAAAAATCCAGGAAAAAAAGACCACCTGACATCTGTACCACTCTTTATTTGGTACCTCCTTTGTATGTCTTGCCAGCTGAGGTAGAATGTATTAAAAAATTGTGTATTCTTCTTTTCCGTATCTCCAGCCATCACTCCCTGTTTTTGCTCTGGTAGACAATGTACAATACTGTGAGCACTCACTAGTGTCTGTCCTAATTGTCAGTCTTTCCTTTTTCTTCTCCTTCAAAACACTGACACTTTGAGAGCATGGGCAGAAGTTAAGCTGCAGCAGGACAGTGTAATAAAAGTCCTCAGGATTAGTCATTAAAAATGCAGGTATTACATTCATCCTGCTTACCACCAAATGTGGACAGAGAGTAAGAGCTGGTACCCAAGAGCTGGTAAGAGGCCTCTTTCATTTTCTCCACACTTTTGGACTTGCAGCTGGACTGAATGGACTGATAGGGAGGGAAGAGCTGGTCTATTTAAGCTGCATATAAACATTTCCAGAACCTCTCCTCCCCACTTTCTTTCTATACTTAAAGGAAACATTCAATAAGAGGTTTCAAATTTCTCTTGGTGTTTTGAAGTCAAAGTTAGATTGAATAGCAAAGAGCTAGGAAGTTTTTATTTAATTGTTGAATTTTGGACTGTTTTGCAGTGGCTGGATGTAGGCCAACTTTCTGCAAATAATGGGACTTTTATGGGAGGTGGAAGTATCAACATCCTTATGGATTAAGGTTGTGCCTGATGGGTTTCTTCACTCACTGTATGATGAAGTGTATGGATTTAAAAAAATGAATCATAAGAAAATTCCAAGTGAGTTTACTATGAATTGGTCTCAGCCCTCTCTACTGTGTAGAGCTGGAGATGTGGGGTCGAGAATTCTTTCTAGTGTAAATAGTGAGGTATGTAGCTTAAATCAATCTGATATGTCTCATTCTTTTGTACCTCAAGAAAATAATTTTATCCTGATTTTTCTATTAAAGAAAATAATCTCAGACAAAACCCCCAAACAATTTGTAAGCAGTATTTTCTCATCAGTCTGAATGAATGATCATATAGCTTTCCTGTACAGTGAGAACTGCCATCTAATTCTGTGATTCAGCAGCAATTTGGTTATAGTTCGGGGCAAGCTAGACCCATTCTCCCTTAATGATTCTACCTGTGTTTTTCCCTGTTTTTGTCACTCATTTTCTTTCTATTTTTTTTCTTTAACAAACATGACATTTTCAAATCTGTAGAGAGCACATAAATTATCTGAGATAGCAGAAAATATTAGGATTTCTTCTTTTTGAGGAAAACTTCAAGAGACATTCTAGTGAGAAGTAGTTTTCACACATAGAAGTACATATATTTTCTTCCACGTTTTACGTTTTGTCTTCTGCTGTGCTTAGCTTACACTTTAATGTCCTTCCTATTTAGTCCCCACAGATATAACTGCTGCCCAGGCTGGAGGACTAGACAGACCCTAATTTCTTCCCTTGTTGCTCCTATCAGCAGCATTGGAATAGCTCAAAAATTTAAATCACATTTGGTCTTTGCATGCCTTTGCATCTGATCTGTTATATCTGTTTGAAAAGAAAAATCTACTGTTTAATACTGTATAAGTTCTGTAATAGGAAATACACTTCTTGTTATCCATGAGCAGTGAAATAAATGTGCTGTTGTCTATAGGTGTTTGCTACTGAAGTAGAAGTATTATGTACTTTTCTTTTTTTTTTTTTTTTTTTTTAATTTATAGGTGAGAACATCAAAACCAGCAAAAACTTTTACCTTAGTAACTTACAAGAGTCTGGTTAGGATATACCTTTGATCAACGTCCTAAGAGATAGCTATAGCAGGCTCAAGGAGTTTTGAATCATTCACATAAAATTCACCCCCACCATGCTTTTCTGTTTTTCTGTATTCACTGTGAAACAAAACCAAATTATATTGCTTTTACAAGACAGATAAAGACATTCTACTTTGTAGACATTTTGGCCTACTTCTGCCTGATAATGTTTTCCTTTTCTATTTCAGTCTCATTGCTCTTGCGACTAATCCCATAAAATCAGTATCTTCTTGTGAATAAAATATAAACACAAAGCTATTCCAAAATATTTCTTATATATGACAAGTAGACTTATGGAGTTGGGAAAAGATTAAAGAGAAAGATTGTATGTGGTGTCTAAGGAAAAGCTTCCCCAACCTCATTTTCTGCTATTCCTTGTTCCTGTCTTATAATAAAAATGGAACTTCCTTTAAAATTTAAAGTATGTAGCTGTGAGAATTGATCTTTGATTATTTTGACAATTAGTAACTATCCACTGGAATATTTATGCTGAAGAACTTGCACAGTCATTCTATGCTTTTTGAGCCATGCTTCCTGGCTGGTATCTTGAAATGAGCCAAATATATGGTATTTCATGTTATGCTCTTCATCACTGCTATGTTTGCATTACTAAAAATCTTTGCACAGATGGGCAGAGGCAGTACTGTCAGAAAATGTTCAGTTGCAAATTCTTTGCTAAATCCAAGCTTTTTCTCCCTCCAATTGTTTAAAAATAAAACAAAACAAAATGCATAATATGCCTAGTTCTGGTTATCTTTTATGCTAACTTACTGCAATAATGTAATGCTGAACTTTTTCTTTTTACTTCTACAGAAGAGAGACTTTCACAAAGAATGGAGATTACTTGGTTTATTTCATGTTAATATTTTTCTGTTTCCAAGAATTATTTCTTTCATTCTTGTCCTCACCCCTCCACCTTATATTTTTCTAATATGGTTTTATATTAATTACCAGGAGCCAAAAAACTGAATCTATCAAATAAGATCAAAGCCCTTCATCCTCTGTCTAAATGACAATCTGAATGTGCCTTAAATTTTTGAGTACTTCAACTAACTCTTTACTGTCCCTCAAGAGTAAAATTGGATGCTTCTCATACTGACAAATTAAAAAAAAAAAAAAAAGGGAAACCCACAGTCTGCTGAATTGTTAAGTAGTGATACTAGATTATTTCTCAATAGTGCATGTGTATGGAGTAAGATTCCCTCCTTTTTCACTTCTCTTTTATTTGTATTAAGACTATAATAGTGCAAATCATATCATATATGCAAACAAAAATGCAAATTTTTCTTATTATGCAATCATTTGCAGCCTATGAAAATGTTAAAAACCAATTTTCTTGAGATTTTCAAATAGTTGTATACCAAAAATTATGTAGGGTCAAATATGGCTTTTCTGGCCATTATTCACTACATACTGTGTGCAATTCCCCTGTTTGAACAGATTCATTCATCCAATAAGAAGTAATAATTATAACCTTGATGATTTGTGATCATCTATGAAGTCAGAATAACTAGCTCATATGCATGCTACGATATGAAAGATGTTTGAATATTTTTTTAATAGTTTCCTTTTCCTGAATGAGAAATATATCAATAGAAATGGATCTTATACCCTTTTTTAATCTTGTTCAGTCTTAGTCTCTACTTCATCTCTACCTGTTCCTGAAGGAAAGCCCTGAACTTCTGTCCCTTTAATAGCTCTCTGTTTCAAGTTCAACAAACTCTACTTGTTATTGTAGATCAACCAGAACATTTAACTAAGAGGATTTTGTATGAATAATGCTATTTAAAATAAAGATATGTTCAATATTCTCCCTGAAATTAAAGAGTACACTCATCCCTTTGTGACTTTCCTCAGCTAAAAAACCAGCAGGTGAATAAGGTATCAGACAACATACCTAAAATCAGCTGAAATGTTCTTGGGATATTTCTATCCCTGGAGTTGTTCAGAGTCAGGAAATGAAAAGCAAATTTCATCAACCTTTGCATTTTTACAGTCTGGGAATAAAATCTCAGTATACACTTTCCTGGTAGCAATCTCCTGTCAGTATTTTGAGATTATTTTCATTTTGCTCATTGCTACTTAGGCTACTAATTTTGTCTGCATCTTAATCTGTAACAAACTATATGTTATATATACATATTCTTGTATGCAAACACAAAGAAGCACACACATATATACAGATATACAAACAAACATTTATGCATCTATTTTGCAAGCACATTATGCATCCTTAGGTATATGTAGCTAAAAACAACATTAGTATGTATAAATATATACACATGTATAAATATGTGTTAACTCTCATTAAATCTGATTATGATTTCTTACTTTCAGAAAGTGTATGAATGTAACAGTTTGTATGCATGCAATTCTTTTTTGAAGACTTGCTGCTAATACATTGCTATTTGATACTCTCATATTTTATTGTGCTGCATGCCTGAATGACAGATGATTATCTGACAAAGGAAATCTGGTGTTAAACAAAATGAACTAGTAGTACATTTAAAAATTACAATTCTAACACAACAACAGTTAAATATATGTATTATATTTTAAAAATTTAATATCTTTCTATTGCTGGTATTGTCTTTGTCCATGTTGACAACAAAAGGATAAATACAGTGCATACAGTAGGTCCCTCTGGTTATACCATGAACATGACACATGTCATCCTATGATAAATTGGCTCTGTGTCTATTCAATTTCAAATCCAAAGCTCTGGAGGCAGAGGTGTTAGGAAGCAGGCATAATTCTGGCGAGCAGAGGCCTCAGATGCACAAAATTAGTGTGCATGGAACAGATAACAAAAAGCAAGAGGGAGACTGAGAAGAAGTTTGCACAGGTTTGTCAACTTCCTGTGGTTTAGGTAGCATTGGCAGATGTTCACTGTAAGAAAAAAAATCTGTAAGCATGATAATGAATGTTACCAGAATTAGAAGTGACAACTGTATCAAACACAAATGCTGTCTGTTTTTTGATTTGCATACCAATTAAATTAAAAGACCCAAATATTAGGTTCCAGAATTTGTTTGACAAATAATCTGCTGGGCTCGCTCTGTACATCTGGGTCAGACATGCTGGCTCTATGACAGATGCAGTGTCAAAAGAAGATTTTAACATAGAAAAAATGTATTCAGATTGTTACTAAGTACTGTACTTAAAGTAGAGATTAGAAAAGGGTCTAGTTCAGAAATTGCTTTAAACATAGTGGTATCTACCTCTCTCTAGGCATTTTATTGTGCATTACTGTCAGGTCTGGTATGTGAGACATCTTCCTCACTAACAGCTAAAGAAAGGAGTAGGCAAAAATAGTTCTGTTCTGTACCATTATATTGTGCAGCTATCTTATTCCCTGGGTAAATACATATGTTTTGTGGGTCTACTCAAAGAGTAAGAGACTATTTGATGTGAGCAATGATGGCAGAATCAAGCAATACATGCTTAAGCATTTCTGCAGAATTTTACATTTTTCATGCTCCTCTGAAATATTTACAAAGTAGTTCATGTCTGGTGAAGGTTCAGGTCAGTTCTCGTTTTAGTAAGACAAGTTCACTTGACCCTGATTTGAAAGAAAACTTGAGTCAAAGCAGGAAACTGTTCTCTTAGGCAAATGCTGCTCCAATACCTGTGCCTTGCTGATACATGTACCTTTTTAACAGCTTCTGAGGTTTGCCACCCATATGGCATTTCATTTTGCACTCTTTCATGCTGAATTTCTTAGCAGTGAACAAGAGATTTGACTTTCTACTGAGCCAAAGTCATGTCCTGTAATTTTTAATGAAACCTACCTCTCACCAATCTTTCCCTGCTTCTAGATATTTGAGGGTCCAAAGATGCTACACCCTGAATAATATTAAACGATGAGGCAAGGAGCATCTATATTAGTGTTTAGAAATGGATATGATTTATACATGTTTAGGCATGGACTGTAGCAAATGCCCAATGAAACACCAGCTGTGGGTATTCTGTTGTTCAGTAAAGCCCTTAAAACAGAAAAAAATTCTTTCTATTTTCTGTGATTGCCTGATGACCATTGGGTTGATTTAGTGCAACACTGCTGATATTCTCAGGAGCAGAATCATGGTATGTGTGGCACTACAGGGGTAATCATGAAATAATGCAGTAGTAAAATGAAAATAAAAAAAAACAAAAATTGAGTTGTAGCATATTGCTCAATATTAAGAAATAATATCTGTAATTTTTCTCTTTTTTCTTGTGTTTCCATTTTTTTTTTAATCAAGGAAATGAATTTACACAGGGTAAATGTAGTATTTAAATATTTAAAATTTAAATGAAGAAGCTCCTCTTGAATACACCTGTATGTACTAGATATGTCTGAGTCCATTTGGTATAAGAAAGTAGGCCACCAAATTATGTGTTTAAAGAAGTCAAAGCACTCACTCACAGAGAATGAAAGTTTTTTAAATTCTTCTTATATGGTGAACTGCTTTTGAAAATCCAGGCAGACAGAACCCATGCCATTAACAATGCATAAAGGTGCAGTTTTCTGGAGTCTGGAAAATGGAGAAGTGGAATTCCCTCATGTAAAAAAATAAGAATAGGAAGAAATGTGTTTTCTGTACTAAAATGGTGAATTTTAAAGCATATAAAACCTTTAAAAATAAAGTGAATCAAACCTGAGTTCTCTAGGTTATGCTGTTATGAGGAAGTAAAAAGATACATGGTTAGCTTTGAACCAGCAAGTGTTTCTTACTGCAACCAGGGGATGCATTTTTCAGGGATGAAATTGAGCAAAGGAAAATTTAGTCTTATTACCAGGAAAATGTATCTAATAGTGAAATGTATTGGAATTGTGGAATAGTCTCTGGAGAGAAGTGATGGAAGCCCCATAGTTTGAGTCTTTGAGAAATGGTCTAGAGAAAAATTTTCTTGCTGGGAAACAGCTTTGTCTTGTCTATAGAGGGGCCAATGTCACCTAATGGAATATTTTTGAATATGACATCATCTGTACTCTGATTTATTATTACCATGTTTGCGTACGGTTTCATAGAAGTCTGAAAAAGAAGACAGGATGTCATCTGACTTATTTTTCAAAACACAACAAAACAAAAGATCTAGAACATTATATTCTGTCTCAGTATCATTGCTAATTGTTTTGTCATATTCATGAGTATGACATGAAATTTCAATAGACCAAGATTCATTTACGCCTTCAATGATTTTCAATTTTATTTTATTTTGGCTTCTTTTAAATATGGTCGTTGATTCCAAAAATAATGAAATCATTATGAGATAAAAGAAATACTTCCATGGAGGAGGTATACTTTCATTAATAGAGCATATGAATATATACTTTAAAATATATTAATAGGAAATATTAATATTTATTAATAGCACATTAGTATTCTATTAAGATATGTCTAAACTTTAAAAGAAAGTTCCTCAGACAGTAACTTGTGGTGGTTTTTCACCTTTTAGGAAAATGCACATAACATAATTTGCTCATTTAAATGCTAAGCATAGATGTGTCTTTGTCTATTAGCAAAACCAGTGAAAGTTAACTTTGAATGCTTTCATATTCACAGCACAAAGCATACATTTCTTCAATAAAAAAAAAAAACTTCCTTCTGAATAAATAATAATAAAATGCAATTTCTCTCTAGCTCTTCAAGTTATTCCTGTGAAATAACTCGCTAACTGCATTTCCTTAATGTCCTTAATTAAGGACATTTCTTCAATGTCTACTGAGCATCACAGAGGGCTAACGAGGGCAAACAGATCTGAATTACCAGGGAAAGCAAGGGTTCCTTGTACAGATTCCCCTCAAGAGCTTTCACCATATTGCCCTTCTTTGGACACTCTCTAATAGTTTTGTATCTTTCTTGTATTGTGTGGCCCAGAGCTGCACACAATGCTCAAGGCGTGGCCACAGCAGGGCAGAGTACAGAGGGAAAGGTGAGGTCCAATTTCTTTTTACACATTTTAATATTGCCAAGAATAAAGCTAATAATGATCGTGTTCCAATCACCAGCAATGATCTGACAACAACTAAGTTGTAATATGAAATTTTAAGTACATGAACCTAGTACTTGTCCAGATATTTCTAGGTCCAAATTGGCTCAGAATTTATCTTAAAAATATAAGAATGTATAACTAGTGATGGTAGAGCAGAGAAGAGCAGAAGTTTAACTGACACCAGGTTTGTACTACCTAGTTTCACCATCAATATGAAGGTGAAATTACTTTTTCACTACACCTGTTCGTCTAAAATGAGGCAAGTATTTACTTATGAGTCATAAATAATGCCCAGGTTTCAGCAGGATGTTTGTAATAAAGGGTTTGAAAATTGTCCCTTTTGGTGGAAAAGCTTTATACATTTGCTTTAACTTTACTGATTATTATTCTAGAGTAAAAGGTTAGAGTTTGTCCAAGAAAAAATCTATTGTCAATAATTTTGTTCCTAAGTATGTTTCATTCCATTGCTGCTATATCAAAACCTTCTCATTTGAAGGTCTTACAAGAAACTATGTTGCTGAAAGCATGATAGTGGCAGTCATCATCTGTGTTTCATTTTATCTTCAGATTTCCTGGATAAGTTCATTTAGATATCTACACAGCATGAATTTCTTGGAGTCTAAACAGATTTTAAAACTATGTTCTAGGATAATTTCATCTTCATTTTTGCATTGCCTTTTATTTTCTTGTTTTCACTCACCTTTTCAAAATGAATTGCACAATGAATTTCAACAGAGATCAGAGTTTAGAAATTCTTTTGATGGTTAGGCAATATGGATTTCTTGGTCCTGATTTGAAAGTAAATCACAAAATTATTATGTTGTAGAAAATTATCAGTGCACTAAAACTAGTCCACAATAATGAATGAATTCTATTTCATTTTTAAACTTAATCTGAGCTTGCTTCTCTGAATAATACCAAATTTAAAATTGTTTTGTTCTGCAATACTGCTTATATTACATCCTAAGAAACTAATGGATTAACTGTTGCAATGCAGATGTGTCTAGATAGATTCTGTAAAGGTTGGCTTTCCTCTCAGAACCAGGTCAGTTGCCCTCCAGTCATGGGAGGGCATGGTGAATCTGTACAAGACAGGAAAATGTGAACAGAAGAAGAAACAGCACATTTAATCTCTGGCATTAAAAATCTGATAATAGTTATGGTATGACTATATTTAGTCAGATTGTTATTTTAAATGTCTGTTATATATGAGTGCATTTGTAAATTTTTGGAACAAAATTTACTTTTTAAAGTAATTTTTTAAGTACTTAGAGAAATTCCAAAATATGAAGATGCCTGGTGTGTTTGAAAACAATTTGAGAATGTCCACTTCTGGAAAAAGGCTTTTAGGCTGCTTTCACTAATTCCTAGAAACTGCACCAGTTTTGGGAAAAGAAAGGCTCTCAAACTTCAGCTGCATTTCAGGACATAAGTAGGAATTTATTGCACAGAAAATTTGGATGATTATAGAACGATAGCTTCATTTTATCCTGTCTTGGCTATCTAGACAATGTAAGAAAATTGTCATTTCTATATTTTATCAGTTAACTCCTGCTGTGCTGAGTCAGAACACTGTGCTATGCAGCATATGTGTGGGATTTTGTCTTCAATCTGTTCATTTTTTGAGCTGAATTACCCCACAATGATCCCCAAACTGGGCTACAGTTTATGACAGAAAAAAATCAATGACCAATACAGCTAACAGGGTGACAAAACTGAGACTGAAGAAGATGTGACTTAGGTGCCAAAAGAGCTTTCAAGGAAACTCAATGTTCATGGAGAGCTGCTGGCAAAAGATCTTGTAAGATTCTCAGACACTGCAAAGTGTGAACAATACAGAGCCTGATTTGGCAATGTGCTTCACAAAGTCTGTTCTTTCACAGGCAGGAACTTCCCTGGCATGGCTGAATTAAATGCTGTTAGACTTGCACATCTTGTGGATATCTGTGCAGTATACCATCAAGTTGTCAGTGTGGCTGCATTGAGGTTATGGTGTAGAATATATTACTTTCTGTAACAAGAAGAAACATGTCCACTTGAAATGTTTTTAGTACCTCAATTTGTTCTGCAGTTCCAAGAACTCTTTACAGCATGTTTTCATCTTTTAGCAATTAGGTTTTCATTTTTTAACTAGGGTCTCATAGATATCCTGATGAAACACCCCATGGCGTCATTGAAAAGATTTCTCTTAGCCTCAGGTAGTGTAAACTTCAGGCTTCATCTTTGTATATAACAATAAAATTCAACACTTTAGTAATTATTAGTTATCTTCACAAGAGGTCTGTGTAGATGTATCTGTTTTCACCTTGAAAGGTCACTTTGAATCGCTAAAACATCAGGAATTCACCTGGGTGCAAATAAGAGCCATTCTTCAATCTCTAAAATATTGACATTTACCTAGTTTACATTTTCTACTAAAATGATTGTACTTAATAATTTTATCAGTAATGAGGATTTGTAAATTGCAATCTGGTTTTGATTTTTTTCTAAGGTTTCTGTGAGCTTTATTTTGCCCTTATCTTCACTGCATCTATTGAAATTCGGGCATTATGATAGCATTCACTACCATTATGAATCTCTTCTTGGTCATAACCTGAAGTGTTCAGACACTAGTCTTGACTTTTAATATGATGAACATTCAATCAAAACAACTATATTACAAGACTCTGAAACCTATGAACTCTGAAATGTCTAGAACTCTTAAATCTTTAATTAAAGACAACCAGTAGCTGCTTGGTTTTGCAAAAATGGGTCCAATTCAAATACTAAAAAGAAAAGTGTAAATGAATATTGAGATGAACTCTACTCATAAATATCATGGACAGATTTTCTTTTGTTTCAAAGTCTTGAAATCATTGTGTAACACCGTAAATAAACAGTAGAATAATAGAATTTCTAAAAAGCATATCCTACAAATATTGTCTTTCCAGGATGAGATCATTTCTCCTGAATAATTTAGAATCTCATAATCCCAAAAAGAAGGGATTAACAATAATCTATCTGTGTACATTACATTCCAGATTCACAGAATATTCTGAATTGGAAGGGACCAAAAGGATCACGGAGTCCAACTCCTCTGCAAAGGACAGCCCCAATAACCACACCATATGCCCAAGTGTTGCCTAAATACTATTGAATTGTCAGGCTTGGTGCTGTGACCATTTCCTTGGGGACGCTGTTCCAGTGCCCAGACACCATCTGAGCAAAAAATCTTTTCCTGATATCTAAACTAAACCTGCCCACACCTTCACACCTGAACACAGCTTCAGGCCATTTCCTCAGGATCTGGTCAGCACAAGGGAGAGATCAGTGTCTGCCCCTCCTCTTCCTCTCTCAAGGAAGTTCCAGACTGCAATGAGGTCTCCCTCCAGTTTGCTCCGGGCTGAAGCAGACCAAGTTACCTCAGCCACTCCTCACACACTTTCCCCTCAAGACCCTTCACCACCCTCATGGTCTTTCTTTGGACACTCTCTAATAGCTTTATATCGTTTTTTAAATTGCAGTGCCCAAAACTGCCCCCAGCACTTGAGGTGAGGCTGCCCCAGAGCTGAGTAGAGCAGAGCAGGGCAATCCCCTCCCTTGCCTGGCTGGCAATGCTGGGCCTGATGCCCCCCAGGACACGCTTGGCCCTCCCGGCTGCCAGGGCACTGCTGGCCCATGTTCAACTTGTCACTGACCAGGACCCCCAGGTCCCTTTCCATGGTGCTGCTTTCCAGCATCTCATTCCCCAGTCTGACCATACATCCAGGGCTGCCCCATCCCAGGTGCAGATTCTGACACTTTTCCCTTGGTGGTGGTGGTTGTTTCAGCTTGGTTGCTGATTGTCCAGTGTTCTGATCTGTAGGGCTACCTACTTCAAGGGAGTCAACAGTTCCTCACAATTATGCAGATTTGCTTAGTATCCCATCCAGTTCTGTATCCATGTCATTATGAAGATACTGAAAATCACAGGGCTGAGGACAGAGCCCAGGCAGGTTACGAGTCTGATATAACCCCATTTACTTTTAGTCTTCCTGCCTTTCCCATGAGCCAGTTGCTCACCCATCCCATGATGTATTTATCCAGCTGTGTGCTGGGCATTTTATCCATCAGGATACTGTGAGAGAGAGCATTGAAAGCTTTACGGAAATCCAAAAACTTTACAACAATTGGCTTCCTTTGATCAACCAGGTGGGTTACTTTTCATAAAAGGAAATCCAGTTTGATAAGCAGGACTTTCCTATTGTGAATCTCTCATGAAGTTGTCTTCCAGGTGCTTCTCAACACCTCCCTGAGTAATCTTCTCCATATCTTAGCAGTCACTGAAGTGAGACTGACAGGCCTATAGTTTTCAGGGTCTTCCTTCTTGCCCATTTTCAATATTATGACAATGTTAGCCAGCTTCCAGTGAACTGGAAGGACATTCCAAAACCATCCAGAGATTTGCAGATATGCCAGAAAGGGATCAAGAGGCATCTTTTATCCTTTCCAAAATTCATCAGCTGATAAGATATGAGTTGTGAGAAATGCAGTCTTTAATTCTGCTGTGTTGAGCTCTATCATTCACAAAAACTTTTAAAGCCATTTAGATTTTTTTTCATCTACAACCTACAAAAAAAAGAACAAATAGTATAATTATGGATTTTCCGGTGATTTTGCTATTTTAAAATTTGGTACTTTATTTTAACAGTCAGCTATAGTAACAAGCAACTGTGGTCCTTATATCTGATCTTAGAACCATTTCATATTGAGGACTCATATTCTAACCTTAGAGAGAAGGATGAAAGGATTATACCTTGTGGAAATTTCTGACCTTAACTAAAAATACTGAAAAAATAATACAGGAATTTAAGTGTGAAGGAGTTAATGTGAGTTGAGAATAACTGGTGAAACTTCTGAAGAGATGTAGATTTATTTGATTTATGGATGTGTATCTGTGTGTGTGTGGATGTGCATGCAAATGACTCCTTCACTGTATATGCACTACATGAATGTATGACTTGTGAATATCTGCCTTCAAATACCCTTCTATAATGTAGTCTACTGTAACTCAAGCAAAGAAATTTACATGAGTAAATTGTGGAAAGCCCATGTAACTCTATGAATAAAGCTGATTAATTATGTTTAAATTTCTCTAATCTGTTAAAAGGGTCATCCCCCAAATTACAAGAGTTTTCTATATTCCTATTATAAAATGTAGACACCATGCCTGAGCTAAATTAAATTTTTAAGCAGCCTCAGGAAAGAAGAAAAGATTTAAATTGCTGCCACAGGGAAATTTAAACCTGACACATAAAATAGAAAAGTGATCATCAACCTCATGTAAAACAGAGCATCTGGTTCTATTTCCAATTTGCCCCTTTTTTTCCTCCATAATTTTCTTTATTTTTTATTTTGAGCATAAAATTCTACTGAGAATGATAGTACTGTTTACAAAAGCGCTCCTGTGGTACAAATGCAGTAGTATAATCATGATTTTTGGGTTTTTTAACAATGTTTTAAATTTGGGAATATATAGCTCACTGTATTTTGCCACTTTTGAGAGGTGTGCTATCAGTCTATTATCAAATAATGTGCAAATATCCATGCTATATTTCTAATTATTGGTGCATAAATTTATTTTGGTAAAAATAATACTTCTAGGACAATGCAGTAATTAAAAATCTATATGTGCATATGCACAGTTCATTTAATATCTGATCTATCTGACCTGGAATTTATTTCTTGCAATTGACAGTCTATAAAAATAAACACTCTTCCTCAACAATTATTGTAAATCTGTTTTGACTGAATAATGACTGAAATTCTAGTAACTTCAGTGCTTAATGTTGGCAGAAATGTTATGAATCGATCTTCTGCGTTAATACACTCTGGTGAAGTCTTCCGACATGTAAAGGTAGAATTTCATAGTTTTATTAAATGCAAAAGAGCATAGATTTGGATGACATTTCATTAGGCATTATAAACCTACCTAAAAATCTAAACACATAAAAGGATTGTTTGCAACTCAAGGCGTTTTCATTTACTTCAGGATATAGTTTAATCAAAGTCAACTTCATATCCAGCCAATGCTGCAGGACAACTATATCCTCCTGTGCTGTAGGGCAATGCTGTGGGAGCTTGTTCACAATGCTTAGGAATACATTGAGTGCAGGTAGCTCTGTGTGCAGCTGCAGATGGAGCTCTGGACGTGGAAGTTGTGGGAGACTGAGGCAAGAGCTTCCTATCTTTGCACAACAAAAGGCTGAGGGACCTGTGGCAACAGCCAGGTGACACATTCAGAGACATGGGAGTAGCTGATGACTCCCAGACTCTTTTGTGCTTGGACTGCAGATATATAAACCCCCAGGGATTCCTTTGTTCAACATCCCTTCTGGAAGACCCCAGCTTGAGCTGTTTATTCTGCTATTGCACCAAGATTAAATTATTTTATGGAATGAGATGTCTCTGCACCCTAAGATGGGAAACTCAGGGTTGAGCCAGTCAGGAAGTCTGGTCTGACTATGTGAATGTGCGGGTTGGAGGTGCAGAAGGTCTTTGGTCCCAGCCTGAGTAGTGTGAGTGTGATTGCTAGAGTAGCTCCTGGATGGTCAGACAAGGAAGTTCCTTAACAACAAGAAAGAACTTGGGGTTTTCTAGAGAAAAGTATGTGAGTGCGTACGGTCAGCTTGGGAAATCTTTCCCAAGAAAGACTGGGGATGAGGAATGTGCTGAGGTGGTGTCCACCTGGAGATCTTTTGTGATTTAACCGCAGTTGTACTGCATCTGAACAGGTTAATGTATTTGTTAACATGGGAATACTCAGGCAAAGGCTTCATGCTGCTTTTTACCTATCAGTTTTGACATACTTGGAAGACTATGGGGAAAAAGGGTTCTGGAGACTTATGACTTTTATTACTGCAGTATTTATCTGCAAGTATTGCTGACTGATATCAGTTTCTAATTAGGCAAGAATACAGTTTCCTCTCTTCCCTTTTGCACCAAAATCTCAGCAGAGGGTGACCCATGTTTCATTGATGTGTTCCTAGATTTTCATTATATTAATTATAGGCTGAAATCTGAGTTCGTATCCTTATATAGGCCATTTTCAACTGAATCATATGTTTGTGGTTTCCATGGGATTGTGGAAAGTAACATGACTTAACTAACATTTCACTGAAGACAGCTTAATGAAAATTGCTGTTAGATAAATCAAGATTAAGAAAAGTTTGATGTCATCATAAATTATGTCTAGTGAAGACGATGCATGAAAGTTAAAGTAATAATCAATTACTAACATTTTTCCTTTTTCCTTTTTTTCCATGACTTGCCACGGGGCTGGGGATACCTTGTGAAACCATCCAGGCAGCTCAGATCTCAAGAGAGACAGCTGTCCTTGTAATTTCTGGCACAGTCTTGTTTAAACTTTCTGTGTGATCTTTGTAAACTTCTAATTTATCATGGTGTTTACTATGGTAAATATACTCTGCCCATAGTACAAGCTTGTGACCTTTTATCCTAAATACTTGGAGAACAGTGTTTGTTTTCCCTCCATAGAGATTGTTAATGATTTCAAAAACATTTTTTGTGTGGCCCTTTGATTTTCTCCTCTTTAAATGTGCTAGTTTCTATTTATTATATATTTCCTTATAGACTATATTTTCTACATATCTGCTATTTTTAATTCATGTTTTCTGAACTTTATATAAGCAGTTAAATTTTTCTGGAAATCCAGTTTAATCAACCAAAAATTAATATAGCCAAATAGAAAAAAAAAAATTCACATAATCTAGATGTTTTCCTACGATTTATAAAGCTCAATTACGCATCACACTCTTTTGCAAATGGAAAAGATTGCTTTTTTATAAATGATTATTATTTACAAAAAAGCTCTAATTTTTCCTCATGGATATTTTGTCTGCCCATTTTTCCCCAGGTTTATTGCTGTTTTTTTCTTTTCTATTTTTTCCTCCTGTCTATAACACCTTGCATTTGCTTTTTTCGGAAAATGGACATATTTTTCAGACTATGCCTCCAGTTTCTCAAGATATTTTTAAACTTTAAAATTATATTTAAATATATTAGTAATCCTTGCCACCCTAGTGCAATCTGCAAATGTATTACATATACCTTTGATTTCATTGCACAGATATTCCCAGTATTACATAATGCATCTATAAAGAGCTTCCTTCTTGACAGTTAACTACCAATAACTCTTAACACACACTTCTTGATTTAGCTTTATATTCACTCTGTGGTATTTGAATGTATACATTTTTAAAAGCTTATTTCCTTCTGAGATCAATCTCTATAAAATAAAAAAACGTTTGTTGTCTACTTCATGACAAGTTAATTCTTCACAGATTTCAAAGACAGTCCCTTTTCTTTATTTGGTCAATGTCTGAGCGCTCTTATCCAGCACGATCACATTCCTGCCTCAGACCTTTACACCTTTAAAATATGTATCATTTGTATATATTTTTAAAAGTTTTTTCAAGTGTTCTTCAACACTTAAAAGATGACCTTTGTCCTTCATTCCTTAGCAAAAAGCTTTTATTTGCTTTAAAAAAACCACCCCTGTATAATACAGAGAAATCCCAAACAAGCAGAAAAAACACTAGCTTTGTGATTGTCTATTGATACATTTAATTATTTTCTACAAGGTTTCATCACTAGCAGTGTATTTGGCAGTCACAGTTCACATTATTTTCCTGAAACCGATCAATTTTTTAAAAAGCTATTTTAATATGTACAGCTGTTAAACAGATTATCTGGATATTAACCACGCTTTTGGTAAATATTCTGGAGTGTACTTAGAAATATCTGTCTCTCAGACTTGTATCCTATTTCCAGATGAAAAATTTAAAGATGATACAAACTCCTTCCTTTCTCTGTGTGAAGTGCCTTTCTTAAAGTTCTTTCAGCAATCACAACCCATAACCTGTGTTAATTTTAATCTCACATAGGCACGCCAAAAGTAATGGCAGGTCTCATGTTGCACCTTTATGCTCTAGCTTCAGCCTATTTTATTCTAAATGTGTTAACAACCAACCTTTTTTGCATTTGGTGACTAACAGGTTCATATAATTGTGACAAGATAGCACTCTATACCTTCCTTTCTGGGGATATCTGGTTAAATGTGTACTCTCATTGTACCTAACATTCAGCATCTTTAATGTCTTCCATTTCCCCTCATTATAAATGTTTGCATCTCACAGCTTTTGGTGTAGCCATGTACCAGTCCAAGGGGCTAAAATAAGCACTTAGACATAATCTTGGCATAAATTATTAATCCCAAGAAATGCCATGCCTTATCTCTATGTGCTAAGGCAAACATTAAGTATGGCTACAATTTACTGAAATCCATATGGTATACTTAGTTGTAAATTCCCCTCACCTCTGTTTTTTTTTTTTTTCTCTTGGTCATGCAGTAATGTAGAATTTAAATTACTGATTGTTTTGCTCTGGGATAGAAGCTGGTGCTTTCCATGGGGTTTAAAAATTTTTGAAAAAAATTCTTTTTTCTACACAGATGAATCTCATCTAAACCTTTTTGTTTCTCATGCTACTCAAAAGTTAATGTATTTACTTGTGAATTACCTTGAGTGTTGAACAGAAGCCAGAAAAAAATCTCCAGTTTAACTTAGAAGAGTACAGGTTGAAATAAATGTGAATGCTTATTTTTGTAAAACCTGTGAAAACTAGGCTGACATACCAAATATAGCAAATGTATGAGCACCTCTCACATAAAAATTCTGCACTTTTAGTCAGTTAAGTGTTTTTCCTATATAATAAGAGAACCTTTCTCTGCATGTCCTTTTTCTGTTAAAAATACATCCAGTCTAGGATGTCTGTTACTTTATATAGTTGGGCACATATGGGTGTTGAATATCCCCAAAGACAGAAGATTTCTTCAAGGAACCTGTTCCAATGTTTGATTTGCTAATTTTTTCTTTTGTTTCACTGTAGTTATCTATATTGCACCCTTTTTCCAGGAACAACTAGGAAGAACTTTGGTCTGCTTTCTTCACTCTGCCTTCAGGTATTTATACACATAAACATCCCTCCAAACCTCCCCTTCTCCAAGATGAACAGTGCCAGCACTCTTAGGCTTTCCTGGTATGTCAGATGCTCCAACTGCAAAGTCTTTGAGGCTTTTGTTGGACTTTCCCTAACCTACCCATGTCCCTCCTGTACTGAGGAGCCCAGAAATGAATACCAGCTGTGCATCCCAGTATCAGGTAGAAGACAAGCACTACCATGTTCGCTATGATTCTTTTAGTTATTTCAATTTCCCTTCTTAGCACCCTCATATTGATTAACTTTTCTTTGTAACCACGAAACTCAGTTACGTTCAAGCATGTTTGTATTCTTCTGAGACACTAGTTCTTTTCTGAGAGCACGGTCTTCCTTGTTATCCTATCTAACTCTTGAAGTTCGCCTACCAAAAAATTACATTTTGGTCTTATTTTTGGAGACCTCTAACCTTCACTGTACAATTTGGAAACTAAATAAATGAAATCTTGGGATGAATAGTAATAATGTGATTAAGAACAATATTACACTTCGGTAGCAATGCCTGGAGAGGCATTACTATGCCTTAGAAGAAAAACTAGAATATATTTCATTTTACTTCAGTGAACTCTATGTTCAATGTTTTTAGCAATAAATAAACAAAAAACTTCTGGTAAGAAATATTATATTATTTTTATATTTTAGTCAATAAACTCACCAATCTCCCATTAGATCTGTAATGGTACGTATGTATAATCCATGTATATATAGACCAATTCTGCTCTTAATCATGTACCACCAGAAAAAAGTCAATTCAATCTAAAAAAAATTTAATTTCTGAGGAAAAAATAATATGCATAGATACAAAGGTCTATGATTTTAAAAAATCAGAATCTTTTGTTCTAAAACACAACAACTTGGGGACAGGACCTGTTTCAGAAATGGGCTCCAAATATAATTTAAACATTTTTCCAGAAGGAGAAAAATATTTCTATGGATTAGAACCACAATGAATAAGAACCATCAGCAAACAACCATCAGCATGTTCAATAAATATAGAATTACTCTGGAACAGTAGACCACTGCAGCCTTTCAAGAATTTAATTGCCTGTGACTTTCCAGACAATTTTGATACTATATGGCAATTTACTCTCTAGAATTTCATCCCATCTTCCTATATTTTAATTTTAAAATGTCCTATCAACTCTTTCACTTCTTTTTTCTGTTGCTTTTTAGGGGTTTTAAATCAAAAAGAGATATGTGCAGATTTTCCCTTTTGCTTATTAGTTGAAGAGAATGCATAAGAAGAATTGACAAAGTAGTGTACTGATTTTCATAAACACCATTTTTTCTGAACTGAAATGTATTATCCAGCTCTTAGTATTGAAGATATGCATGGCCCTGCCTCACCTATCCAAGAATATGTTACAAAATTTTCCTCAACACACAGCTATTGCAATCCCTGTCTGCTCAGAAAAGAATTTCTTTGTGGAGTGAAGCTAAATTTTGACAGTGACAGTGTACTGGTTGCTTCTAACATTCTTTTAATTGTCTTGGACAGGATGTCTATCAGGGTAGCTGCAGGGTGGACACCACTGCACTAGGATTGCACCAGCCCCTTCTTCCCCTGCTGCGTGCTTGGTGCTGAATTCCTCTCGTTCTCTGAGTTCTTCCCATCAGACCTACTTTTTGCCCACAGCAACTGAAAACTATCCCACAGAGACCTCCTTTCTTCTTCTCGTGATGGTTTGTATTGGTTTCAGTAGGACAGAGATATTTCAATATTGTGCATTTCCAAAATTGACTCGAAATACTCACAGTAAAGAAATGTTTTTCGCATTGTTTATACTAGCATGAGATAAAACTAATGTTAAACGCTAGGCTTGTAAGAGTATGGCACATTCCTACTAATTTTGCTAGGCATTAAAACTGAGAAAAATAAATCAACTTCCCAACAGGTTTGGTAAAATATTTATTTCAGGAACCTTTTATGTTAAAATATGTATAACTCCTATAGGGAACTTTGAGAAGTAGCATAGTGACAAATTTTTCACCTCTCATTAATTCCACCATGCTGTACATTACTATTTAAAAAATATGTACAGAATCAGAGCTGTTTCTTGAGCCATGTGAAACGGTGTGGTGCTTTGACTCCTTAATTGAGGCAATTGGTTTACTTCACAATACCAAGAGTTACAATAACTACTGGGTTTTGGTTTTTCTTTTTATTTGCAGCTTTTGCATAGATTTCTGAAAAAGCTTATATTCCCATAGAAGGTAGTACTATTTTCCTGCAGGATATCTCTTCAAATCCATGTGCAAAAAAGAGAAGCACTAATGACTTTACCCTGTCTTTTTGTTAGGGTAAACACCAGGATTATGTGGTCTTTTTAGGTGCCAGTTCTCAGTGCTTCCTAGGAGCAAAATATATTCAAAAGCAAAAAAAAAAACCTTTCCAAATACAGCTATTGCAAATTTATAAAAGTTCTAGCATTATAAATTTCACAGAAAAGAGAGAAAAGAGGGAAACATACATGTATTAATGGATTTTCTTTGTTCTGGGAATATCCTCCCATGACTTTTAGTGTAAAGTGTTAAATAAAATTGAAGTCTGTTTAAAGACATTAGTCTTTGAATTTGTACATCAGAATTGATTTATTTAATCTAAATTTCTGCATTAAATAGAATTCTGTCGCAAAACTCTAGTACTTGGGGTTTAGCTGCAGCTGCTTTCATAGAAACTACAATTGATTTATCAAATTCAGCTTTTACTTCTGTAATTTTTTTTCTGTAGGCTTTTTAGTTTTGGTGGTATGGGAACAGTTTGATTTAATTAGGTTACTTAAAATGTTTTTAGTATATTACATTCCTGATTTTTTCCCTATGTCTTTATTTGACTTAGGCATGTTAAGTACATTAACCATTTGGCCATTAAAAGCCAAAGTTCATTTGGCTTTTAATTACAAGGGGATATCCTGGTTTGGTAACAATGGATTGTATTATTATGTGCGGGGTTTTCCTCACCCACTGGATCCCACACTGGTGTCCTGAGTTGCTCTATTTTTTCTTTTATCAGCCAGAGCTCTCCTGTTTAGTTTCCACTTGGGCAGAATGTAATAAAATTACTTCTGATAACCCATTGTTATGTAAGGTCATATAGCACAGAAAAAAAAAAAAAAGCAACATGCAAAACAATGTACATTTTAAAAGGGATTATCTGTGAAGACTTGTACTTGTACTTCAAATCTATGCTGTCATCTCTTGGTTACGTGACTGGTCTCATGTTGCAGAGGCTGTCAGTGTTCCTCCAAGTCCATCTGAGCCATGCATTAGAGGAATCTAAATCCCCAGCAATCACAGATGGATGTCTGGACAGCACCATGAGGCACTTGAGTAGCTCCTTTCTGTAGACACTTCTCTCTGTCTTCTGACATTTTACCAAACAAAAGCAGACCGGCGTTACCACTAAAAAGAATAAAAAATGCTGTTTTCTTCCGTCAGTACCTAGATGATATTTCATAGAGTTTTTATGTAATGCTAAATGTTACTATCAGTGATATGTGAGAAAAGTTATTTATCAAATCTTTATTTATTACCTATAAATGTTCAGAGAGGCAAAAAGAACTCTTCACCTATCTTTTTCTGCACATTTAATTTTGCACGGTGCTAAAAATGTTCAGCTGGAAATTAATAATTAATTTTTACTTGCATATTTTCAGTATATATAGCATGCATTATTTGCAATACACAGTTTGGCACAATCTGACCTATTTTTATGCCCTGTGTTCACATGGCAAGCTTTGTCTTGTCTGTGGCTATTACAATAAAAATTCACATGTAGAGTATCTGCGCTAGAATTTGATACTGTATTAACCATCTTGTGTGGAAGTGAACACTGCTTGAGTGAACAAGTATAAATAGGAACATGTGTCAGCTCAAAGCTTCATGACAGATGCATTTAGATATAACACATGATACATCACACAGTAACATCTTAGCCAGAAAACTTGAAAAGACCTGGTTTTCTAAAGAATTCAAAGATGAAAGATAATGTTTTCCAGGGAGAAATGCCTTTATATTTTCTTCTGAAAGCTCCAGGTCTTCAGAAACTGTTTTAATAGGTGTTTTTTTTCATTTGAATCTGTACGGATAATTATCTGGTCAAACTTTGTAAATTTCTTCTCTTCCTTCTGTCTATGCTTCAGAGCTTGCTCCATGCTTACTTTTCCTTCCTTGGATACTCTGAATGATGAGACAGATCATGCTGGAAGGTGGAAGGGTCTGTAGTCGGATACTTAGGTTGGAAGTGCACTTTATTCTTGCATACACTTTTCAGAACTAAGCAGCATACTAAACTGTTATTGTTTTCCTGGCTCACACCACCACTAATGCATTCCTCTTCATCACTACCGAGCAGCACACAGCACAAGCCATGAAAAACAATGGAAATTTTCTTTTTTAGAAAAACTAAGAAGTATTTTCACTTGCTTTCTGTTTTCAGGATGAACCAGTCCCTTGGGAAGAGAAACTTTATAAGCAAGAACACTGAGACTAGGTCAGCAATTACTAAATCTCAACTTATAAAAACATATTTTTTTTGTTTTGACACAACCTGTGTTTCCCACAGCTTAGCTGAGAGAATTGAAATTGACCCAGTTGTGTTGATCTCAGTCTGCTAAACTAGGACATTAACCTACAGCTTCAGCTGAGGGAAAGGATTAGATTACTTAACATGTTAACTAAGGTCAATATGAACTTGATTTCCTCTTATGCAGGTAAAGTGTGAACAAATAAATTTATTCAAGGCCTTTTGCTTCATAAGTAAGGTGAAGTAGGTTATGTAAATTTTATGTAGCTGTAATCTTATGTAGCTGTAATCAGAATGTTACTGCAGCCTGGACAGCCATTAAAAATAGAAACCTATAATCATAGGTCATAGAACTGTAGAATCATTTAAGCTGGAAAAGACATCTAAAATATCAAATCAAGCCATAAATCCAACACCACCAAATTCCTCACTAAACTGTATTCCAAGTGTCAAATCCACAGGACTTTTCAATCCCTCCAGGGATGGTGACTCAACTACTGCCCCAGGTAGCCTGTTCCAGTGCCTGATCACCCAGTCTAGGAAGAAATATTTCCTTAATACCCAACCTAAACCTCCCTTGGTATCCTTTCCTCTTGTCCTATACCTTGTTACTTGAGGGAAAAGCCTGACCCCCACCCAGCTGTAACCTTCTTTCCTGTGGTTGTAGAGAGCACTAAGATCTTTTCTCCAAGTTAAATGCTCAGCTTCTCATCAAATGTGTCATCCAGACCCTCAGCTCTGTTGCCCTTCTCTGGACACATGTGGAGTGAGGTGCTCACCGTGTTATGAGGTGCCAAAAACTGAACAGAGTAACAACACTGGAAATAAAACACTCATTTTGAGAAGAAAAGTCATGAAAGCTTGAGCTAAGGCTTTGAAGGCTGGAAACTGTAAGAATCCAAATGTAACCTAAAGAACAGCTTTGTCCAATAAATGCACTTATTAATAGAGGAGGACTGGGGGTACCAAGAAGCCACTCTGACCCCTGGGGTCATGAATAGCAAGGCAGCCTTAGTGTGTGAAATGTAAATTCTCTCAGCCTAACGTGGTTGTCCAGCTCCTATGGGAGCAATTGCTGGGTTCAGGCTGCACAGGTCTGTTTTTGGTCATCTTTGGAATATTAGCCTAAAACTGAGCAATAACGACAAAAGAGCAGAGAATTGTTGTTAGCGGAAAGTGCATAGTTACCAGAAAGTAGTTTAAGGAAATGTTACACTTAAATATGAAGAAAAAGGTCAAACAAAAGAGATAGCATATTCTGTATAATGTACATCATGTTGCTGTGATCCCTAAGCTGGGATTGGCATAAGTCCGTGGGGAGTCTGTAAGTATGTGTATGTGACTTATTACTCTGACATGACACTATTATGTTTCAGTTTTTAGCATTTTTAAAGGGTAGGTAATAGTTATAAGAGATGAAGAACTTGGAATTAAGTACTGCAGTTATACACAGAAGGATAATTTGGTTTTGATAAATTGTCCTGAGCCTGTTAACTAATAATACAATTTTTTAAAGTGGCATCTTACCAGTACAAGAAAGAGGTAGTATCATTATTAATGTCTAAACTATAGTGTGTTTCACACAGGATTATGGTAAAGGTCAAACCGTGTTTCGCTGAATTAAAAGCTATTCTGAGCTATAGCATTCCTAATCAACTCAGACCTAAAGGTGCATAGCTCAATTATAATGAGACACAATGAATTTAAATAAACTTTGCAACACAGTATAGTGATTTATAAATGCACTGTGATATCCTTTTAACTCATTAGCCATGAATGATACTACTATATGTATTCTTCAGTATTTTCTGCTATGCAATTATTTTTACTCACAATGCTGCTTACTGAAAACACTTTTTAATTTTGTTCCTTTATAGCATGCAGGATGCTAAATCAACAGGAGCTGTCTTAATATACACAGAAATGCAAAAGCTAAGTAAACCCAATCCTCAGTAGTCAGTAGAGCAAAATATTAACAGCTTTAAATTTGAAAACATGTAGCCACAGGTCTGCACTCTTTGGAATACAGCTAGTTCAAGGATCAAAAATACTTCCTAGGATTTATCAAGGGAGTGTAAGCACCTAGGAAAAGAATGTGAGGGTGCCCTAGTTTTGGCCAAGGACAGAGTTAATTTTCTTGTAGTTGTTGTGAGGATGTTGGAGACTGGACTCATATGGGCACCCCAGGTTTTATTCTGTATGATGCGTGTCATTGCTAGGGGCTGAAGTAAGGGATTCTCACTTCTGAAGCATGGCTTCCAGTGGAAGAAGAAGGCCTCACATGGAGAAGTGGTGACCATTTTCTTCCTTTCTCTGGGGGAGCAGGTGGTAAACAGAGCTGTGGGGTGGCTCCACAGATGTGGAACATATACATATGTTGTATGGAATCACCTTCTTTTATATACTGTTGTTCTTAGTATTGCTGCTGTTACTGATAGTTTTCTTTTCTCATTGCTGTTTTCTAGTAAATTGTTTTTATCTCAACTAAGAATCTCTGCTTTTCTCTCCCTCTCACCAGAGGGAGTGGGTGGAAAGGGAGCAGCTGCATGGGTCCTAATTTCCAGCTGGCTTTAAACTACAGTAAAGGAATAATTAGGGGGAAAGGATTTTCCTGCATCTGGGACAGAGCCACAAGAAACAAAAGGGGTTGAAACCATATGCGACATTTGTGGTGTAGGAGAAAATGGACATTGCAGTTTGGGAATGTCAGTTTGTAGGAAGGGTGACATAATTTGTGAAGTAATGTTCTAAAAATTTTTGAATGTTGTACTTTATTTACTTGATTTACAAAGATAGCTAGCAGTATTTCCAATAAAAAGCTTTTTCTGGTGAAAAATCAAAAACTGTTATTCTAGTAAACCAGTTGAAGCTAGTGACTTTTCTTGTGTGTCTTAGATTTTTTGGGTTTTTTTACCTACTTTACTTTCCAGTTGATGCCTCATGTGGTATTAGTACCCCAATATCATAAATTTAAACAAAGAGGTTCGCTTGTTCCTTTTTCCTTTTTTTTTTTTTTTTTTTTTTTTTTTAAGGAGAGGAGAAGGGATAAATCTACCTTGACTGCATGGTAATAATTCCATCTACCCACTCTTGCATTAAGTGATTATCCCACTGGAAGTCAGTGATCTGCTTTGAAGTCCTCAGCTTCAAAAGAGTCACCACATGAAGTCTATTCATATAAGCAGCAGTTCCTCTAAATAGAAAAACATCCTCTGCATCTCACTCTTAATTTTTGTAGTTGATGAAATGCCTTTCAGCATCAATAGGATTTTAAGATTACCATAATTTCTTCCCAGATAAACTAGAGGGGCAAGGGCTTGGAGGTCTGACTTCGGAGGTTGGATTTCCTTTAATAATCAGGATGACACAACTGGAGAATGATTTAGATTACCTGCTGTCAAAGTATTCCCCAGATTTTTTCAGTGAAGGAGTACTCCTGTTATCAAGTCCATACATTTTTCCAGACAACAAAGTATCAAAGAACATTTTTTCTTATTTCAGAGATATATTACAAACCTGGAGAGTGAAGGCAGAACAGGAAGAATGCAGATTTCATAAGTATAGATATCTTAGCAAGTACTGTCAAAAGGTCTGCTCTGCACCCTTGTAGGTCCTGTGTGTAAATCAGGAAGATTATACAAGGCTTTTATAGATATAGTTAAGCATTCTGCAGCATAACCTTAAAAAGATACCTGAGATTACTTACTCAAAAATCAACTCATAATAATGTCCATGAATAAAAAAAATGAAGGCTAAGAACCTTTATTTTAAGGTAATGTTTCAGATGCATCCATGTCCTTATGTTCATAGGCGTCCACAAATTTTATAACATATTTCTGCCTGTAAGCAAGCAAACAGATATATGAAAACGTGTCTTCACTGTGTTTAATCATCAAACTTCACCCAAACAATGAAGAAGGCACGAGAAAGGTCATTTTAGGTCATAATTTCCATTACCCTTGCATTGCCAGTTACCACACCATGAGACTAGCCATTTAATCAAACTCTTATATGTCTCAATACAATTTTGTGTACTATAATGTGACCTTCTGTGTTGATTGGGCACACCCTGACTTTTTTTGGTAGCTGTGGGGGGAAGTGTCTGGGGACACAGACGTAGCTTCTGTGAGAAGCTGCTATAACGTCCCACCATGTCTTACAGAGCCAGTCTCTGATGGCTCTGAAGATGGGCATGCTGCTTGCCCAGTTAGAGAGGTTGGTAATGCCTCTGCGATGACATATTTAAGAAGGAAATCAAAACAGTGCAGGCACAGTTTTTTCTCCAGGGATGGAGAGGAACTGCAGCTATGTACTGCTGCAGCTGCCACCATGCTGGGACAGCTTTGCCTGCCTGGTCTCCCCTAACCAGCCCCACCACGGACAGAAGGGCAGGGGCAGCAGCAGCTTCTCCTTCCCAGCACCCCACATTAAGAGAGACATCAAATAGCGCCAGCACCACAGCGGCTGCCCCTGCCCGTGCAGTGGTGGTGGGGCCTCCTGGCCCATCGTGAAAACGTGGCAGACAACTTTCCAGTACAGAACCTGGATTTAATCAACCTGTCAGCGCTGCAGGATCCTGCAGGTAACTTTGAATTAGTGAAACTTGTTGTCAGTGGTACCTACATGATGCAGTTTTTCTTCTAGTCAGAGAAGAGGAGGAAGTGAGGATGTGTGAGGGAGAACAACATGGCAGCACTATGGTTGCTCCAAGTGTTGGAGCCAAGATTCCTCTGCCAGCTGTGGTGAGGGTTATAGTGAAACAAACTGTCCCATTCTGATGCATGAAGTCCACAGGGGATGCAGAAATCCACTCACAGCACACAGGAAAACTGCTCAGGCTGGAGTGGGTAGATGCCAAAGAAAGCTGTAATCCAGTGGGAGACCCAAACCAAGAGAGAGAGAGCGCCTGCTTCTAGAAATAGAGAAAAGGCCCTTACTTCCACACTAAAGCAGCCTATCCTTAAAAGACTGCACTCCGTGGATGAGTGAGCCATGTTTTGGGAAGACTGTTTAGCCATGGATAGGACCCCACGGCATAGCAGAGGAAAGACTCGTCTGCTCCTCTGCTGAAGTGAGTGAGCTGAAGATCACACCAAAACCCCCACACCCTGTCTCCCAGCGCTGTTTCTGGGAAGGAGGGAGGAGGGGCTGGGGGGGGGGGGGGGGGGGAAGGTGTTTTAAAGGCTTATTTTACTCCTCATTATAACCCTCTGACTCTGTTAATAATAAATTTACTTTTTACCTTTAAATTTGAACCTTAGTTTTGCCCTAAGAATGCTTTATTCCCAGTCATCATCTCAACTCATGAGTCCTTTGTTAATTTTTTTCCTCCCTCCTCTGCTCAGCAGTAGCAAAAGAAGATAAGCGAATGATTTTCATGGGTACCTGGAATTTGGCCAATGTCAAACCATGACACCCCTACTCTACTAAAATATTTGGGAGAAAGATCTGCAGGAAATGATACACTTGTTCAGATTTACAAGAAGATGGAGGAAATTGTCCAGTTGCTAGTGATGATATATTCCCTTACAAAGAGCTATGAGCTTGTGGAGACCAGTTAACACTTTCCAGAGCAAATCTGGGGGAAAAACTTTAAAAATCTGTTTATTTTCCTTCTGTGGCATTTTCTTTTATTTTCTCCTGGTCTTCTATTTTTGCAGAAGGATTTGGTTCCTTATAGTTATTTTTTCTCATTAAAATACACTAATGTTTGATCTAAGTAACATTTAAATCATGTTGCACACATTGGTTTACTTTTCTGTAGTGTCTGAGATTCCCGTTCTTCTCTCCCTACACATAAAAGAAAGTGCTTCTGAGAGAAAAAATTGTTTGTTGCCTTTTGCTGTGTTGCTGTGTTGCCTCTTGCTGGCTTTTCTAGCTGGTGAAAATGGAGAGTTAGGGAGGATATAAAATAATTGAAGTACTGATTGCCAAAAAATGACTAGTACACATTGTATAATTTTTTCAATTTCTTGCTAAAGCAGATTTTAAAAAACCATCAAGAAGTTATGTTATCAAAGGAGAAGAAGAGAAAGAGCTGGAGGTCCCACTACCTGGTGCAAGGACACAAGTGTTTAATCACTATAGAAGGGGTGAGCTATGAAGAGGTGAGGAACCTGAGGCAGAATATTACAAAGGTATACATACAAAAGAGCTTGTTGTGTAGCTAATGATTCATTTCCAGACTATTTCAATTAATAAAAATGTAGTTTGCTTAAGCTACATATATTACATCCTGTTCTTTTTCTTCTTTTATCCAGGATGAAAGATTGGTTGTATGCGGTAATTCTGACACTGATGCTTCCATCCACAAAGTACAATTTCCCCCCAAAAAAATCTATCTTTTTTCTTTTTTTTTTCCTTCTCATATGCAGCAAATTGTCAGCCACCACTGCTCTGCCATTTTACTGAGAAGGAAAAGGCTTCTCTGACAGACTCTCCTCCCTTTCTTACCATTTTCAATGACAGGATTTCAGCTTCATATATATATATATATATATATGTATATATATATATATATACATATATATATATATATATATAATATGGTGAGAAATAGTCTATGTCTGCATTAAAAATAGTATACTATTTCCTCCTTCAATGATTGTACAAAGCTGTACATCTAGTTGCAGGAAAGGAAACTTTGGGAGAAGTGCAAATTGTGTGTGTGCTTTTGGTTGATATGTGGATTTGCATATCCTCTGTTTGCAGCTTAGACAGAATTTTTTAAAAGTGATCCTAGAAAGATTACGAGACAAGAAAGGATTTTGACAAGCGCAGCATCTGTGTACAAGAGTGTGTATGTATCTATCTATGCATCTATCTATTCCCTATGTAATGCATACTGAATATTTTAAAAGTGTTATGGAAAAGAAACCTGAATTCCTTGAAAGATAGTTGTTTACAAGAGTACCTTAACATCCAGCTTTCTTTATTGCTCTCTACGTTGTATCATATATCATTTGGTTCTACATGTTTCTTTCTCTTGGTATTTCTTTTTATGCTGTCAGATCCTGCCATGTCCATTCAAATCTAAAATTGTCTGAAACTATCTAAGTAACAACAAATCTGCTGTGTGAATAAAATCTTTATGGCGAGCTGCTAGGTTTCCAAGGCACATGCATAATAGAAATTCAGTATTACTTCATTTGAGAAGAGGCACTGCTAGCTGCATATCATGGAGTCCTACAAATTGTCCTATGTAAGGAAAAATTATGACAGAAAGACAGCCCTATGTATAATAGTCTACTAAATGTATTCCACAGCTAGCTGTGTGAACCACCTTGGGGAAAAATGCATATGAATGCACATGTATATTAGAGAGGTTTCTAACAATGATCTCATTCTGTACCAACTCTGAAATACTTTTTAAAAATATGACAGTTTAGCTGAATTATCTGGAGAAGAGATTTGGAAAGGCTGTCTGAACATGAATTGTGCTAATTTCATATCTCTCTGAAACATAGCTGTTCTAGTTAACATGGATTCCTGAGAAAAATTTTCTGACCTCAGCTAAAATGTGCTTGCAGACCCTAACTTCACTTTGGAATCTGAGCATGTCAAGTATCTCAGCAAAGAGCTGAAAATGCTGAGGCATATTAAATGTTGATATTGCATGAAAATATGCCACAAATAAATCAAATGAAACTGTTTGACTAAGCTGGGTTTTGGCTGACAGTAGGGCTTAAAACACCTTTGGAGAAAGTGAGTAACATTTTGGAAGTCCATGATCAAAGAAATTAAATTAAGTTCAATATTTTATTTGAAAGATTGCAAAATGTATTTCTTCCTATTCCAAAGATTTTGTTATTTTTAATAGAAGATGGAAGATATAGTAAACTCCATTAGTCTTCCATGATAACACTAGGTGCTCCTACTGCTTCTGTTGTCTCCACCTGTGTACCCATAAAATCAAATAAAAGCAGGATTCATTGCAAGTAGATACATAATTTTTCTGTTAATTTTAATTAATGCCATGGGAAAATGTGGCTAAACATGTTTTACCATGGTCTGTATGAGATTTCTGTAGACATCAGATGTATTCTAGCATTGCTGATCCATTCTGAAATCCATGGCACCTCAACATCACTGCTGTTGAATACCTATATTCAGCTAGTATAAATGTGTCTGCTGTCTGGAGCCTTCTTTTGTTGCATTGGTAAAGTAAAAGTCCAGTTCTCCTTATATGATATTCAATTACAGTATATATATGTTCTTTATGTACCATATTCATACATTAATGTATATATGCTTGTGGAAATAGCAGAAAAATTTAAATGGAAAAACATTCAAGACTGATGCATAGCTCTATAAATTAAATTAAATTGAATTTAATGAAAAAGAAGAAAAAGAAAGTGGAGGGGAGATTTTACACCTACTTTACTACTGGAATGCTTTTGGTTTAGTTCCTTTTAATTCCTTAGTACTTCCCTCATATATTCTTCCATAAGTGAACATTGCTAAAAATGAGCATTCTCAATATTATTATTATTTCAGTTCAGTACTGACAGAGAGCCAATGAATTTACCTTGTGCGTAAAAACATTTGAAGTAGATGCTATTTGTAATGAACTGTACCTTAGTAACCTTGCTCATCCCCAGGAGATTAAAAAGATTGTAATATTGGTAAGGAAAAGACAACTCTTGGAAAAAACCTCAGGTACAAGAATCATATTAATGGATTGTAGTATCAAAATGTCCTTTAACAGCTAGGTGAAGACTGATCTGATGTGACATTCATTGGGAATAAAACTTCAGAGCCAGGTGGCCTCAAGCAGAAATCACAAGTCAAAAGCAGAAAATGTTTTTGAGTATGTCAAAGGATAGCTGAGGCTGTAGAGGGCCAATTTCATGGGGGAGAGCCCTTTCTGTTCTTTAACATTGAGTTTTGAAGACTTGAATCTTGAAATACAGGATTACAAAAAAAGGTGTTCAAAAGAAGTGTCCCTAAACAGTGTTCCAGTAAGAATCGATGTGAAAGACCACCATGCAAGAAAGCTTGAAGTGTCTCATTGTTATGGCATGAATTCTCCAAAAATGATGAAATTTTTGAAGACTATAGATTATGATTTTGAAATTATTTGAATTAAAAAACAATGTGTGACAATTTTGTTGATTTGAGTTTTGATTTTTTTTGTCTTTTTTCTTTTGTTTTGTTTATTGATTGGTTGATTTGGATTTTTATTTGCTGTTTTGGGTTCTGTGGGGTTTTTTTGTTGTATTTTCTTTTGCTAGTAGAACTGAAACTTTGTTAAGGGTGAGATCTTTGTACACTTTGAGAGTTTAAAAGAATATTAATTCCCCTGATGTACAGTCAGAAAAACACAAAACATTTTGAACAAAAGCAAAATATCTCCAGGGTCTTTGGACCATGTAATTACTCAGGCTGAGTTGAGCCTACTGCTCAATGAAAAATAGTGGAAACACCTTACAAAACTGGCCTGGTTGCCTAAACAGACAAACAGAGTTTTAATAGCCTTCTTTTTAACTATTCAGTTTAAAGATGAGACAGTGATCTTATAGCCTATTAAAATATAATTATGCTTTATTAAAAATTCCCAATACAAAGTGATTTTCTGGGTTTTTTTGTGGGTTTCTATGTTCCCTTTTTCCTTGCATACTCCAATTTTGGCCCCTTTCTTTGTGGATTTTAATCCACAGAAGTTATGAGGGATTTTGCTAGATTCTACCTTTGCATGGAGGTCCACTGGCCGTTGTCTTGAGGATTAAAGAGGAACATATTTGGTGGTTAAAATTTGTGCCGTTTCTTTTCACTGTAAAATTTTTATTCATAAGTAAATCCATTGTCAGGGGGATAACTCATTTTAGCAAAGGAAACAGGGTTTGGTTCTTTTTGTGAAGTTGTTTTTTCTTAGAGAGTATTTAAAAATCCTTCCTTTCTCCCGTATCTGCAATGGAGAAAAATCTTATTCAGTGTGCTATTTACATTGATTGTATTGTCTTTATTTATCTGTTGTTTTAAACCAACAAGTAAGGCAAAAAAATAACTTTGGTAAAATTGTTTCTTTTCTCAATTTTATATTGCTATTTTTTTTTAACAAGTACTGTTGCATGAAAGCCAGATAAAAGACCATTCTCCTAAAGCAGTATAAAATATAGCAGCCATCCTCAGGCCAGTCTTGTCTTTGGACATATATACTATTAGAAAACACCACTGTGTATGTCTCACAGACCTGGGAATTCAATGTTGTCCTTTAAAACTGCAACTACAGTATTGAGGTAGCTTCATCCTCCATAACTGGTTATTTTTTTTTGTTTGTTTGTTTGTTTGTTTTTGTTTGGTTTTTTTTTACTGGAACAGTATTTTACCTTGTTGTGTCTAAAGAGTATGATACTTAATCCTGGCGCTTAACAGACACCCTTGGCAGTCTTGGGCTTATCTTGCTTACATGCTTACATCTGCAAAGATATGTCCTGAACTGCTTATCCGCACTTTGCCACCATCTCCCACCCCTTGTGATATCCCACCAGTAGGAATATTCACAAGCAGTCACGAAGGACATTCGACTCCTTCATAGGTGCTTTGCCAAGGACTATAGAGGGCCCTTGCAGGAAATTTGTAACCTTGGAACGAAACATATGTGCCTGAACCTGCTTTTCAGAAGAATTCCTGTCTTTGTCACAACTATCCTTTCTACATTTTAACATAATATTTTTATATAGGGTATCTATGAGTTTTTCACTTTTGTTGACGGACATAACTTAAGACAAGTGGAAATACAAGAAGTTCTGCTAATAAAATGCAGAGTGATATTTACCATGGTATGACTTAAGAGGTGCTGTAAGGACTCGGAAGCTGGTTACACATATTGTTTGATTGCACAAGGTGAGAAATATCTGTTAGCTCTTACATTTGAGAAAGTAGGGCTGCAACAATGAAAAAATACACTAAAAAACAAAACAGAAGGAATATATGAAGCAATTTACTTCTGTACAAAACTGTAAGAAAGCAACTAAAAGGATAAAAGCTGAACACCGAACATTCCAAATGGATGTTAAGAAGTATCAGATTGTATTTCTTGCATTTAATCTTTAGGAGAAAGTGGAAATAATTCAGTTAGTTTAATAGTATAGGAACATGGAGAGGACAATGGAGAGACATGTTTACTAAACACATTTCAAAATATTCATAAATGATTTTTATTTTAGATAGTATTTTGATTTTTAGAGACAAATGGTTTTCAAAAAGAAAAGACAAGATACTGTGTGACTAATTGACAATCAGGACTAAATTTTTTTTGAGATGGCTGTTTGTGGAAAATTAGAAAGTGCACTCACATATTTCAGAAGAAAATAAATTTCTCTCAAAACTCTTGGGCCTATTCCAGGGCTTTTATTCTGGAGGACTTTTTAGAAACAACTGTCAAGATTATTTCTCTGGATATCTTTGATCCATACTGGTATATAAAAGTGGGGGAGGTGACTTTCTGTTAATTGAATCATTCAAATTAGGACAAAACTTAAAAGTATGTTTATTAAAAGTACTCAACTGACAAGAGATTTAATGCTCAGTGGGGCAGATGGTTTAGTATATTTAAAGAATTTTAGAGACTGATCTTGTGAAAGCTTACTATTGTGAGTAGTTCTACTGGAGTAACTCATACAACATGCTTATTGGTTTAAAGGTCTATGTAACAGTATGGTTGAATTACTGAAGTTCTTTAATTAATCTAGATCTTAACCACAGAACAGCATCTGGACCTGGGAATATATTTTAATTTGAAAATCACTGTGTGCACATATTATTATGATAGAATTTCATTATATTTTATATTTTGCTGTACACTGTATCTGAGCTCCGTACATGCATATCTGAAATAGCATATACTGAATGTTTACGTCTGCTGTGGTTATCCTTACACCAGTGTGATCAAAAAATACCTGCCTTTATATTTATTTTAAGCTTGCAATTGTAAGTGGAATTCATTTGAATCTTGTTATTTAAAATAAAAGAAAGATGAACTGATACAAATATATATTTAAAAAATACTTAATAATTTTTGAAAATAGAATGCTCAGAAATTTAAAATCTTAATCTCTTTTCACTTGAGTGCAAATTTTTAGTGGCTTTAGTAATTAATACTTTAAGATGGTATTTTCTGTAGTGGAATTTGGAGTTATTTATGTGTGAAATTATTTTTCCTATCTCAGAAGTTAAACAGAATTTCAAAATCAGCGTTGGTATAAATAGGTATAACTTTATAGTTTAGAGACTTCTATTTAGAGTATGATATTAATTTATTTTATACACTTGCATACATAGCATCATCGGTAGTCTACCTCTTTAATTCAGAAATTCCTGAGATCTGAAAATTAAAACAGTAAAAATAGAAGATTTTCTGCTCAGTTTCCATACATAGGCAGTTTTGCTTGTAGCTGTGGCTGTGCATGCTGGAAAAGGTTCTGTGAGCCCAGTGAACAGTTGGGTTAATCCATCTGAGTTTTGGGTTTCTATTCCACTGCATATGACATTGGGTGACACCCAGCTTTGCTGCATGACTTTCTCAGGCTCTCCATCTTTGATTTTCACATTGAATTTTTATTAGAAATTGCTGTGTAAACAAAAATTACTTATGAATTAGGCATGGTCTAAGGTCTTAGCTTTTTTTACCATTATGCTTCTCACAATTTTGACATACAATGGGTATACTCAAAAGAGGACTTAGGAAAAGAAGCATTATACTGCCGGACCATAAGAAAGAGAAGGTTTTACAAAAACTCATTTTAGCATTCATACATTTCTTGTCCTGCAAGCTTTGAATGCTTAACTAGTAATAGCCTATCAAGTGTAACTTATATTAGACAATTAAATGGTCATTTAGGATTACTTATTATGGTTGTGCATACACACATAGTAACTTTTGAAGTCAGTAATACATTTTACAACAAAATAATGGAAATTGTGCATTTTTCTTCTATGAAGAACAGAGTGGGGAAATAATTTCACACTGCATTGGATATGAAGGAAACTTGAAAATTATTTAGTTACAGATTTCTCTGACCAGGCTTGCAAAATGGCATATGTTATGTTAATGGGCAAAAATTTGAAAATGAACTTGAATATTAAACACAGTAAGTTTGGGTTCTGACATGAATGCAGGCATGATTGGTGTATAGCATGCAAAGTAGATACTTTTTTAACCCATACTCTGACAGAGTAATAATTGTGTATTGTTTATCAAAGCGCTCATAATTATAAGTGATATACCAATAGCAATATTTTATTGCTATTAAGGCCTAATCCCTATCAAATCAAATTCCAAACCTTAGTGTTCTTCCGCTAATTTAATTGTGTTGTGTTCTGTTACCTAAAATAAGCCCAAGAGCAGCAGATTTTACCATTAATAATCCTGGGAGATGAGGTCCTTCTTCCTTTGCAGCAGCCATGGGCATCCTCTGGGAAGCATGCAAGGATGGTGAGCACCACTCCCTGTAAAGTGGCCACATGAGTCACCCAGCACTCACTGGTGATTGCTAGGTGTGTGGTGAGGACATCTATCACAGCTATAATCATGACTGAGAGGTGAAAGACTAACAAGCACATTACATACTCTCATCATCAGTATGTCAGATATATCATCAGCCTTTAGCCAGTTTTTACACAGCTTCTGAACTGTGTAATAGTGGCGGATACATGTTTAGTTATTTTAGTTAGCTTCAGCCAAAAAAGGATGAGGACTGCATGAAAAAATCCTTAAGGCCTGACAAGTCACCCTGCCCATTGCACAAGGAGGGCACTATAACTGCACATCCTTCAAGGTACTCAAGGCTGCACTGGGTGGGGTCCTGAGCAACTTCATGAATCTTCAGAACTGGGCCTGGTTTGAACAGGGGATTAGACCAGATGGCCTCCGGAGACTTGTTGCAAATGAAATTACTGTATGATTAATGGCTGTGAGCACCACTGGGTATGTCCATTCTTTTTTCTTTAGACACCACAGGATACAGAACACAGAAGTGGCAGGGGCTGTATTATTCTAACATGATGCTTTTGATGTGGTCCTGCAGAGGGCAAAATCATGGAGAACATACAGAAAGTCACAAAGCTTCTCCAGCTCTACAAGAAATGGAACTGAATTGTATGTAAGGCAAACACAGGAATTAATCTTGAGCCTGTGTGAGACCAATATAGCTGAGTACTTACTCTTCTGGACCTCTAAAGTGCTCTGTCTCTGCTCCTTCCCCCGATTCACTGAGCAGGAACTGAGCTATGAGACACTGGTAACTTTTGTGGTTCTTTGCAGAAAGTTGCTGGTTTTCCTTATAATGAAAGGTCATGAATGAGCTTTTCCCTTATCGCTATTTTTTCTCCCATGAAACAGATGTATTCTGTTTAAAATTAGATGTCTTTTTCATGATCTTTCATACCCTTGGCATCCAGGAATGGCAGGCATGGGGAAAGCAGATGTGTCTGTGAGTGTCTAAAAATGCTGCTACTGACATGTGTGCATATGTGTGTGCTAGAGAGAAAAAACAAAAGTCAGAGATAAGACAGGAATAAAATTCTGCTTATTTGGGTGAGTAATTGATATGAACTGTGCATGGTTTGCAGCTGGACAGAGTAATGACAGTCTCTTCATCAGTATTACAGCCTCTGAAAAGATCTTGTTTAACTACAGGAATGGAAAATTGAGAATGATCAAATGGCCGCAGCAGGCTCACTCAGGGTTGATGTATCACACTGGCTGAGATGTCTCATGCTCTTTTCTCCTCTCACTCCCTCCAAGCTATGACCTGACTTTCCAGTTTAGGTTGATTCTCTTAAGGCATGATAAGAAAGTAGAGCAGAAAGGGGAAATGAATCCTCAACAGACAGCAATAGGGTGAGTTTGAACTTGTGATTACTAGCTGATAGAAGATATGCTTATATATTTCTAAGGTTTCTCATTGAAAATTCTATTTTTGTCCCCAGGAGGATGTAGAACTTGAATTGTGCTTAGGTCATATTGTAAACCATGCTGGTTTATGTAACGCCACTAAAATTTCTAACACAACTACGAATTTTGTAAAACAAGATGTCTAACATGGCTCTGGAAACACTGACTAACATTTACTACAGCTCTGAAATCTTTGCATTTGCTTTGATGGGTCACCAACAAACCATTCTTGCAATGGTTGTCAAATGCAGGAACTAACGTGACAGTTGAAAAACTTAGGCTGGTCAGAAATGTCAGTTTTGGCCCAGGTCCTAAGTACACATATGGAGTAAGAGAGAACAAGTGACAAACATAATGGATTCAATTTTTTTCTGAAATCAGTGGTTAGCTGGCTAAGGATCTTCACAAGGTCTCAGAAAGATTCAATTGATGAGCACAACCGTCAGGAGAGAGAGAGTATTTCTGAAAGCTACTGCTGACAAGTAGTTGATGCTGCTTGAAACCAGCTGTTTATCTGAATGTGGAAGTGCACCTAGGAACAGTCAGACTCAGCTAATTTGCTGCTGAAATACATGCACTGGGTTATAGATATTTACCAAGAGACTAGCAGTGTGATGCTACATGCACTCCAACCTGTTTGTTTCTGTTGGGAAATGACTCATGCCCAGAGCCACATCATTTCCTAACTATCGGCAGAGCACTTTTTTAAGAAATGGTTGATTATTTCTTAAGCTTTTCCATATAAATTATTGATTTTATGGAGAGAGATGTTAATTCCTGGTTGTGTTTTAACTTAAGTGCTTTCCAAAGGGAAAAAGAAAATAGAAAACTCAAACAGTATAAATCAGTAGAAGGTGATACATACATACTTTGGTTGGTCTGCTGCTATGACACCAATATACATTTAATTGAAATATCTTCTTTCATTTTCAGACAAAACATCACCATCATGAGGACCTGTCTCCTCATTTTAAGCGTGTAGGGGGCTAATAGTTAACAGCAAATTTTTTGTATTTTTTCTCCCAGAGCGTATTTCCACTGAAAAAGCAAAGCATTACAGTAGACCGGATGTTTTAGGTCATTTATTTTGTTTTTGCTTTGGGTCATTTTACAGAAACACTTCTTGCTCCCTAGCGTTAAAATGAGAGCCACTCTATTCCCCAGATATTACCCAGGAGCACTTGGGAGCTCTTAATGATTAATACCATTGCAGTCCAGCCACAAACCTTTCTGGCGCAGATAATGCCAGGCAGCAAGCACATTTGACACTTTTAATGTATAATTAAGTAGAAAAAGTCAGCACTCAGTATGCAAATTTTTCAAAATGATAAACGATGCCATACAGCAGTAGGGATTGATTTGGTGTAAATGAAACTAATTAAGGAAATGTCAAACATAATTAATAAAACAGGTTTAAGCTGCAAAACATTGTCAATTGAATGAATGAGGAGGCATTGGCTCCCATTGTTTCTGCTTTATTTAGGGCTTGTGTTTAGCTTGTACTCTGTTCCTAAATGCACTTTCTCTACCTCACACCCTCCACTATGAATTCCCAGAGAGGGGGAAAATAAATTTGCTTGTCTCTCCACTGACTGCAGAAATTAATTGCAGAAATCTTGTCCCATCCAAGTGTTACATTCACTCACAGGACATTAACATAACTAATTTGAAAGAGCCCAAATGACTGCATAATAGAACACTGTCAGTATGCCTGACAGTCTTTGGTCATACCAAATTAGCTTGGTTTTCTAATTGAAATTTTTTTCCTAGGACTCTATTTTTTTTTTCCTCAGCTATTCATTTCTGATAAGAACAAAGGTTTTATATTCTACAAAAGAGTGCTTGACCTATAATTACTAGGAGGAAATTAGGGGAGGTAGAAAAGTCAGATTTAGTCCTGGTAATGATGCTGGAGACCTTGCTCCCTCTGGGGAGCCTGAAGAATAATGGAATCTTCTATTTTTACAGGCGACCTGTGCACTGGTGCTGACTCTAACTGTGAATCCACTTTACCTTGCAGATCACTTGCTTAACACTAAAAGTGCCAACAGAATCATAGGCCATTATTTCAAATGTCATTCTGTGCCAATGCCATTTCCAAATGCCCTTCCCTTCAGATGAACATCTGCCAGTCCTCTTATCCTGTCCTTGTAAATCTCCTGTTCTAAGAGTTTCACAAAATGAAAGTGGTACTAAATTTAGGTAAATGGAGTCACCAGTGAAGTTTTTGTTTTAAAAAATGTATCGCTAGAATGCTTCTATTTTTTTATAAAAAGCTACATAACCTGATTTTTCACATATATTTGGTTTTAGAGTACAGGTTCTTTTTCATCAGTAAATTTGTTTCTGGTAATTTAAAGTCTTCTTTTTTATATCAGACTATGTGCATACAGCAGACCTTTTAAAAAAACTTAAATGGTAAAATAGCTACCGAATATCACCTCCCTAAGTTCAGGTTAATGGTTCCACATATTAATGGTTAATATTCTTTATACAGGATTCAAGCTACCTAAATTTGCATGTATGTTGGTATGGACACATATTTGTAAATTTAAATACCTTTGTGGGTGTATATAACACATGTACATAATATACATTAAAGGTATCTAGAGTTTCAAATCCCTATTGTGTTTTTATGTATTCATTATATATCTAATATATGCATTTTTATACCTGTAAATAAATATTGTGTGTATTCTTCTACTGGAGGTTACACATCTGACATAATCCAGGAGTTCTGAAGTTCATTTTTCTACAGTTTTCCTATAGATCAGAGGGGCCACAAGAGAGTTTGTGGTTGACACATTAAAAAGAAAATGTGTTTTATATTACATTTAATGATTCTTTAAGAACTTTCCTAATTATGCTGTGAAATTTTCCATTTCAACATTATCTTATATACTGCTAAATTTGCTAATATAATTTTAATATTAGAATTCCTAGAAGGAACAGTATTGAAAACACCACATTTAGATCCTTTCAATGAGGAAAAATAAATCATATGGAAATAAAATTAGGTGCAAATTTTTCAAAGTCCCTGTTATAGAAAACAAGAATTTATAAAATCAATAACAGCTTTTTTAAAGTCACATCCTTTCACTTGAGGACAAAATAATATGGCTATACTTATGGTGTCAATCAGCTCTGAAATATCTCCATGCAGGGGCCTTGCAGTAGAGACTAAACTTGGTAAGCTCAGGTGATTTCTGGGGCCCGCCACATTCTGGCCACATTTTCCCTTTCTATAGAAGAAACAGTTGTGCACAGTCCTCTGCGCTTCAGACATCTTCCCACCTCTGTCTGGGGTGTGCCGGCTTTGGTACCTCAGAGGGTCAGCTGGGAGCTGTGGGGGCCCTCAGGACTGGAGAGAGAGATATCAAATGCATCCCAATTCAGAAACCGAGCATCAATCAAGGAATTCATTGTCCTTTTACAGGTTGTGCAGCAGCTAAAATAATTCCAGGATTTTTATCTCTAAATTCTTCTTGCTATATTTAAAGGAATCATTCCCTCATATTTATTATTTGCAATTAAATAAAATAGATTTATTTTTGAAATTAGGTAAAAATTAATTGAAATTTAATTATTTAAATCTCAGTGTGTATCCCACCATAAATCCCAGTTCCTTGTTTTCAGTACCTATATCAAAATTTGGGATACTCTCCACACCTGAGGAGCATTTACATCCTTTCTCTGAAGTCTTCTGGAAAATACTTCAGAGAAATTGAATTTCTCATGAATGATTTAACCAGATAACAACCTTTTCTATAAGTCTCTTACATTTTCTGGTGTTCTCACCACTTCACCCAATCTGACTCAAAAGTTACAGCCCTTTTCTGGTAGTTACATCCTCTTCAGTGCCAGAGTAACTGGTTAAATAAGATTGTCCACATTTGCATGTAATGTCTGTTTCCTTACATGCAAATATTGTGAGTTGAACTTTGGCTGTTTAATGCCCCTAATATTTTAAGAAAATTGTTGTGTATCCTGTGTCTGCATCTTGTCCTGTTTTTCCAATGTTCAATTTCCTCCAATTTACCTTTATGAAAATGCATAATTTCCTAAAAGTAGGAACAGAATAGCTCTCTAGCATGTTGGTTTTTTTTCTTATACTATGGTGTACATAGTATAAGAAACAAAACAATTTTGCAAGTCCAAAAATGGGAGCCACTGAGAGCTTCAAAGTTTAGGATTACCAGCATGACTGTAGACTGATTCAGCTGCATCTCTGGGCTTAAGCTATTGTAAAGTCAAATGATGTAAACACAGACTTAAAAAGTAGAGAGAACACCTGGTATTGAAAAAATAGGTGATGAAAGGATTTGGAAAGATCTACAGGTATTCCTGTAGTTATTATAGTTTGTTATGTTAGAACATAGAAATAAAAGGGTTTTAGGTAGATCAATATTTTTTTCATGTGTTGTCATTAGGGCAGAAATGGAAACTTGTGCATCTGAACTTCAGTCTTCTATACTTAGTTTATGGTTCATGGAAGCATTGTCAAGGTTTCATTATTGTAATGCCAAGCTAGATATTGAAAATAATTCACAAGACTTCCTCCCTGAAAGTGCTTACTGATTCCTTGACTGCAATCGGAACTTAGTATGACAAGACCAGGATAAATCTGCCGAGGTATTATTTGAGTAATGTTTGCAAACATTACTGAGAGGCCACTCTTTCTCAATACTCATCATTTTGGATTATATTCAACCATATTTGAACCTGAATGCTAAAATTTAAGGGAATGGATTACCTTCCTGAATGCTTCTGATTTTAAATTCCTGCCTGGACATTAGGAGAGAAGACAACCTTGTGAGACCTTCGCAGAAAGACTTGGGGATGTATCTGCCTAGAACAGTGGATCATTACACTGTTACCAGCTTTCTGACTGCATATTAACTGAACAGATAAAACCCAAAATTGTTCACTGAAATTTTTCTTTATAGATCCTGCTCTTGCATATCTATACATTCTTCCTATATCCAAGGATATTGATGTATATTCATCTGAGGATATGCATATATACACACCTACATACCATATATACCATATGTTTGTTATATTGAATATATTTTGTATCAGCAATTGTGGGGCCAGCAGAACAAGAACAGTGATAATCCCCCTTGGTGAGTCCACAAATCCTGTGTCCAGTTTTGGTCCCCTCACTAAAGAAAGACTTTATGGTGCTGGAGCATGTTCAGAGATGGGCAATGGAGGTGTGGAAGTGTCTGGAGCACAAGGCTGATGAGGAGCAGCTGAGGCAGTTGGGAGTTTTCAGAGCTGGAGGAAAGGAGGCTGAAGGGGGCCCACACTGCTTTCTACAAATATCTGAAAGGCGGCTGTAGCAACATGGAGGTCAATCTCTTCATCCAAGTAAGAAGCAACAGACAAGAGGAGATTGCCCCACAATTTGCCAGGGCAAGTTTAGGCAGATATTAGGAAATATTTCTTCCACCAAAAAGATTGTCAATCATTGGAACATGCTGCCATGGGTAAGTAGCAGAGTCACCATCCCTGGAGGTACTTAAAAGATGTGTACAGGTCTTGGGGTCACAGTTTAGTGATAATGGTTGAGCGCAGTGACATTAGAGGTCTTGGTTTTGTGTTTACATATGTGTGAGGGCATAGACATGTAGCATTAATCTCAGCAGTCCTACTGAATAACTCATTAAGACAGGCTGTAAAGGCTGGAGCAGTGTTTTGGGCAAACGACACCTGTGAATCTTTGTAAGATCCACTGCTGGCTACTGTTGTCATCAGCACGGTGTTTCAGCCAACTACATTGAGAAAGGTTCTGGAAAACTTTTCAAAAATTGGAATATGTGTTAAAACACGACCATGCTGTCTGGATGTCCACAAATCCATTTTAAGATTCACCAAAATTTAGCACACTCTGACAATCACCAAAAAACATGTCAGCCTTCCTGGTTGTCAGTGTAACAGATGACAGGGAGTGCTATAGAAGGCTAAACTAACATGTACAGGGTGGCAGTAAAGGACATAGATTTCACTCCAGTTTGATGATTCATAGCTGCATACAATGGTTTAAGCTGGCATATGTAAAGTGGATACATGATCATATGAAGCATGTTTTCAATGATACTTAACTTAAACTAAGGATAAATGATTGAGTATATGTGCATTACATTCTACCACAAAATTGATTATTAATAATGGTAATAATAATAGCAACAGAAAAACCCATAATAATGATATATAATAATGACTAACAAACAGTAGTAGTAGTAGTGGTGGTAGTAGCAGTAGTAGTAATAATAACAATAATAACAGCGTAGAACACCTAAACACAACACGTAAACTGTTCCTCAAAACAACATATGTCATGAACACAAATAACTTTCAGCCTTGGAAAAGGTCCTTTTAAAGCTGAATAAATAATAATAAAAAAGCTCACATATACATTACCTTATTGCCTCTTTTCCTCCATAGGTTCCGATTTAATTAAACAGACCATTTTTCTAGGTGACTAACTTTCTCATTCTTAGACCATCATGGAAATAAGGACTTATATAAGTATTCTTCAAAATATTGCCTTATTTACAGTTTCCAGACATAACTTTCCACAAGAAATCTGATGACAAAGACAGTCAAAAATGGAAAAACAATAGGAAAGTTTATGACGTATAAAATGAATTCTTCAAAAGAATTTTCTTTCAAAATACCAAGGGTTATAAGTCAACTACATGCAGCACATATTACTATTTATTACCTTACATTTGGCTGAAATTCATCTCTTTTGACAACCTTGGGTAAATCATGTTACATATTTCATAAAATATGAGTGCTGGACCTTTTACTGAAGACACTACTTAGTGAGTGAAATCATACTATTTGCTGTATCCCAGTTGTCATAAGTACCCTTAAGAGTGGGACTTGTACAAGGTCTTGTGGTGGCAGATTCAAAGAAAAGGTATTTATAGAAAACATCTGCAAGAACTGATGTCGTGTCTGGTGTTCAGCACTGACAGGGAAATGGAACTACAAATCAAGATACTCAAGTTTCCCTTCTGAGAAAATTTACTGGGTGAATGCTTCTTTTTTTTTTTGGTTTTGTTTTATTTAAATATGTTCAGAACACCTCAAATATACAACTTCATAGCTAATGCATTTTTTATTCTTGAAGACTCATTATTTTACTGAACCATATAGTACATATTACTCAGCATAGTATTACTCATAATATATGTGGCAAATGGGATTCAAAACAGTGCCAAACGGGCATCTGCTTTTAGCAGAGAACAAAAATGCTTGTAGCTCCTTTATTAAAAGGTATTATGGTTCATTTATTTTTAAACTATCTCTCTAACACCATTAACTAGCATATAATTTAATGTACTCCCAAGCAACTTGACTTTTACATCTCCTTCAAAACATTAATTTGCTTTTACAAATTGATGTAAAAGATGCCTTTGACCCCTGGAATGATTGAAACCACTGACAATAAATTACATTATCCTTTAAAACAAGATCATAATTTTTATTTTTATTTTTGAATAAAAGTATGCCATTTCTGGAAATGAGATAATAATGCTTATAGGGAGATATAACTTGGAAAAGTTACAATTATTCATTTTGTCCATACTTATCTGTGGCAATGTTAAAAGACTTGCTTCAGAAAAAATTCAGTCTACTCCAGCATTTTCAGTAGGCTAAATAGAAAAATTTGTTTGGTTGTTTGGGATAATTTAACTTCAATAAGTGGTCATTAGGCTAATGCACTTTCTTACTGAAGAGTCACCCTCAAGTGTGACAGAGTACTCTCTTTCCAGAGGGGACAGAACAATTAAACTGTCCGACAGCATGCTTGTTTTTTAAAAACACTGCAAATATCAATCTTCTTAATCAAGAGCTGCGCTACTGAGAAGGAAAATGTTATGATTGTACTATGGTGCATTTGAAGATGCTCAATTAATTACTAGGCTAACTATCATCACTTACTTTATTTATAGGACGGTTGTCACTTTAACCTATAGGGGCCAAGCAGGAGAAATGTCAGAAGAGAACACTCAGATGCATATGACTTGAATTTGACAGAGCTGATTGCTGAAAGTGGTAACCGATACATATCCTTATCTTGGATATGTACCAGGAGAAGAAGAGAAACCTCCGCAGTGTGTTGTGTTACATTCATTTTCTCCCTTCAGGTCCCAAGGATCCACTTGCTAAAACCTAAGGTCCTGATACAAAGCCTAGAGAAATAATGGCAAGACTTATTAATTTTGATGGAGGCCCTAAGGATTTGCTTCCACTCCCTTATTTGCATCATATATTGGTATAAGACTCTTTCAGTAAAACATCAAAATACACATTTAATTTAAGCACATGAGCAACACAATGGATTATTATCAACTGGTCTTGCTGATTGCAGTCAGAAAGCTGCAGTGAGGTGAAAAAGTTCACCTGGCTCCATATTACTCTGGCATTTTCTTTCTCAAAAAAGACATTGATTTATAACACATGGAGATTGTAACTTTAATCCTAGGAAATGCAGCTGTATTTACAGTTTCTATTATAGTTCTGTGTAGGGGAAAATTTCTAGAAAACTTAATCTCATTATCAGTGGACTTAATTATAGTTGGGCTATTTCTAAAGGATTTATGTACTATTTATAGGCTTTCTTAAAAGTGTGGAGTACGGAATTTTCAATTTATTCCACAAAGAGCCTCTACACTGATACATATCTACATATTCAGAATATATCTTACCGCTCAATAAACAGATATTGCAAGTCATTAGTATGAACAGCAAATGACATCAACTTCCCAACACTTAGTGTGGATCTCAATTTGCAAAATCATATAGATTATATGATAAAACATTTACAAAAGAAAGAATTACAACAGGAGCTTGCACCAAAGGTTCACCTCCTCTGCCTGCTGCTGGTTCCAGATAACAATACCAGGGCAATTATTGGAATAGTTATTACAAGAAGGACACTTCTTTTAAAATAAGTCCAATATTAAAGTGCAAATGGTTTTTTATGTCAAGAGTCTCAAAAGTTCAAAATGCTAAACATCAAATTAAATATCAAAATATCAAAATATTAAACATCAAATTGAATCTAGTTCAAATGTTTCATCATCTTATTATCCTTCTGTGACTTAGAGGAGTCACATTCAAGTGAGTACCACTCTGACATGAGATGTGGAAAATGGGACATGTTCATAAGTTGAAAAGGTTTGTTTCCTTTTGCTGCAAAAGGTATTCTTCAACCCTCAGTTTTTCCTTGTTTTTCAGAAAGCTGCCTTTAATGAAGTGAAAACCCCCTAATATTCTGAGTTTTAGACATATCTAGGTTGTGTAACTGTAATATTCCCATTCATACAAAACTGCTAAACTACAGTATATGTATCTGCTATTGAAACTTCAGAAATTCAGATTTCTTAGAAATTACCACTCAAACCAGCCATGACCATTCTGCAAGGGCAACATTTCTTACTGTTGGACATGGCTGAAATGCTAGTTCTGTGATGCTGTCTCCTTCCTGTCCTACCAGAACAGAGGAAAGGAAAATCTGGAAGGCTTATTTAGCAAATAAGAGTGGCAGGGTAATTTTTTTTTTATATGTGGAAAAGTGATATGGTAATTTTTACTACAGTTATACATTCAAAATCTTCTTTTCCCTGTGTTTCCCTACATTCTTCTCTGAAATATCCAGATGCCAGCAGCTTGGAGAGTTGGACAAGAACGTACATGGAGATATATTTATAAAAATTTCATTATAGGTCATTTTCAATGCTCATGCTTAACAGTTTACAGGTCTGACTAAAGACAAAAAGAACAGGAGTTGTTTTTCTATTTATTTTGCATTTTAGGGGGAGAAAGCGTAACCCTTTTTTTCCCATCCATTTCATCTTAAAGAATGAACAAAAAAACCCCACATTCTGGCCTGTTTTATTGAGCTGGAAAAATAGATCTTTACAGTGCTTACATCTCTCTTTTTCCCAAGCCATCCAGCCTTGACCTTACCAGAGATTATATCCTTAGGCTATGTCCAACCTCCCTAACACCCTGTAATCCTCATTGTTTCACTCATAAGCAGATCAGCATTGAAAGCTTCTTCATATTAACTGTTAAGCAGCCAAATTCAGATGAAAAGTTAATCTATTCAAAGCAGTTGCTCCTCAAAACAGATCACACCATTTATTGCTATACTGAAGTGGGAAGTGGCTAATAAGTGACAATGACTTTTGCTTAGGAAAGTGGTTCTAATGCTATTCCATCACTCTTGTGAGCTGCTCAGTGAAGCAAGTTATCTGCTATCCTTCCTTTTCTACATTTACTCTGCAGACTGGCATTTAAGATTAGAACAACACATTAAAGCAGCTTTCCTTTTTATGAATGGGTAACCAATGAGTTTTTAGACATATATTTAAATATAGAACAAAAATGTTCCACTTTAGTTGGATATATTTTTCCTATAACTTTTTATAAAATGTAGACAATCATACACAATAGCATTCTTCTGGTTTTCTTTTTTTTTAATTCAAGGGTCATTTTTAGAGCTTGTCACATCAGTTAAAAATGTGTCCAAATTTCAAAAAGATATTATCAAATATATGTACATGTTACATACAGCGATATTATACTTCTAGGTGTGCTAAATCTATATTCAAGCTTTGTCTTGTATCTTCTGTCTCCTCTGAAGAATGTTCCACAAAATTTAAATAAAGTTTCACGTGTTACTTTGGAACATCAAGAAAATTGTTTCATTTTGTTTTCATTAAAAAAAAAAGGAGAAATTAATTTAATATTGACACTGTAATCTGAATATGAACTTTACAATAGTTGTAGAATTTTCTCAAACTCAGTTGAAATTAGGGCAGAAATCAAGAGCTAATTGATAGGAAAATATATTAATTATATATAAATATAATAAAATATATTAATAATTTAAAAGGACAAATCAAAATCATAAACAAATAAATATAACAATGTAATCTGTTTCTGAAGATGATCATGAATACACTAATTTTCCCAGAACTCATGAAGCTTAGACATGACAATTAAATGCATGAAACTAGAAAAGAGAGAAAATACAGATTTTTAAAGATAATACAGATCTATATTAAAGGGTCTTTTTGTTCTTTCAAAAAACCAGAACACTCATGGCATGGTTAAATTTAAGAATCACGGGCCTCTGCATGTGATTTGGTGATTTGGAGCAGCCTTGGGAGGTGCTGGAAGTGTTTCCACTTTTGTGGCCCATATCTCCTGCTTAAATGGGCTCAGAATTTAGCCCTGAGGCAGTGATGTGCCAGGTTAGACTTTAAACCCTGGTTTGCTCTTATCCGGGTAACCTCTTGCATGAATTCATTATTTTTGCAAAAGTACAGACACTGAAGCAAAGGTTCCCCTGCAAGGGCAAAAGCAGATTTATTACTAATGGAAATAGACTACTAATTCTATGTTCACTCTCATAAAACTCTTGCAGTGCAGCAAGGAACAGAAAGAAAGAAACATTTGGAAGGTCAGCAGCGCAGGAATATTATGTAAAGAACAAAGATTGTGGATTTCAAAGGCTGAAATGCAGAAGTGTAAAATAGGCATCTAGTCTCAATCCATCGACTATAGCTTTCCATGTACTATATTGCTGCATATGAAAAAAAAGTACCCTACTAAGCAGAGAAAAAAAATCCATTAGCATGTATGAAAATATTGCTACCAGCAAAAGATGCCTTTTATTTCATAGTAATTAAATTTAGATTTCTAGACTAGAAGAGAAAGAAATTAAAAAAAAAAAGAGAAGAAAACCTATGAACTTTACTGACCTGAAATATCCTTTGCTTGGCAGCATTGAAAGAGGGATGTGCAACTTTGGAATTATTCTCTGTTCTGAGACAGTGATGGGCAGAGACATGACAATTGTATCTTAACCACCATAGACAACATTTGGGAGAAAAAATCCCTGGAAGATCAAAAAGTAAGTTGGTCAACTCCAAGTGTTGTTCCACTTTGACACAAACAGTACATACTAAAAATTTTCTCATTCAACACTGATAGTTCAAAATCATGCAACAAATAATTTTCAAAGGATTTTACCCCCGTTAGAGTAATATCCATGGTGTACTCAGAGGGAATGCACCCTCCTCAGCAGATGGAAATTAGTGTCCACTAAGATAGGACAAGAATGCTGGTTCGGGTGCCTAACTTTCTCTTTTAAGGAGAATCCAGGTTGCTAGCTATACCCTTATATCACTTGTGCTACTGCAGTGCAAGCATGTGCCATGTTCTCAGATATTTTATATTTCTATTTTGAGTTAATATCCCCCCATAAATGTCTTAGCAGAGTTTGAATTAGAGAGGGAAATATTTTTGCCTATAGACACTTTATTAAATTAACTCATTGGGTCTTGTTACCTTTTTCAGTAGGGAAAGACATAATTTCACCATGAAATAATGTTACATAAGAAAAGAAAATAAAACAAAAAGCAAAACTAGAGAGCAACAGATCTTTTAAAAGTAATAAGCAGGGAAATGTTAATCCAAACTCCACTTTACTTTTAACTAGCTGAATGTGGAATGCAGTTATAAATTTTTAATGCATTATTACTTAGTTACTATCCAAATCATATTAACACCTACTGCAGTGTAATAAGGAATCAAAACAAATGCTTAGACATTGAGGGAGAATATTTTGAATAGTCCCTATTTATCAGAAATGAAAATGGAGATACCTTGAAATGTCCAGAAGTGCATGGTCCTACGTGATGCTCACATGGCACAAGAGAAAGACTACACCATAGGTCGGGATTAATTTGGAAAATCAATCATATAATGAATAATAAGTAGATCATAACAGAAAAAGACTGTTTCTGTCAACACCTGCACTCCACAGCAGCAGATTTGATAGGTGTTTACAGCAGCAGGACTGAATAACTAATCTGATCCCTAGTGGTATATTTGGAGGAGTAACAAAATAGGGCAGAGTAGTTATATTTCCCCTCAATATAACTATGATAATAACTCACACAGATATTATTCTAAGTTTATAAGTACTTCATCACCAAAGAGAATGGGAAATTAGTAGTTCAGAGAAGAACTCTAACTCTGATTAAGAAATTGTAGTAATTAAAATATTAAAAAGAATAAAGTACTGAATATATATTTAGAGCATGGCTAAAGACAAAACCAGGGTTCATAAAAATTGTGAATATTTGAAGGGAATATTCACTAAAAATAGAGACTATTTAATAGACTATACAGAAGGGATTGAGAAGGAGAAATTTAATGTTATTCATAAGGGTTTAGCATAGATAATCAGGAGAAAAGCTCTGGACAGTGACAGCTTCTGGGACCAGAAAAATGTTTCAATTTTTTTATGCTTCGCTGTATACCTTAGCAATATCCCTTTCACTAATGCCAACCATTGGTCTGTCAGAGAAGAAGATAACTCGTATGTGTAAAGAAAAAATATTACTAAAATCAATACAAATGTTACATTTGTAAATCATTAAAAAACTTCCTTCTGTTCTTGGCAAGCAGAGAAATGGTGGAATTTCCTTTTAAAATGTGGACAGTCTCCCACTTATATCTACCTATGACCAATGTGTAAATACATAATAATATTTTACCAGTTGCTACATACAAAAATATATTTTTGAAAATTCTTTTGGAAATAGTGCACTATCACAGAATGAAATAGGATTGATTTTGTATAATAACTAGACTACTGTTACCATGAGAGTGTCAATGACCACCCAGTCAGGGAGGCTTTACCAAACACCTCCTGGACTATTGGAAAGTACAAATCCTTCTAAGTACAAGTAGATAACTCATCTTTTTTCACTTTTTTTTTTTTTTTTTTTTTGTGTGTGTTGAAAACTGTTGTGGATGGAACAGCAGTGCAATGGTAGAAACCCCATGACACAGTAGCAGTATTTGCAAGGCTATGTCAGACAAATATCTTCTTATATTTTTAAATTTATATAAAAGGAAGAAAATTCTGAAAAAGTACTGGCACTGACTTCTGATGTTTGTGATTCAGAAACCATTGAAGACCAGCGCAGTGTTTGAGGATGTTTGCTGTATTTTTAGTCTACTCTTTAGGGAAGTTATTAGGGAACTGCCAGACAGAAAATGTTATATTTGCTCAGTTCTTGATCTGATCCAGAATGACTGTGCTCATGGAAGTGGAGCCCTGGTGCTGATAAGATACAGCATTGTCTCTGACATGGAAAACAAAACAGGACCACTATATGGTAAACTGCCAGTGCTCACTCCCACCATTCTTAATCTTCTGGTATGCTGCTCTGGTAGGGTTGCTCTTCTCACATTTTTTACAACTATCACACTGTTGTAGACATTATCTGCAATATCTTTCCTCAATGACAGCTACTTGGAGAAATTCCAGCAAGGTAGGTTTACATCAGGATCTATTAAAATAAAACATTTAATAGGAAAAATTTGAATATCACTGAACTTCTCGAAGTTATTTGGAAATTAACTTCTAGGAGTTTCTTTCAAATATTCAATTGACTGTCCTCTTCAGATTCATGTTTATTATAAAAGAACTCCTAAACAGTAAGGAGAAAAAACTAGCAGGGGAAAGAAAAGCTATCAATCTATCAGGGCACGTTTTTGAAAAGGGCAAGTTTTCTCAAGAGTGGAAAAATATTTCCTACTTTATATAAGTATAAACTCAAAGGGAAATGGACATTGGGCCTGATCAAGAAGAAGCTTCTCCACCTGTTGTATCTTTCTGACATTACTGTAAGACATACAAACATAAAATCAAGTGCATGGAAACCATAAAACAGAGTAGGAAAGTTTGTGACCTTAAGTATCATTCTAAAAAATCGCTACATCTATTTCAATTACAGGCAAGAGAAAACAAATAAAATTGAGATAATGCTGACAATTCCTGTTCTGGCAGTCTCCCTGTGAATGATTTCTGCACCCATTGAATGTGTGTTTGTTTCTTTGTACTATGTCTTCTCGTTTCTGTTCAATTTCCATACTATAAGCATATCTGCAGCTCTCTCCTCCCTTTGTTCCCTGATATTTTTTAACATAACTTGTCTGCAGAATGTAGGGGTGTGAATGCTGCTGCCAGCATTTCAGTGTAAAAATAATGAACCATGTTTTGTATTTTTTTTTAAATTGCTGTGTGGCTAGAGTGTCAACCATAAAACCTATTATACATACATACATACATGCATTTGTACATTTATCTGTTTATATATATAGTATTACACATAATATTTATGGAGGGGGTTTTTCCCTACAGCCTCATATTGTAAAGCTTTGACTGACAAGAAAGTTTACTGTAAAATAATCTGATGTGTCATCAGTGTAAAACAAGGTTTTTGAATGACTTCTTAACAAAGGAAATACTATCACACCAAGAAAGAGCAATACTACTTGTTATTATCACAAGACCGCATGGGGTCAGCTACCTAAAAATGGTGCCTTTGAAATGTGTCTGTGATTCAGCAACACCTCCACTTTTGTAACGAAGCTATCTCTCCATCTTCTTCTGGTTGGACACCTAATAGTCTAAATGCATTCCCATTGATTCTTTTTGGTTTTTTTTGGTTGTTTTATCACAAGCAATTGGCAGGGGTTTTATAATAGGAAGGTTTTGAGTGTGGCACATTTCTAGTTTAGTTTATATCTGTTGCAAAAAAAGAAAAAAAAAAAAAGAAAAGAAAAGCCCCTTCGAATATTCTCTTTAATAACTTGAAATTTTAATAAGGACCTAAGGAACAGTTGAACACAGAGTGAACTTATATTTAAATTAGGACTTTGAGAGCTTGGAGATTCTAACTTGGTGAACTCTAATTAAATCCCACAAGGCCATCAGGTCTGCCTCCCTAGCTCTTGATGGTGAAAGTGAGGTCTTCAAAAAGCCTCCCTTGACAGTATACAAGTGGAAGGAAAAAAAAATCCTTCAACCCTTCACGATAGCATTTTATAAAGCAAGAATTCCCAAAGGAGTACCAGAAAATAGGAACAATAGAGTATGAAACTGTAGAAACCTGAGAATTATAGTTTTAGTGTAGTAGTCCTCCTGAAATTCAGTTTTGTAATGTTTTTAAAAGACCACTGCTTATATAAATTTCAGTGGACATGATGTTCATAGGATACACTATCATTCTGGTTGCTATGGTATTATATTTGGCTGAAATGTAAAGGAATATTGGCTGGGTGCTTGACAATCTGCCTCATTTGGTAAAGCATAGTTGGCTGATTAGGCAATTACTACTATTTAAATAAGCACATAGCATGCATGCTTCAAGCCATGAAAAACAGAGAGGTAATTAGATGCCTTCCTGTGATGCCTTGTGAAGGCTGACCTAGAAGAGAGACTAGATGGAGTTAAAGAATAAAGTAGGTGTTTATTAGAAGGCCTCAATGGATACACCTTGGGCAGTACAAGAGCCTAGCCAGGGCTAAACCACAGATGAGCCAAAATGGTCACAAAGTGGACAACCAGTAATGATGCCTCTCACTTTTAAAAGTTCTGGTCCATTAGCATATTGGAATTAATTGTCCAGTTGCAGCTTTAGGTTATTAAGTTCCATACTTCTTGTTTTTCCCTCTTCAGTACATGTGGTTTATGCTCTTGGGCCTGAAATTTGGGTGTTTGCTCTTCGTCCCAAGCTGGGAAAGGAATTGTTTTGTCTAGCAACTCTGTGAAGAGAGCTTACTATCCCTTAATATGAAGCTCAGAACTACACACTAAAACAGAATCTGAAAAATATAAAAGCTAAAACTTGAGGCATCACCTGGTTTTTGTTCTAGCTCAGATTCTAAATTAACTGGGATTTTTTTGAGAAAATCTAAGCAGATCTAAGAAAATGGAACTATTTTAATTTTATATAGCCATAGTTTAAAAGTTTTGTATATGGAGATTCAAGTTGTATTTCAGATTTTTGTTCTTTTTTAATTATGCTAAAGTTTACAGAATAATCAGAATAATGTCACAATTATTTTTATCTTGTCAGCCAATAAAACACAATGACAAAATAGCTTTTTTTCCTTGAAATAAAAACCAAAACATGAGCATTTAAAAAAGCCCTGTGGGGGGGGAAAAAAAAGAAACAATAAAAAAACCTGAAAAAAAAAGAACCCAAAACTTCTCTCTCTAGAAAATTTACCATTCCTTTTAGAGAACATAACTTTTTCATTGAAGACTTGTATTGAAATATCAAAGCCATACAAAACATTCATCTATTAGAGCTGCTAACTTAGCTCTAATATGGTCAGATTTGTCAAATCAGTTCTTCATACAGATAAAATGTTTTATTTTTTTAAGAAAATACCCCCACAGTTGAGAAAATAATTCACTATATGGTTTTAATGAAAATCAGGATTTGTTCACAGATAGCTATTTGTGTTTATTACCAAGTTGTCCTTATACATTATATATCAATTTTCTCTCAACAGACCCTGCACCACTTTCTGTCTTTCTCACTACACTCACAAAAGACTTATACAGCCTTATAGAGGATCAGTGGTCATTTTCTCCAAAACCCAACAAGTTTATTTTTTTCTCTGAGCCTTTCATTCTCAAAGCAATAAATAAAATCATCATTTGATTATTATTTCTATTCTGAGGTAAATTTACATAGATACTGAAGCTGAATATGTGCAAATTTTCCTGTGAAGGTTTCAAAGCAGTATTTTATGGAATTGATCTAATCAAAAGAGCTGATCAGCTGATCTCACTAAAGTTCATTTTCATGTACTTGTATAGCATGAGGCATTACAGACTTACCAAATTTATCCTAGAATTAATTCCCTTTGATAAGATGATATTAATTAGGGTTTAGTGACTTCACTGCAAATCTATGTGCTCCTAATTAAGTTCCAACAAGTAAAACACAGTCCAGTAATTCTTGGATAAAGAATACATTAATGAGATTAAAAACAAGAAAAATAAAAGCATTCTTTTGTTGAAAAGACTGTCATGGAATAATAATTTTTCCTGAGCTGGAAGATACTCAAAAGGATCATAGAAGTCCAACTCCTGGCCTTGCATAGGACTCTCCAAGAAATGCACCAGTGCCTGAGAGCATTGCCCAAACACTTGAACTCTGTCAGGCTTGGTGCTGTGACCACTTCCCTGGGGACACTGTTCCAGTGCCCAACCATCCTCTGGGTGAAAAACCTTTTTCTGATACCCAGGCAGAGCCTCCCCTAACTCAATGTCATGCCATTTACTTGAGTCCTGTCACTGGTGACCACAAAGAAGAGATCAGTGTCTGCCCCTTTTCTTCCCCTCTCAAGGAAGTTCCAGACTGCAATGAGGTCTTCCCTCAGGCTAATCTTCTCCAGGCTGAACAGACCAAGTGACCTCAGCTACTCTTCATATTCTTAAGCTCAAGGCCCTTCACCATCCTCACAGCCCTTCTTTGGACATTCTCTAACAGTTTCATATCGTTTTTTTCTATTGTAGTGCCCAAAACTGCACACAATGTTCAAGGTGAGGCTGCCCCAGAGCTGAGCAGAGCAGAGCAGGGCAATCCCCTCCCTTGCCTGGCTGGCAATGCTGGGCCTGATGCCCCCCAGGACACGCTTGGCCCTCCTGGCTGCCAGGGCACTGCTGGCCCATGTTCAACTTGTCATCAAACAGGACCCTGTCCTGGTTTGAAAGACAGGTGTCTGCTAGGGAAGGCAGGAGAATGAAAAATGTAAAACCCCTCTCTCAGAATTATTTTAATTTTGAAATTAAGGGGCTTTCAGGCAAAGATACAGGAATAGCAATAACAGTTCTTTGCTAGTATGTATAACAAGGCAAACAAAACACCAACAGCTACGGCAGCAACACCGAACAGAGCCAGAGCCCAGCGGCGGTGCCTTCCCCTCTGGTGCAGTTCCGGTCACAGCCGGCAGGGGCGCTGGTGGCTGCTGGTGCGAGCTCAGGGAGCACGCTGTAATGGCGGCTTGGCCCAGACAGGAAGGGATGGAAGAGAGGATTTGCTTCCCAAAACCCTGGGGCAGGCGATCCTGGTGCCCCAGCAGGACTCCAAAGAGTTGGAATGGCAGGAATGCGCAAAAAGTCCCAGGTTGGTGGACGAGATGTAGCAGAGACTCCGGAGCCGTGGGATGTCTCTGCAGGCTGGGGGTGCGGGGCTAACGCGTAGTGAAAACTCGGAGCAGTGCCCAACAAGCAGCGGGGCCGGGGCAGCGGCAACCCGGCTCCCATCAGGGCAGAGAAACGTAAGCCCAAGATCCCAGGCAACCGAGCAGATGGGGGTAGGTCCCTTTTTTAGTGAGCTGGGTGTTAATAAGGTCCCACTTCTGTGGCTGCTCTTACAAAAAAAGGCTCACCTCACAGTAGAAGAAACGGCTCTGGGTTGGGCTCTGGAGGCAGCAAGGAATTCCCTTCCGAAGCAGCGGCTCCAGCCATCCTCCTCCAAAAGCCTAGAGCCTGAGGGAGCTAGCAGCTGCCCCAGTCCCCAACTCTTGTGGCATCTCTGCCATTCTGAAAGAAACGTCCAAAAACTTCTAGAAAACCACACTCTCCTGAGGCTTGGCCACCTTCCTGTTGCCTTAAGTACCCATCTCTCAGTGCTTCTTAGCAACTCAATGGGAAAAATTCCAAAAATAAAAGGGAACCAAAGGAAAGAAACCCAACTCCCAACAGACCTCCAAGTCCGTTTTATGGTGCTGCTTTCCAGCATTTCATTCCCCAGACTGTCCCAATGTCCAGAGTTGCCCCATCCCAGGAGCAGAATCTGGCGCTTTCCCTTGTTGAACTTCATATGGTTGGTTGGCCCAGTCCTCTCATCTGTTGAGGTCTCCCTGCAAGGCCTCCTTGCTTTTGTGAGAGTCAAAAACTCCTCCCAGTTTAGTATCATCTGCAAAATTTGTATTTTTTCAAGTCCTACCGCCAAGTCGTTTATGAAGATGATGAAAAGCACAGGGCCTAAGAAGGAGCCCCATTAGTGACCAGTCACCAGTCTGATGTAACCCTATATATCATGAACTTTTGCTCCCAGCCTGTGAGCAAGTGGCTCATCAACTTCCTGCCGGTTACCAGTAAAAAAACCCGAATAAATGGCTTGGGACACATGCTATCTGCAATATGATGTCTCTGAAATCATGAAAGCTTACTTCTGTAGGACGTATGTATTGTGCTATATAAAGATTGTTGCTTACCACAGAGTGGTAAGTCCAACTCTGTGTAAATGAATGTAATTTATGAATTGCTTTCTTGTTTATTTGAACCTGCATAGTTTTCAAAGCAGTTTTTCTTCAACTCCCTGAAATACCAGGAGCAAAGTAAATATACCAGTAAATACAAAAAGAGAATTAATGTAAAAAGGAACACATCAGAATATGGTACTTGTTTAAACAACAGAGCATTTAATTAAATTTATGGAGTTACATCAGGACAAATTAAAATCAGCCCCAGTGAGAAAGGAGTATCATTTTGATATCATTAATGTACTGAGATAATTGATTTTCTACCTCTGAGCTGTACATTTTCTTTGAGTTTCAGCACTGGTGTGTTTTAGAAAAACATACTTGCTTGTATAACCCCACATACATAATGCAAAAATGTACGTAATATTTTATGGAAGAAGATGTGTTCCTCCATCTTGTACAAAATATATGGGGAAATACTCAAAAGCTTTATATTGTACCTTTGTAGCTCCTGTCAACTGTATGCATCAAAAGAAGATTAAAGTACAGTATTTGTCGTTTAGCTTACTTATAAATCTAGACAGAATCATCCCTGATGTTTTTCTCAATACACCTCTGACCTGAAAGAGCTATTGAACTATCATATACTATCTTTGTTGTTGAGTATAAGATGCAAAAGTATTGTTTTTCCTCTTTTGAACTATTTTTTTTAAATTAAAACATTGCAAAGGCTTTCATGGTTTCATTCTGAAGTGTCAGTACCCATTCCTTGGATATAAAAGTAACCGGTTGAAATATGAAGGCACCTTTAAGGTGTTCTCTGATCAAAGCTCTGCACATTTGATCAAGTACATTAGGAGAAAAGATCCTTTTTTAGGAACGTTAATGTATTTAGCTTGAACTAACTCTGAAGGCTTGTGAATTGCAAACTAGGTAAACTGTTTTCATAGAACTCTTACTTTTGGTCCTTCTGTGGTGGTGAAAAATACTAGTAATAACATATTCACCCCACCCCCCACCTCAACCCCAACTGATTACCCAGAATTTAGACTGTATAAAGGTGGTGCCTCCAGAAGAGCAACTCCAGGACCACCATGACTGAGAAGACCAGGAGAAGAAGAATTAAAGGGGCACAGGAGGTGATATCTTTCAACTTAATCTATCTCTCTCTTCCTATTTCTTTCTCTTCTTCTCTTTCCCATCCATCTCTTGACCTCATATTTGCTACTGAGTAGAATCTGTACTACTGATTTGATATGTGGTCTCGTTTGTACCTTAATTTGGGCGGAGACATCTCTCAGTAAATGCAGTAATAACCAAAGGGTGAAATTGTTTTAATTGTTTAATCCCTTTTTTTTTTTGCAATAAGTAATTTCAGACCTCTTAATCTCATAATCATAATTGGTTTGTGTTTTCATTTCTCTGCGGTTCATATCTTTGAAATAGACACATTAACATACTGACATCTCTTCCTATCTTGATACATAGAAGACTCTTCATGAGATGCAGCTGTATAACTGTAGACATCAAGAGGGGCAATGTTCTCCAAATGCTATGCCTGGCTTTATGAATTATTTCTTTGATTGTATTATTGCCTGTTGGAAAAGAGTGATTTTGTCTCACTTCTTATTTCAACTAAATATTAATTTTCTCTAGCAAGACAAAATCGGAATTGGGTACGCTAGCACCATTCTGCGCACCATCTTTTCTCCAGAAGATTACCCAATTGCTTAAAACACAAGGTAGTGTTTTTTAATGGTCAAGTTTAAATATTAGTGATATGCAGTGTGGGAGCGTGTGTGCCAAACATTAGAAAGGCTAGAGTAAATCCTTCACTTCTCCTATAATGTCCTTCTCATGGTACGACTGCCTTCTTCCTGTAGCTTTTGTTTAGGAAGAGGATTAGGTAGTCACATTCAATTTTGCAAAAAGAAGGAATTTTCATACTGAGAACAGCCTTTCAGCAGAAAATATTCATTCAGTTAACAAGTCCACCTGAAGGTTTGGGGTATCTGGCCACAAACAAAGCTCTGTATTTATGGCTCAGGAGCCAGTGTGGCTACTTCCACTGCAACGCATTCTAATGCTGTGCGATGGTCGTGGAGGGAAAAGAGCTGATCTCTTCGGAGAGGAGTTGAAATGCCTGTTGCAACAAAAAAGCAGCCCAGATGTGTTGGATGTACTTAGATTTGAACCTAGTTGTAATATTTTCACCTGACTCCTTGAAGTATTGGATCATCTTGATGAAATTCATCCCAGTCATATTTACAGACTGTTTTCTGCATTTTCATTTATTAACCACAGCTATTTTCCTCAGCTTGGCAGAATATATGTTAATTCAACCCACTCGTAATGAGACATGCGTAAGAACTTGTCACTCAAAGTGTAGGTCTGCAGAGGATTCTCCCTTCAGAGGACTTTGGTTGCAAGAGAGAATTCCCTTTGTGGCTGATAATAGTGATTCTTTTCAGCAAAAATGGATTGAAAAGGGGCAAAACCATGGTATTCAGAATATCTCAATACACTATAGTACAAATTAAATATATCAAAAAGTGTATGAGTTTGGGATGTATTTAGATAGACAGTACCAAGAACATGAACACAGCAGCATGTCTTAAAGCTGAAAGCAGCATAAGAGTGGAAGAGTCCTAAATAATGAGATTTCAGATAAAATTTTTCTCTTGCCTGCACCACATCATGGCTTTCATTTCCCAGTTATACATCCACACATTTGGTTAAGCAACTAAAAATGTATTCTGAATATTTTTATAACAATATTTTTCTGTTTAAAAGAAAAGACACTGCCAGACACCACCATCTGTTGTGTAGACCTACAGAATATGCATCTCATGTCTGTGAGTTGCTGTCTTTTATATCCTCTTATATAATTAGAGATTTCCGCCCTTAGTGATGCCTCCTTCTCTACCTAAATAAGACTAAGTGTAAGTTTACCCAGAGTGTATTAATCATTTTCCTGCTACTCACTGATAAGAGCAGTGCTCTGTGCGGTTAAAAGCTATTAAATGTGTCTATTCAGAGGATGTTTAAAATCCTCTGCTGAGCACTTGGCTAAAATCCAAAATTATTACCATAATACCTTCTGAAATGAGACAGAAAACATAATATATTACAATTGATAAGTGCATCGTTTGTACTGCAGATTTGTTTTAGTTTAGAAATATATTTAAGTGTTTTGTCTTTTACACACCTTAGATAAAATTTTGGCATATTTTAGCTAAAAATACTATATGTATCAAAAGAAATATCTATACTATAAAAATAATTTAGATTGAGGTCAACAGAGAATTACATCTGAAAAGAAGTTTAGAGGCTGCTCTATGAATACAGTCTAATTATGGCTCTGCAACCATACTACAATAATTGCACACAACCTAATGGAAAAGTATTTCTACATTTTCAGAAATTGGAATGTATTTTAGCCATTCCAAATTCTCCCTTCTGGGATGTTCTCTGCTTCCCCTGTTGGTTCTTTGAGTTGGAATGAAAATTGAAGGTTACAGGCAAAATTTGTGCATCCAAATAGGCAAATCCAAGAATTGTGTTATCTTTAAAAATTCCTTGAAATTGTTCTGTCAGTATATTGACCAAAAAAAGAAAAAATATATTTTTTAAGAAAAGCTGCTAACAAACCAACCAACCAACCAACCAACCAACCAACCAACCAACTCAACAGAGCAGAACCCTGAGATGTGAACAAAGTGTCAGACAGATGGTTCGCACCTACGCTTTTGTTCCACTGGAAGCCACACCCCTCTTTCTGAGAGGTAAGACTCTACCTCAGCCCCTCAGATTTTTACAATAACAAGCTACACACACCCATGTGATTCCAGTGTCTGCCCTTCATGCCTACTTTGAAAAATTAACCCTGTTGGCCTAAAGTAGGACATTATCCACACCTTATTTTATACCAGCAGCCTCTTGCTCAGATCTTACACCTTCCCAATATATCTTTACACACAAGCGCAGGTGTCTTCTCCATTGTCAGTAGCCATCCCTCCAAAATACCCGTCAAGTTAATTTGTGACTATGATTTTTATCCATTCTAGATCCCTTCCAGGGCAGGAGGGCTGCTGTGCTGTCGGGTGGTTGCAAGCTGCATCACGAGCTCATGACCAGTGTATGTGGAGCAGTCCGTACTCACTGTCCATGGCAGTTATGGCACACAGTGCCAGTGTCATTCAGCAACCAAAAATACACACTCAGTTTGGCATTACAGACTCTTCTCACTCAAAAATAAAATTCCCTTCAGGTATACATTGTTTTTCCCCATCCATCTGCATTACCCATCAAGGGCACCCAGCTATTGAGCAAAAACAATCCCATGGATGGGTTTGCCTTTGCTTGAGGCAGGACTAATCCAAACTGATTTCCTAACATATTCTTAATATACATCGACTTTATCCCCTTCTGCACTGTGTGGGGTTTTTGATTGGTCAGGACCGGCTCAGCTGGGAGAGTTAATTTTAAGTAACAAGGCAGCCTTTGCTAAATGTAGTTCCCAGTGTTTGAAGGTCCTGCCACCCCTGCTTTCAATGTGGTTTTAGCAGTCCATTGTATTGTTCAAATTTCCCAGAGGCTGGTGCATGGCGGGGAAGATGATACCTGCTTAATACCATGCTCTCTGGTCCTGGTGTCAATTAGGCTATTTTTGAAACGAGGCCTGCTGACATTGTCAGTTATTCTGGGGTGCCATGTCGCCACAACACTTGCTTCTTGAGGCCCAAAATGGTTTTCCAGGCATTGGTGTGAGGTGTAGAGTGTATCTCCAGCCATCCAGCGACTCTTTATAGCACTGTCAGCATATACTTACCTTCATGGATTTGCAGGTGTGTGATCTAATCAGTCTGCTAGGCCTCCTCATATTTATATTTTGACCATCATCTACCATACCACAGAGTCTTTACTCATTTGGCCTGCTTGATTGCAGCAAATGTTTCAGTTATACATCTCCTGGGAAATAGTGTCCCGTCATTAACTTCACCCCTTTATCATGAGCCCATCTTTATGTTGCAGCTCTTCCCTGTTAACCTGAGGAATCATGGACCCACTGAGCAGCAATAATTCACCCTTATGCTGTCAGTTAAGATCTACCTGAGACAGTTTAATCTTGGCAGCCCAATCCACCTGTCCATTCTTCAAATGCTCTTCAGTAGCCCAAGCCCTGAGTGCATGTATTATTAAATACTTTTACAGCCAGCTTCTCTACCTGAGTAGTGATGTCTTGCCACAATTCTTCAGCCCAGATGGGTTTACCTCTGTCCTGCCAGTTGGTCTTTTTCCATTGGTCCAGCCACCCCTGCAGTGCATTTTCTGCCATCCACAAGTCAGTGCAGAGGTGCAGCACTGGCCATTTCTCTCATTCAGCGATATCTAAAGCCAGCTGGATGGCTTTCAGGTCTGTGACCTGACCTGATGCACCTTGACCCTCTGTAGCTTCTGTGACTCACCATGTACAGCTGCTTTCAGTTTTCAGTGTAGCCCAGCCGTACAGCAGGAGCCATCAGTGAAGAGATCATATTCCTTTTGATTTTCTGGTAGCTGATTATAAGGTGTAGCATCAGTAGCACATGTGATCTTTTCCTTCTCCTATGGTGATGACAGTCCAAAGTTTTTGGCTTTGGGCCAGGTCAAGACCCATTGGTGACTGGGATTTCCTGTTGGAGCTTGCTGTGTGATCACTTATTCTATGTGGCAGCAGTGGCATGATGTGTGGAAGGATCTTTTGCTTTGAAGATCTTGCCCAGTCCTGGTAGACACGTGTCAGGAAGAGCTGTGCGAGGATTGTAAGACACAAAGTCCACTTATGCCCGCAAAGCAAAGCCATTTTATTACAGTTTACCAGTATTTATAGGTCTCTGTGTTCGTACAAAATTTTCCACTCTGACCCTTTTGTCCCAGTCTCCTTTAGAAACACAATCTTCTAATTATTCTTCTTACACTAGAAATGTCTTTTGTGATCTCTTGTTTCCAGTAAAGTCCTTGCTGCATCTTCCTTCATCAGAGGTCAGTATTAGGGGATCAGAGGGACCAGACATTATGTCTTCAGTTCTTGCCTTGAGTTTATCTCTCCCTTGGCTTTCACTGTACTAAGGCCAAAGATCTGCAGTGCTTATCAGTTCAGCTTCAGATCTCTGACATAGCTGTGCTTTGGTGCCCATCACTTCTGAGGCAGCTTAAATCTCTTCATAAATTGCCAGGATCTCTTTTTCTGTTGCAGTGTAATAGGTATCAGATCCTTTGTATCCCTGACTCCAGGATGTCAGAGGTTGTCCTCAAGTCTCCCCAAGTACTTTTTGCCAGAGACTCCACAAAGGACAATTCTCTTGGAGAATGCAGCAGTGTAGATCTTGTCCTGTCCTGGTTGGCCCAAGTTTACTGTATGAGCAATATCATGTTTAATTTGGTCAAATCTTGTTGCTATTCAGGACCCCACTTGACCCCATTCTTCTTCTCTGACACATGATAGAGTGGGCTGATGATCTGACTGTAAACTAAAATACACTTTCTCATAAACCCCTTACTTCTGCCCCTCGGTGATGATGGTGGTATAGAGTAACCTAGACATACTCACCAGGCTTTAGGGTCAGCCACCTCCCAGTTACTGCAAAAAATTTAACCCTGTCCTTGGCCAGAACCAGAACCGCTGCCAAGAGCATGGCAGGCAAATCTAATCCTGGGCTACACCCATATGGGAGTCATTAGCAGTCATGACCATCCTGGTATAGGGTTTAGATCTCTTCACCTTGGAAAAGTAACAGAATTCTAATATTTAAAGGGTGGCTAAAAAGATGCTGGAGATTCTCATTTCATAAAGAGGCATATGTAGAAGGGAATGGGCTGTGGATAGTTCTACTGGGGAGGTACTATCTCAATATAAGAAAGAAATTTCATATAGTGAGAATAACTATTTCTGGAACAACTTTCCCAGGGGCATGGTAGAGTCCCTTTCACTAGAGGTTTTAAGATGCAATTGGACAGAGTACTTAATGATCTCATCCAAGCTCCTTTCCCATTAAAGTTTGAACCAAATTGTCACCCAAGCTGTTTTCCAGCCTGGATTGTTCCATGATTTGAGCTTCACTGAAACAGGACTTTCTCATGTCAAAAAAGCTGAAACAGGTCAAAGGATCAAGCATATGCGATCAAACATATCAATCCTGCCCTGTGTAGCTGAAGAGCTTGATTGCTGTACTAGATTTATGGGTTCTTCTCAGTGGAACTCATGACTGCTGCTCTCTGCATATATATTAGCACAGATTGAGTAGGATGTATCTACAAAAATTTTACTCAAATTATCTCAAGGTAAGATAGTAACTACTTGATGACACGTGATAAAATTTCAAGGTGCATCATGCTACAAACTCTGTTGGATGTTGGTTTTCTGCTTTTGAGGAGGTGCCCTCATATTTAGATTCAATAAATTATTAGTAAATCCTGACTAGAAATGTAGTGCTTCTGCTCCCACACCCATTGTGACTTCCATGCCTACTGCTGGATGATAACAAGAATCAGGATGTTTACTGTTGGAGTGGAAAACTTATAATGCTGGTTGCAACCTAAGTACCTGCAGCTCCAATCAAGTTTCGTCTGCCTTCACGTATAGTGACTTTTTTTTTTCTTAAATGGAAGCACAAATTTTTTGCAGACAACTCTTAGTCTCTTTTTTTGGAGACACTATGGCTCAAATTGAGAAATGTATTTCTTATTTCTGGGAAAATAAAACTATCTGTTTAAGTGATCTGAATCAAACCAAGACTTGTTCTTAAATGGCCTGCTCTCCCAGAAGACAATGACAATTTATATACATGTATATATAAAAGTCAGTTCTTTTTTCTGCTTATATACCATTATAATAGCTACTGCTGTTGGCACCCCTGTTTTGGATTACAGGGAATATGGAAGAGTACATACTTGTTCAGAGAATTGATCTGTTAATGAAAAATCACAGTGAATATGTTGGTAATTTTAGGATTTTTAAAGCTCATTTCTATTAAAATAATATTTTTGGGCCAAGTATGATCAGACAGTATCCTTTAGAATAATCTTATGTCTGTCATGGAAATTTCTGGAATCAAACTGAAATAATCTACTTGAATATCTGTTCAGTGCTTAATTGCCCTTGAGATTATACTTTCTGAGCTTTAAAGGTTTGAACTAATGATATTCCTTTACTTAAAGTGTTCTTTCTTTTGCCCAAGTCTAAAATTCTACTGAAGTTAGGATTGCAAGGCCTAGATGTTGTTGGCAAAAGAAGATATTTGTAAAATACAAGATCAGTATTGACTCTACATAAAAAGACATACTTCTTTTCCCTACTGGCTACATTTTGACCTTTGTTAAGCTCTCATATAAATTACATTTGTCTTTATAATACCACTGCTAACCACAAAGCAGATTTTGTGTCTGGGTAATTGCGTTATATATTTTTCTATGTCAGAATTAACTCTCACCTTGGGAAAGATAAAAATGTGCAACATCCAAGTTTGGTTAAATTCTGATTCTTCATTTCAAAATTTTGACTGTACGAAAGCAAATAAACTGTTTCTGATTGAACACGGAGTATCCATACTTTAAGCAGTTTTCTTTGGTCTGTCATCAGACCTGTGTTTAGTAGATCTTTTGATTAAGATTGACATCTATAGTAAAACTACATGAGTTGAAAGCTTGAATGGTGATTATTGCTAACTTCTAGGAAGATATTCTGCTCAAGGGTTACAGAAATAAGAAATTGCACAATGGCCAGATGTCACATTAGCATATGCAAATCCATCCCACTCATGCAAAGCTATTTACCATGACTGGCTGCAGACTTGTAGCACACTTGTTAAGACTGTCAAAAACAACCGCTGTTGACGGTGTTGGAGCAGGAGTAAATGGTTACAATGAGAACAGAGCTGCATGAAATCCAAGGACTGTAATGATAAAGTGCACCACTTGAGAAAAAAAAATCTATATTTAGCTTCAGGGCATTGATCCCATGATTTAGGTGATGTTTAAATGGACAAATATATCAGATAACACAAAATAGGGAAGGCAGTTGGTTGGTTTGGCTCTATTACCTGGATTTAGCTTCTGACTACTACCTTGAGTCATCACCCTGAATAATCAGAAATGTCTTTATGATGTTGATATTAATATGAACTTTGCACCACTGCTCTATATCTCTGATTTTTCACAGTATTGTGAAAGGAAGATGTGATTCAGTCCTGTCCCCTGCCAGGCTTTCTGCTTGATCTCTCCACCCAAGCTGGTCAAGTTCCATGAGTTCTCATTGATTTCTTCTGCAACTTTTTTCTTTAAAAAGAAAAACACTTTCCTTTTGTTGCCTGTTCAATTCTTTTTCCAGTCTCTCTTATGAGAAGAGTGGCAGGCAGTCACAGCAATCTGTATTTTGAGTGTTTACAATTAGATGGGGAAACTAAGATTTCACAGCCAAATAATTAAATACAATGTTAATGAATTCTGTTAGTCATATTACACTGAATCATATTAAAGGGCTTAACCATGTGCTTGAAGGAAAGAAACATTTAAAGTGAGTACTGCAGATATTCTGAATACTAATTAATTTGTTCAGAAGTCCTACTTCAGTGTTAATTTGATGATATTAAGAAGGAATGCTAATGTTAAATCTTATCCTATTTGTCAATCATGAGGAAGTTTCCAAAATGAGAGCTCTGAAGAGTTGTATCCACAAGTTTTTGCTGACCTTAGGGTATAATGGTGATGAACCCATGTGCGTCTCTGGATCTCCAAGCAAGTTAGTGTCCTGTTCATCTATTCAAATATCCAAAGGAATCTAATCTTCACGTTTCACTGCCAGAGTTATCCCGGTTTCTGCAAGTGCTCTCTCATTGATATGAGAAGGCTCCTTTAATTGGGGAAGCCCTATCATTAATGGTAGCATCTGTGTAGAACAACAAACCAGTTATTTTCAGGATCTGTAGATAATGTGTAAGAAATAAGAAAATTCATTTGCAATGCTTTAGATGCTTTTAACATGGGATTTTCTTGTGGTTTTCATTTTCTAATTAAAAAAATAATATTTCTGTCAGAGTTGTAGAGCTGAATTGACTAGAGAATCATATCTTCCTTTTCTAGAGAGCGTCGTTTCCTTTCAATGGGAAACTAAACTTTTATCTCCTCGTCTCTCCACGCCAGTGGTGCAATAAGAGTGGATGCAATAATATACATTATGGTTAAGTAACAGGTTCTTGATTATACTTTTGTATTCCGTGTCTCTTTTCATCAATCATTATGGAAACAGTAGAAAGATCTTATGTACAGCAATTATGATCTGTAAAAATATGCATATGGCAAATGCATAAGAAAAGAGGCCTACAGACAGGAAGTAATGAAATTCTGTATTGCAACACATGAATCAAGATGTTCCATGTAAGAAATAAATTTTATACTGGCTTAAAGGAGGTATAATTAAATTATAGGTGTAATTAATATGGATCCTGAAACAAAGGTTTTTACTTACTACTGTCAGACTATTATACCTGATCTTTTTAAAATGTCAGTAATGGTATTTTCTTATGATAAAATGCTCTACTGACCCAAAGAGCCTTTGGATCCTTGCCTCTTATACCTTAGGGTAACTTTTCTCACATCAGAGGTTTCCAAGATAAATAAAAAAAAAAGTGTAGAAAAATGACTGAAAGAATCTATTTTATTCATCCAACAGAAAAGGAGCTCTTTAACAGCCACAACTATACTCTGTTGTGTTTATCCAAAGTTTGACCAAAATACTTGTGTTTATATTTTTTCATTTTGTAACAAGGTGAATAGACAGCTAACAGCTCTTTTTCAAGGATCCGAGACAGATGAAAGTATAAAGTTTATCACAACTACTCCTACATATGAAAAAGGGAATGTCTAAGGGAAAGGCAGAAGTGCATCTGTCTATTCAGGCTTAGTATTCACAAGTCTTTTCAGCTTCACCAAGCCACTTTTCAGTATTCACTAAAGTACTGGAGCTTTGTATCAGGGGTATGCTTTCAATCTTAGCAGCTGGTTATTTTTATTTGATAGTATTTTGAAAAAGTATATCAACCCTTCTTTAAAATTAAGACATATTAGTCATGAAATTTGCTCTGATGGCTGATCAGGCATCAAGATGAGAGTTTTTAGGGTATGGTGAGTGATTATATAGCTGTGAAATAGAAATCCAGTATTTTGTATTATGTAGGTGCTATTCAAGAATAGTCTTTCACAACAGCTAATGGTCTATGTGAATATATGGCTTTCATAGTCCACATATTTTACATTTGGTTGGAATTAAGATAGTGGGAAGATCAGACATTTTTCAGCAAATTATGACTTTTTAGTTATTTGGAGTTTTTTCAATATAATACACTATCATTTTTTTTTCTTACAACAGTATTTGAAACTTCTCTGACATTACCACAGAGAAAATTAAAAAAAAATTGCCTTTTTTTTTGTAAGTGGTTGCTTGAGCACATAGCAGTGGATAAATTGGTTTTTTTTGTCTTAAAGAAATTTTAAAAATCCTCAATAGAAAGAGCATCTGTGAAATTTTTTGGCTAATAAGCCTTCGGTAGAACTTCTGCTTTACAAAAATACAAATGGTAGTTTGAAGAATTCATTATTAATATACTGTTAAAGTCAATGAAATCACTCATGCTGATGAAACTTGCATGAATTAGAGAGCCTTTGTGGGCTAGTAGCTAGAGGAAGTTACAGGGTTGTGCTTCGTATAAGCTTTTTGGCTTTTTGCCAAATCAGCATGGGACTGTCAGAGACATTTTAGTGATTGAAGGCAAGGGCTGAAGAAGGCAAGGGTTGAAGTATAATTGTATCTCTTTTTTGCTTAGGATAAATCCTCTGAGCTGAAACAGTGGTCCTCCCCCTGCCTTCCTCTTCCTCCTTTGTGTGTGGATGCTATTAAAGATATATTTGGACCATGTAAAACTGTGGTCCACCTGTTCCAATTCTGTGGTGTAACTGAAAAAATAAGCATTTGCCATTCTGAGTCTAATGTGGGATTATTTTATTTTCATGATTTATACCAAGATGGATACTCAGGAATTCCAAATTATAAAGACAAAGGAAAAATTGTAATCCATTAGATGATGAATTAGAGTAGTTTATACCAGAAATGTGAATTTAATAACAAAATTAAAAGTTCTGCTTGGCACTAGCCACCTTATGTCCTCAAAGTCCTTCTACTCAAGGGAATTTGTAATCTCTGTCCAAATCATGCATGTATTGCATTTATTATATTTTGCCTTGGATAGAGACTCCTCATCAGCACCTCAGTTACCCTATGAATTGTCCCCTTAACAGAGTGTATTCTTGGCCTGTCTTTAAGTATCTTCACTTGGCCCCTTATGTATATGTAAGTTTTTGTTTCCATAAAAGACCTAAAATAAAAAAATACTTGAAAAAGTGACAATATATTTCAAATACTTGTGGTCAAAAAAATTATGTTAGTTGCAGCATACTTGCCATTTTTCAAAACTAGTCATAATGTTGTCTCAAATCAAGGTAAGAAAATATGAAATTAAAACTTGAATGGTTAATTTTTCTTCAAGAATTCTATCTTGTCTTTTGATACTGTATATTAATTAATACAGATTTAGTAATAGAGAAATTGTAAATAATTTAATATATAATACTACATACTAAGCATTGAGGATGAAAAATTATTTCTATTCACTGTGGGAATTTGAAATATAATTTAAATCTCAGGTTTTGTGAACTAGCCTCTGATTTAAAAGATTTTAATTTTCAAAAATGTGCATTTGGTTTTGTTCAAAATTTATGTTTAAGGTTTTTGAAAATTAGTCTTCTCTGTCTTGATATTTATTAGAATTGATACATAATTGTGATTTTTAGGCTCTGTCACTATAATTCCAGAACCAAGTTTTGAAATTCTCTATATTTCTGAATATTCACCGTTTATGAAATGTACCATTTTGACAGTTCTAGAACAAACACATAATATTTTTTCAAATTATTTCCTAGTACAAATAAGTTCTTAAAATGTGTTGATTATAGTATATACACTCAAGACTGTAGCAAAACTATGAACAAATTGTTGAAAATTATCAATACCATTATTTTTGTTTGGCAGCATTAATATTTAATCTTTTTTTAAAATTCAAATGATAATTTTTTTAATAGTTTCCTGCCCAGCTGAATATTCGGGCTTGCCTTATATATAATGCTTCTGATTTTGTACAATTGTCGTATGAAGTTACTAACAAGATCATATCCCCGAAAATATCTCCAAAGATGGATCAAAACTTGGATATTTATTTTTAAAAATATACATCATATGATTTCAAAATGTGATTGATTTGGGGTACCAGCACATTGTGATAACTCTCATTTTACGCACAACTAGAAAGCTGCTCTTTCTTTATTCTTGTACTGCAGTAAAGGGTGCTTAGTGGTAAATAATAAATGCTTGTTTTGCTTTCTTTTTTTTTTTTATTCTAAGTTCTGGGGTTTTGTTATTTTTAGCACTATCTTTAAAATAAGAAAGACTCATTTTGCCATATTATAAACATAATGCATATACATCAAATTTATCTTGCATGACATTTTTCTATCAACCAGCTGAAATTCTAAGTTCATGTAAGTTTTCTAAAGACTGTCTTAAGGTATAGGAAAAAACATTTGAAGCACATTTACATGAAGATTTTTCCAACTGTCATTTTTATATCCTTTATAAATTATTAAATTATTTCCTTTTATATTTCAGGTTTGACTGAAATTGAAAACTTTAATTTAAAATTTCTTCTGGCATTCCTTAAAAAAATAAGGGGCTTAATCCACAGGAAGGAACATCTACTGAAATGGTCTATAAACATGTCTTCAGACTGCCATGACTTAAGCTGTATTTACTTTTCCTCAGCAATCACAGTACTGTGAAAGGAATGGAGTTTTATTCCAGTAAATTCCAAGGAATCCTAAATGTACCCATATACAGGTCTAGATGGGTACTGAGGTCTTTCCTTACGTTAATAGGGATGAAGTTCTTTAATTATATATAATCTTTCATTTCATTGAGAGGTGTTGAAAGAATGCTCCTTCTCATCTTAATTCTTAAACTCTAGGTTAAAGATTCCACTGTGTCAGGGAATTTGAGTCACAACATAGAAGTTTGGAAAATAAAAATTCCTGTTGGTAGAGCTTTTCTCTATGCCCTATAGCCAGTGGGTCAGGGAGCCTTCTGAGAGGATTGAGGGAGAAAAAGTGCATTTACAAAAGAGTTTGGGTGCAGGTCTCCTGTGCACCAGGTACTTAGATCATTAAGGAACAGATAGCAGATGATGCAGGGCAGAGATACAGTTTGTGAGGAAGAGTTGTCCCCAGTGCAGAGATGTAGATAAGTTGTTATGTAATGAAAAATCTACAAGATTTCAAGATTCCTCATATATCAAGTTTCTTTTTCTAGATGAGGCTAATGAACACTACTCAGCATTTCTGCCCCTTTCTGCTTGAGAGTGGAAGTCTGTGTATGTGATCCCTGGAATTACTTTTAACTCCATTTAATTTCTACTTGTATGCCATTGCTTTAGCACCCATTCAGTTTCACCCATACAGCAGTTTTCATGTTAAACTCCAAGTTGTAGCTAGTCACTTGTTTACAACATCTTTGCACAGTTTCACTGTCCTCCTAGACCCCAGAGTCGTGGTCCTGTGCAAGTGAGTTCGATGAACACTGAAGTAGAAGCTAGTAGGCTCATACTAGAAAACTCTTGCAGAGCTGAGAACCTTAAATAGAAGCTCACTGTGTGGCAGGTATTTTTGTAGTAGTAGTAGTGATTAAGAAATTTATATGTCTTAACTTCTAAAAAATCTCAAAGGTGAAAAATATTTTCTGGCTTTCCTGAAGTAAAACTTTAAAATTTCTCAATCATTCAAACATGAAGGTGGCAATGGCAACTTTATTTATTTATTTATTTTTCAGAAAAAAGCACCATTGTAGATACCTGAAAAAGGCTGTCAACTCCTGCCAGTAAGTGTCAAGAATAATTTCTGCAGTACCCTACAGTAACTTCTAATTTAAAGCAGGTTAGGTGTTCTTACAGGACTGGTTACACTAAGGATAATGCTTCACTTGGAGTTTTTTTGTCCAAAACACACATGTAACAATTATAGCAAATCCTTTTCAGGCATATTTGACCTTTTTTTCCTCTTTCTTTTTCTCCACAGAGTTTGTCACATGCCCGCTACTTTCCCACATTTATTCCAAGCTGTTCTGCATACCAATACAACAGCTTCCCATAGCAGGTATGGCTGTTCTATCCAGATAGGTTTTGCTTTTTCCCATGTACCTGAATGTGTTCTTAGGGTGAGTCGGTTCCTCATATGATGAACCTCATAGCTCCACGACAGGAGAAAACCTTCTCTTTTTTATTAAATAAATAAAACCCTGCAGACTCATAAAATGTAATTGTTCTGCAGCAACCTTTAAATTCCTGAGAATAATTTGGGCAGCAGTGTCCTATCCCTTTCACTATAGTCCCTTTTGGTTTTTTTGATTGTCAGGCAGGTCTGACAATTTTTCTCCAGCACTACTGAAAGCTCTTGGGTTTAAGTTTTATAGTCATATGGTAGGGCTGTGAACTCTTACTGTTACAATATTGAAGAATACAGGATGAGCTTGTTTCAAGATTGATAGATTTTTAGTCAGTTTCAAAGGCATGTTGTCTTTGAAGTTACTGTCAATAGCAGAGACAACAGTAGCTCCATTTAAATTAAGAGATATCCTTGATTTATGCTTTATGTTCATTTTAAAAATGATGCCTGAAAAATTCAAAGGGAGGGTACTACATGATGATTGTTCTTGAAATTTTACAGAAAATGCAAGGGTTCAGTAAACATATGCAGCAAAGCTTGCACAACAATGGTGGTCTCCATTGAAAGACTACTTCTCAAAGCTGGTTGTCTTGTTATTCTTACTCCTCTAGAGCTTCAGAAAAATGTGTGAAAATACAATCAATACAGCAAAAATTATTATTGCAATATTAATTCTGATATCATAAGCTCTCACAGATATCTCTCTTGGGTTTTGTGTATTGATTTAGTTTTCCATTAGAGGAGACTATACTGTTACCAAAGGTACAAAGGATTAAGGAACATACTTTAATCAATTGAAATGCACAAAAGAAATAACAATTATCAATTACAAGTGTGTTCCCTTAGCTACATTTGCGACTTGTTCTCTGATGTCCAATTGGAAATATACCTTAGATCTGTGCTGCTATTATGAGGGTATTTAGTGGATTATCCTTTTTTGTGAAGTAAGCAAGTTTTAATTCACTGCATATGCCATTTAAGGGTACATTTCCTACAAGGAATAAAGTGCTTAAAATGACAGAAATTGGTAGAATCTGCTTAGGTTCAGCAACATTTTTAGGCAAATATATAAATGAAATCAGTTATAGGGATATAAAACAAGCAAATGACTTTTTGTTCCTAGACTATTCAAATCAGGCAACAAGAAGGGAGTAACACAAATCATTCATGTGCAATTTCTATTTGCCTGAATTGCTACCTGGTAGTAGCAATTCCTTTTGACTTAAGAAGCTTTCAAAAATTATATGCTAAAAGAGACTCTCTGTGAAACTTAGTGAATGCTCAGTGAAAAATGCCTTATAAGCATATGTATCTCTTCAAAATGGTGTGTAGAGTTGCCAGAAAACATGACGGCACACTTGTACTCCAAAATAAAATGGGTCTGGACATGCAGCCAAATTCCTTTGCGAGCATATTATCTCCAACGTGTATGGAGCTTGACTTTTTATGAATTGTTTACAAAGATTAACTGAGTAACTGCACACACAAGATTGAAGGTACTTGTATGATTGCTATTAATAGTTATAAGATGCTGTTTTGTTGGCATTACATGCACATATGTGCTCTTTATATTTGCTACCTAAGAGGCCAGACTCTGACACCTTTTGCAAGTTGAAAGACGAGCACTATTTGCAGTGTGAGGTGCTAATTGCTTATTTTGTTAACTTTGCTAGAAATATGAGTGACAGAATCTGAAAGAATATTCTGATTCAGGAAAAAATTTGCATATATTTAATTTCAAGCATGTGTTGAATCCTATTTGCTTTAATTAGAATATCTATACACTAAAAATAAAGTGTATGTATAAGTCGCTTGTTGAATTGAGTTCTGCATAACTGTTTCTCCATCTATTTTGCAAGTCACATCAATTCTTATTCTTCAGTTTTTTAATACTCTATAATTGAAAAACTTATATTGCTTGGAATACAATGTAACACTTTTAAAAATATTTTGTTTATAAAGCTACTGTACATTGTGACTGAAATAGTAGAAGAATTAAATTTCTTTTATCTCAAATCTACCGGAGGAATCTCTAAGTGATATAATATCTGCATTGTAAAAAAATTGCTTATTTTTATTTTATTTATTTTTGTAAGACATTTTATTCAAAATAGTTTGTTCACTATTGTGATCGTGCATGTGCCTAATTTTTTTTTTGCCTCAGCTTCTTATGAGCTGCTCTGCCCACAACAGACCATTAAGTGAGAGCAATGGTATGATACTGTCTGCATTTTCCATGCACTTCCAGGCAAAGGCTTTTGCATTTTGTATGTTATTGTCTGTGCTGTGAGATAGCACAACAGAGCCCTTTGTTGGGTTCTCAGCTGAGCTGTTTGTACGTACTGACTCAATAAAGTACTGCTTCTTCTTCTGCTGTTCCTCCCCTAAGTACTCTGTCCCAAAATTGAGGGTGATATGGCTGTTATTCAGCCCTAAAACCTTCTTAAATCAAAATGAAGCTGCCAAAGATACAGAACTCAGTTTTCAAAATAGTTGAGGCATAATTTTATTTGATGGAAAGTATCACCTGAGTGGGAAGTATAACCTCCCAGGGAATTCCGGTGGAAATTAGACAGATTTTCAGTTCCCACTGAAAGAAAAGGGATCAAGTGGGCCCTTGGATCCCATGTTGCAACATCCTGTTGTTAAACTGTCCTCCAACCATCCAATCAGGACTTTCTGAAACTGCTTGTGTTTTCTGTGTCACAAAGCAGTGTGGAGTTTGTGTACAGTTTGTTATTTGTGTTATGTAAATCTCTGCTTCAGCCCATCCTGCTGCACACATGAGGAATCCTTTTCTGCCTTCAGGTGTTCCCATATGCTTTATGGTACTGATATATTTTAGCAGCTTACCGTGAATATGTCTGATACCAAATCAATACCAAAAAAAGAAGGGGGAAAAAAAAATAAGAGGAAATGAGAAAATTAGCAGTGGCAGCAAATTTTCTACTTTCACTCATTTAAGGGCACATCATAATTTTCTTTTACATTTATTGCTAATCTACACTGGACACACATCTTTCAATACACAATCACATAACTATGTGTCTGGGAACAGGCCTTAATTTTTTTAATAGTTTTAGATAACTACAATATTCTGGTTACCCTGAGTGCAGAAGTTCGTTAAAACAGTGTATCAAATGGCTGCCTGATCTCCCGTATCCTTGAACTCCTCCTTATAATAAGTGTTGCTTCTTCAAGAGTTCAACAGAATGTCCCAAAGCTAGGCACAGAGAGTTTGAATGGAGTTTATGGAAGAGTTAGGACAGCACAATGATACATTTGGAACCATGCAGATGTAATGCATGTGATATGCAGACGTCTAAGAGCTGGCAATGTGAATCTCTTTAAATACACCTATCTGGATAGCCTATCTGAATCACTGAACTGAATGCTTCCTGGGTGTTTGGGTAAGTTATTTTCAAAAAAAAAGTCACAATATTCTGTTCTTGGTATAGAAGAAGGGCATTTGAGGTAATTTTTTAAAAAATTAAGATAAAAAAGTTTCTTAATAAACTGAAAGTGCATTTAACTTTACATTCAACAACATGTGTTTTTCTAGTACATTCCCCTTTTAGACTGACCTTTCCCCTTCTGTTGATTCCTTGCTGCCAGGCATGTACATTTTAATAACATATTTCCATTGGTTAACTATCAAGCAGTAAATATGTACAAAAGAGTTAATATATTTGTAGACTAATTAAGCTTTCCCTAGCTCTGCACACTTTGATGACAATTTTTCTTAAAATAGTGTGCTTCCCTATCCTTGGCATTTGGAAATTAAACATACTGTCATAAAAATCAGCATAAAAATTTTTTGCAACTGAAGGTGTGATAACTATGTGCATCCTAGGTAGCAGAAAAGACAAGAGTAGATATTTTTCACAGAGACAGTTTGCAACAGGTGACCATATTCATTCATCAAAAGTTTACTGTAAGCATTAACTAGTGGAACACAAGGACCTGTGGAGCAGACAAAGATTAATTATACCTGTGCTCACACAGTAATGTTTGTGTTCCAAACAAATTATATTTGCTTCGGTTTAAATGATGCATAAGTCTGATAAGTGCAGATGAACGTGTGTTCAGGATGAGTGAGCACACTTGTTTGAATGTCATATTTATCCCTGTATTTTGTCAGAAAATTAACTTCTTTGGAGTTTGTGCTTGAGCTGAGCATATGGTTGTTGATCTCTGGAGATGACAGCCTATCTGAGCAATAGCTCCTTATGGCTTGAGCTCTCCTCCGCTGGCAGATGCTTTGGGCTTTTCTACAATTAAGTGGAGATCATCACTGTTTTCTTTGAGCACTGCTGTGCCTTGTACTCTGAAGTGTTTTGTTAATCACTGTCTGCCTTCAACAGAAGCTGCCAAAGCTCTCATTAAGTTTGAATTTTGAGATGTCATGCTCGAATGATGGAATTTCATCCCTGTTCTGGATGAATGGAATTGGCTATGGAAAGATGCCAATGAAAAATCATGACACTGAAGTATATCTGCTTTGCGTTTCACTGCTGAAACAAAAATGAGAGAGAAGGGGGAAAAGAAAGCTTTCTTGCTGTTTGTCTCAGATCCAGAGCAGACTGGCTTGTGTGGTTTCCTGGAAGATAATAATCATAGGGTCTTCACCTTATCATCTGTAGGGTTTATGTTGCTACTTTTCATGAACAATCTGTCACTGTCTTGTTCTCAACTGTGAATCTTAAAACACATTCTCAAAAATCTTTTGATGAATGCCACTTTCTCTGTCACTGGAAAATATAGTTTAAAATGCTCAATGACAATATTTTTTTTTTAAAAATTAAAAATTGGCATTTAGTTTGAGGCAGGAGCTCCACTGATGGCATTATGATGAAATACAGGAGTACAAACGAATGCAACATTTGCGCTTCAAGAAGAATTTCTTGCACATGTACAAGGAAAAACAAAATGCATCTGTTGGCTGGTTAGTGACTTGCATCATAAAGCTAAGTGTGTGAATTATGGTATGAAAAGATATTATCCGTTTCTCTTGGTGGATTCAAATGTTTCAGCTGTAATAATAAAAATGAACTTAGAAGAAAAAACTGTACTAATTAGCTGCACCATGTAATAATTTCAGTCACATTTTGTATAGCAGCTCATGAAGGCAAAATGCCTTCTTTCTACATAGAGCAGTTCTCTGCTATTGAACTAATGGTTTTTGTCTTAATGACAATAACATTTATAAGTGTGTTGTTCAACCCATGGGTAAAATGCCATTTACATCTTCTTGATTACTTCCACTTTGGCCTTCTGTGAAATTCTGAATGTATGAATACCTCTCAGTTGAGGATATTCCTATGGTACAAAGGAATGATCTTGTAGAGAAAGACATAGCAGCATCTTACATCTTAAACTTGACATATTTTAGGTTTTCATGCTTTTGTAGAATATGCTGGAACCCCACACATATATATGATTTTTATTTTGTAATGTCTTGTCTGGATAAATACCTTTGTGTTATTTATGTCCTTTCCTTGGACACTTCCTAATCTAGCAAATGTATCTTGTACCTAACAGATATGAATCATAGAATGGTTAGAGCTGGCAGAGCCCTGAAGGCTCTTGATATGAGCTCTCTTGTTGAAAATAGGATCACCTACAGCAGGTTGCTGAGGACTGAGTCCAGTTTGTTTTGCCTAGATGATGGAGACTATGAAACCTCTCTGGGCAGCTTGGCTTAACATTGAATTACTTCTAGACTAGAAAAATATTATCCTACCTTTGAGTGGAATTTTCTCTCATTCAGTTCATGCCCATTGACCCTTGTCCTGTTAGTGGGAATTGCTGGCTTTTTCATTTTCTTCTTTATTCCAGCAGGTATTTGTGAGTAGTGATGAGATATTGCTGCACCTTCTCTTGTCTGTCTCTAAATAGTTCCAGTTCTCACTGTCTCTCCTTGTATGAGAGATATTCTCGTGCTTCAGTTATTGTTGAGTCCCTTTTCTGGATTTACTCCAATATGTCCATTTCTATTCAGTACTGGAAAGCCAACACCTGGACAAAAGCCAAAGAAAGCCCAAAAGCACCCTGTTTGTGTTTCACCACTGCTGACCAGACAGAAAGATTGAACTCCTTCAACCTATTGTTGACTCTGCCCAGCGTGGCACAGGAACGCTGTTGGCATTTGCTCTGAGGGCGCATTGCCCCTCATGGTAATTTTGAGTTTATCAGGTTAGTCAAGCATGATTTCTTCTTTTTAAATCCTTGCCAACCACTCCTACAATGCGTCACATCCTTAGTATGTTTGGAAATTACTCTACATGAGAGTATTGTGCCTTATCATCCAAGGAGTCAAGATGAGACTGATAAAAATTTACCTCCTTTAGTTTTTCTTTTGCCTTATTTGAAGGTTGACTTTTACCTCCTTTCTTATGGAGAAAATCTTCCCCAAGTACATTGACCCTTCAGAGACATTTTAGCATGGCCTGACAATGACATCATCTGACTTCCTCTGTGCTAGAGGTGGCAAAGGATGAAAGTAAAACTTTCTGAAATATATAAGTAAGGAGAAAATTTTTTTAAATATTTGAAACTTCACAAGACTGCCCATATTGACTTGCAAAATATAGTTAAGAAGTTGGATGTGAGTGTATTTCCTTTGGGGAAAGTAGGCTTTCTAAAATGGCAAAATTTTTAATGAAGACTTCCTTTCTTTGAATTAATGAAATTGAAATTTTGACCCTGTCTCAGTTTAGAAGAAGGAAAATGCTGTGGAATGAGTATTCCTCTAAAAAAGGGTTCCATCAATCCCTGTCAATAAGAGATTAACACTAGAGGATGAGAGTGAAAAAATCCCAACCGTTTAGTGACAAACAGAGTGTCCCCATGTCACAGGAAAAAATCCCGAATAAATGAATTGTCTGATGTTACACCCCCTCCACAAGCATATATCCACACCAGAACATTAAAAAAAAAAAAAAAAAAAAAACCAAAACAAAAAAACCCAAATGCCAGAGAAAGGGAAAAAATGTGGTGGGAAGGAAAAAATAAAATGGTGCCATCTCCTGTCTCAGGGAAGGAAGAAGAACAAAGGACTCATGCAGCAGCTTGGGCAAAACGGATGAGAACCAGGTGGAACTTTGGCATGGGTCTCCTCTTCACAGCAGATGAAGCTGGTGGATTTAGTGCCCTTTCTCTTATTTATTTGGCTTTTCCAAGTCCTGGGACTGGGACAGAGCAGCCTCCCATTGTCCTGGCAGTCCCTGGACAATTCATGTGCTGTCAATTGCTTTCCCTGACCTCAGACAAAACCAAACCAAGAAATTCACTTCACAAAAAGGCCGCCGAAGGATTGCTGCCACAGTCTCCAAGGTCAGGGAAAGGGAAAAAATAAACTTCTTGCCAAACTAACAAAACCCAAGCTAGCTAAGTAAAAAAAAAAAAAAAAAAAAAAAAAAAAGTGGAGGAAGGAATCTACCCAGCACCATAGATGCCTGGGGAGTGAGGCATTGAAAAAACTTGTGCAAGAACCCCAAGGCTCCCCTGTACCCCAGAACCACCTTGAAGCTACAGTAACCATTTCTGGGCATAAAGCAGATGATCAGGGAATAGAAATACTACCCCAAGACAGACCCTAGGCATTTCACGCTCCAGAAATCTAGAAAAAATAGCTTTGTTGAGCTAACATGAGTTGTAATACGTTGAGATATGTAAAGGTCATATTTGATGTTCTATTCAGATATATTTTGTGGTTATGAAGAAAACAGATTTGTACAACCAAAAGCTGTTCTCTTTAAATGGTTCTATTTAATTGTATAAGCTTATTAATGAATCCTTGCAATTTCAAGAATGTCTTGGGTAGTAAGTTTACAATTATTCTTTGTAGTGTTTGTTTATATGTTTGGGTTTTTTTATTTTAATAAAGTATATTTAGTTCATTTCCTAATATTTGGCAGATATGGACTTTGAGGTTCTAAGCCTTTTGTTTTTTTATGGAAATATGAGAGGTACCTGATGCTCAGTCAGCACTGTCATGCTTAAATGTGGAGAGATCAGCTTTTTCCTTATTGTTTCTTGTTTGTGCCCCAGAAGGTCTTAGAAGAATATGTTTAAGATTTAAGCTTTTTCCTGAAGAATGCTGGTCAGGTTTCTGCCTCACAAAAATGATAAGCTAATTACATCTAAAAATTCCTCTAGGATATATTTTATATAAATAGGTTGTGCCTGATTTTTTTGCTTCATATGAATAATGGTTGACTGAGATTACTTTTGGGTTTTGTATGATCCTATTTTCCTAACTTTGTGCTTTTTTCTCTCCTGAGACTTGATGGCTTGCTTACTTGCCTTTATGTTTCTGTGTTTGTATAAATAATTTCTACATCCATTCTATAAGTATACAGTAAGAATTCTTCAGCTGAACAGTGGTTTTGACACATATGTTATGCTAGTGAAAAAGGGAAGTTACCACATTTTGCTCTTAGGTTAAAACTACTATGGCTTAAGTGTGCATATTTTGAAAATTTGAATAATCTTGATTCTTATAATAACAGTATAAAATTTGTTTTAATGCTATTACTGAGACAATATTTTCATTATGTAAGACCAGAATTAGAAATTGAAAACTATGAAATTTTTTCTGTCTTTTGAGATCCAGTATCATGTTAGATACAGGGCTGGATCTTAGCTCAGCTGTATTTGAAAACATGAATAAATCTCTTCAAGAAAGTGTGGTGTTAGGCACAAACCATTTAAAACCCTTGTGACTGCAACAACAGAAGTTTCGGATATTACAGGAAACTTGAGAGAACTATGGCTGAATTAGAGCTAGTAGAAGGAATATGACTTAATGAGAGATCTGGAGCAATAGGAAGGAAGTTGTTCAGTTAATTGATGTTATTAAAGCTATATATGTAAAAAAAAAAAAAAAACCCACTGGAGCCACTGAACTTGCCAGCTTATGGATACTAAATTTCCTAAATATCAAAAGCATGATGAATTTTGTTGAGTTCAGTGAAAATTCTATTTATTGACATCTGTAATGGTTTGATTTTTCCCATGCAAAATAAATCCTCAAAAGATTTAGGTAGCTGCACCTTTCATGAGGACTAAGATTTGTTTCTTTTTTCATATTAAAAATCATAGAATCCTAGCAGAGTTTGGGGCAGAGAAGACCTTACAGAATATGTAGTTTCAACCCTCCTGCCATGGGCAGGGAACCTGACCAACCTGGCCTTGAATACTCCAGGGATGGGGCATCCACAGCTTCACTGGGCTACCTGTGCCAGTGCCTAACAGCCCTCACAGTGAAGAATTTCTTCCTAATGTCTGACCTAAACCTGTCCTCTGTTAATTTGATGTTATCATCCCTTCTCTATGTCTTTCTCAAGATTCCCTCTCCAGCTTTCTTGTAGTCCCTTTAGGTACAGGCATATTCTTTAAGGTTTCCTTGGGCTCTTCTCTTCTACAAATTGAACATCCTTGACTCCCTCAGTCTGTCTCCATACCAGAGATGATCCTTCATGGCCCTTTTCTGGATTCAGTCCCGAAGCTAAATGCATGGATGCAAAAATATGGACACCAGTATGTATAGTTCCCACTTACAGATGCAAGGTCCGTAATGGCACACACAGACAGAAAGTATATCATGCATCACTTCGAAGTGTTCTGGATTTTCATTTGGTTGGCATCTTCTCCATATGAAATCAAGAACCTGGTAAATGCATAAAGTAGTACGACAGCTCTCTGAGTAGCAGCTCTTCACCCTTGACAGAGTTTTCACCCACCTAATAGAATGGTTCTGATACCATGTAGAAGTGAAGTTGCTTGATTTTTTCACTGTTAGATGAGGATTAATGTATGATGTTAGCACAGTTGCAAGTGCTGCCCAATTAACATGCCATAGGAATCACAGAATCCCTGTTCATGAAGGGTCATCCTAGAGCACATGGCACAGGAGTATATCCAGAGAGTTCTTGAATATTTATAGTGAGGGTCATCTGCACAGAAAAGTTCTTCCTCATATTCAGGTGGATCTTCCAGAGCATTGGTTTATGCCCAAAAAAGTCATTTTGGAATATAATATTTTGAAACACATTATTAGAAATTTTTAGAAATTCTATTATTAAAAAAGGGTAACATTTTAGAAAACTGAAGGATAAAGACAAAACTGTGTTGATTTGAGAAGCTGTCTTATTAATAACAGGAGTAAGTTTTGAAGAATATGGAGCATATTAGTACTACAGTGCACTAGAACCTTATCTGATCATTGGCCTAAGAAAGAATGTAAAAGAAATTGTAGTTTTGGGAGGGTAAAAAACCTTGCATACAGGAAATTGTCTTGATATAATTCCATCCTGAAAGTACCCTACAGAAAGTTGTTGGTGTGACCATTTGTATCACCTAGTTTCTCTGCACAACCTTGTCACTTGCTTCCAAGGCAGTGTAATTTGAAATTTGGAAACCTTTGCTTCTCAGGGAGTTCTCGTTGTAAAAGCCATTCCTCAAGATGCATATGGTCCAGAAAAGCTTTCAGACTTGCCATTGAAGTGCTGTGTGACTGACTGTCTTTATATGGTGGGTAGAAAGTGTCTCAAAAGGGCATCACATTAGGAAACGCATACTTTCTCAATTCAAAGGGAATTCTAGTATTGATGGTAAACTAAGATTTTCTTAGGCAATATTCGATTGACAGTTCAGAAGTTTGACTGATGAAGGGGATAATAAGAAATGGTGACAGTTACAAATGTATATAATGTCCTTTAGAATAGAAAATGTTGCATTTTCTGGGGGTTTTTTATGTATCTCAGAAAGAAGCATTTAATCTGTTTGCTAAAATATTCTGCCAAAGTGCTTGATTATGCTCCATGATGAAAACATTGTATACAAAAGAAAATATTTTCATCTCAGAAGTAAGGATATCAATGAGGAAGCTTATTTTTCAGACATAAGATACTTTAGACTTAAATGTCTGGACCATTCTGTAATCAAAGGCTGATTAAAAATTTTATTAAATGCACTATGCAAAGGAACATGTGAATTGTTCTAGTCATGTAAATCAATTTTGTTTTATCGCCTTCAGGGCAACATCACTAATTTGACTGGTAGAATGCTTATACCATTGCCTCATATATTTTGGATAAACCCCACAATGTATTTCCACTAAATAAAATCTGTGTATCCTCCCATGATGCACAATCCCGCATGTGTATATTCAATATTACTTAAAAAAACTCTGTTCTAAAAAGTGCCTGCTTAGCACGGTGGGATGCAAAAGCCAGACTCAGTGCGAATAGTCAAAAATGCATATACATGCAAGGTGACAGGTCTGACACTAGCTTTTGAAATCTGATGCTTGCAGGTGTGTAAAATGGAAACGATTTTCCTCCATTTATTAGCACCATGTGGGAGAAGGAATAAAAATCCCAAGTATAAAATGCTGATCCAAAACATGAGAAGGGGCTTGCAGCAGCTTTTGCCACGTGGCATATGTGTCTTTGAAGTGTGAGGCAGACATGTCACACACCTTTCTTTGAACTGAGATTTTGCAGAAGGTAGTGGTGACATGGCACAGCTTGGTGGCTTTCCACTGCTGAAGCTGCAGGTATGTGACATGCCTCTTCCTGCACGGATGTGTCACACAGCTCTGCACATTTCCCACTGTCTTTGTTTTTGGAGCACAGCCTCTGACAACAAACACAATTGATGAGCAGAGACAGCACAGAGATAATATATGTAATACGTGACATTAGGGTGTCCAAATCCATGTTGCAGGCTTTCATATTATGAGAAAGGATGTTTTACCTTGAGCAGAGGAATGCATTTTATTTATTAGTTCCAGGTGTGTTTGTGCCATCTGTCGTTATCATACATGTCAAGAGATATGTCCTTTGCAAAATACAGTTCCTGCTTGAGGCAAGGGACACAACTTCAGGTAACAAAATAACCAGTAAGCTTATTTTTGTAAATTGTGTGAATCAAACATTTTCCGGTTGAATACATCCATATATAGAAACCAATATATTCACTGTTATTTATTAAAGCTCTAGTTCTTCTCACAGATTTTTATTAGTTGCATATATTTAATAGGAGAAGAAAATAAATTATAAAGATTGCTTAGCTGTCAGCAAAAGGAGAAGAATCCTTTGGCTTTGGAAGTGGTTAAAGGTTTCTAAGTAGGAAAGGTTTGTAATTGTTTTTGTAGTACTATTTTGAATATGCTTGAAACATTTACCTTAATTTCCATTGTTTGATCTAATTTACAGTGATTAATGCAGAGATAATTATCAGCTTAGTAGAATGTATCGTTTACAGAGAAACATTGCATTTATAATGGTTAGAGACAGCTATTTCAATATTCCACATACTAATCTCTGTAATTTTTTCTGCTAAAATTTAAACTAAAATAAGTAGTTGAGTATGTGGTTTACTGTAAAATGAAGATACACTTCTTTTTTTTCATAGGTTCCTAAAATATATATACAAAAAATCATATCCTAAATAAACCATTCGTGTTCAAGTAAAAGTGTTACTTTCATTTAAACTACTTATCTGAGAAGAATTTTTACCTTCTTTTTTGCTTAGTTTGTATTGCAAATCCTAAATACTATCTTCTAATAATTTATCTGTCACCTCTCCAATTATTTCTGTTTACTTTAACTGAAGTCACAAAGGATATTAATATGCTTTTGAAACTGGTAAAATATGCACATTGATGAAAAGCAGATTTTTTTTTAAAGCACCTGTAAGTCTTTGAACTCTATTTTGGGAGTTGGAAAGGATGAAAATAAAAGACACAATATTCTTTTTTTTTTCTGTGGGGGGAAGATAGCACAGAGCATTGCTGATTGTTTGCATTATGAAGATTATATTCCACTCATTTATGTATGGCAGCACAAAGCAGATCCTGTGGGTCAATAGTGACCTTTGTCTTCTGTTGGAAAGAAAATAGCCTTGCCTGTCTGAGAACTGAAGCCATGTCTTGTTCCTCCAACCAACAAATCTCCAAACTCAGAAAATGTATGAAGAAAATTACATATAGGCAGTGTGCAGCTGCTGTGCTTTCCCATTTTCTGATCAACACAGCTTGCTGTATATATAGGCTGTTTTTAGGAACTGTCTGGTCCACATAAGCATAAATTTCTTTTGCTGTATTTGTGTTGGTGCTGATTGTATGGTCAACTGGACCAGGGATCATGCATCTTTATAGTTTTATTTTTATTCACTCATTTCTTGGATTAATCTTCTTCTTCTTCTTCTTCATGAGGTTGTCAAGACATGACAGAAGCATGAATGACATGATACAAAGAAATTTATTAACCAATTTTTTTATAAGTGTACAAAGTGTGAGTAAGTGAATGAAATTAGCAGCTAACACTTAAAAAACAAAAACAAAGGTGGAATACATTGTTGGTACAGCATTTGATGAGACTTTTTTGCCAGGTTAAAAAGAAATAACACAAATTAATGAAAGAAATTTTCATTAAAGGCTGTTAAGCACAATGACAATTTTGCCTCTGATATTCGCAATACTGAAGCTTCCATAAGAGTTTGCTGAAGGCAATATTATGTGCTTTCCCTTCTTCCTCAGACACCTGTTTTTGGTCACTGTGTAATGGTCTGGATGGAACTCTTAAGTGTGACCCATTTTTATGTACTTAAATGTAGAGACTTTTCACACTTCTTTACCAACATATTTCAACTTTTGAGGTAGAAACTCCAGAAGGTCATTTTGCCCCACTCACAACTGAGTTCTCGTCTTCTGTAGTGGGATTCTGTATTAATTTCCTTCAGTTTTCTTGCTCAGAGAATTAAATTGAGACTATAAGCTTAGCATCTTTGAAAGACTATGAGAGACTTAATTTTAAAAAAATGAAATACAACACTATATTCAGACTCCTAAGTTAAAAAACAATAAAGAGAGTAAAATGAGAAAAAAATTTCCTATATACATATATACATAATATTTTTTCATAATTTTTCCAAATTTTTTGCTGACGCATATTATTTTTATATTATTACCTGCAATAGCATATTTATGCAGATTATTAATAAAGGCATTTTAATGTATCAGAAATTTAGGGCTGACTTTGAATTTTGGGTGGAACATCTTGTTTTCAGCTATTTTTGTTTTGAGCAGATTTACAATCAGCTAAAATTTTGAGGAGTACTATTTCCTAAACTAAGAGCAATTTCTCTTCTCCCTCCACTCATAAGCTGCATATTAAGTGTTTGTCTAAACTGATGGACTAAAAGTATTGTTCTTCATATGAAAATCTTTGTAAATATTGCACCATTCATTTGATTGACAAAACTTGACTCAAATATTTGCTTGTATCCTTGAGAACAAAATGTTGTCAAGAAATTTAGAAATTTTAAAACTCTATTGGAATCTTTTGGATCTGAAATCAGACTCTATATATTTCTCCTTGCAACAAAAATACTCTGTAATTGGAGCCAATTTTTTAACCTGGAAGTGTTTTACTACTTGGGTTCAAAACCTCAATTAAGTTCCTACATGAAGTCACTTTTATTCTCATTCTTAGTTTATCATGGAGTAGAGTACACAACAGAGTGTAAAATCTGTGGTAATCATGTAGAAAAATAATTTCTATATAAACTGTGGAAAGTTAGTAAACAATTAATGTCCCATTACTTTGCTATGTTGAGTATATACAAAGGATTTTAAATGGATTAGCTAAGGACTCAATGACATTATAAATCTTTTTTCCTAAATGGTTCTATGTACTTATGTTACAATATTGCTGGAAGAATCACTTCTGTATGTGCAGCTTCTCAGTGTCAGTGGTAGCTTTGGAAAACACATTAACTGAGTTTTCCTTTGTCTCCACATAATTAAGTTCATAGTCTGAAAGGGATACTTATGAAATCCAGCTTCTTGAACCACACTTTCTGTTTATGGATTTGTTCTTGTAAATACATATATTATTTATTTGTCCACTCTATAGAAACAAACAGAAAGAAAAATCCCAGGGATTATTCAGTGGCACATGTGATGATGAGTGTTTTTTCAGTAATACTGACGGGCTGTTTTAAGTACAGATATTAAAGTTAGGAAGTATTATTGTGATAATATATTGTGATAAAATGGGCATGTTGCCATACATGTGAGTTATCTGCTACATTAAGCGCTTAAAGATTGAATAGCCATTTACTGAACTAAAGTAGAACACTGTATAATTTCATTTACCTCCTTCTTAGCTAGGTAAGGTAAGTACTTGTGATGTCTATGTCCTCATTGCATATAAGTTCCCACAGACTTTTACTTCCTCTCTCTCCTCTGCCTCCACTTCTCCTTCCCTCCCTATCACTTCCCACTCCAGGCTTTCACTTGACTCTGTGCTTTACTTGTAGTTTTCTTGTTTGGTTGGTTGGTTCATTTGTTTTTTAAGATTAATGCTTACTGCAGTGGGTCTTGTAGAGGATTTTGAAGCTGAGTATATGATAAAGGTCCTTCCTATACAAAATTCTTTTCTAGTTCATCACACTATTATCTGATGATATTTAAGCATATTGCTACTATTTATGTTGGGTGAACCACTAAAATCAGGGTGCAAATCCTTAATCCTAGTAAATTCTGAGATTTTCTAAATTTCTTCTGAGTTCTTAGGATTGATATTATTATACATGCATTACTCTGTGTAATCCTAATTTTCTAGAACAGGGCTATTCTGCACACTGGACAATTGCTTAGGTTTGAACACATATCAAAAAAAGGGCAGTTTTAGGGTAACCTTCACTCAAAGAATGTACAATAGTATAAAAAATATAGCTGAGAAGAATTCTAATATAGTAGGCCTACATGTGTGATCCATATTATGTGAACAAGTTAAGTTATACTGGAAGTTAAATCAGTGCAATATTCAGGATTTAAATTTCTACTGCCAATATTGTTTCAAATGTTTTCTCCTCATGTAAAAGATTTCTATTAATAATTAGTTATTTTTGATTTTTAATTTCCCAATATGTTCAGGTTCCATAGTTTTATTGTCTGTATCTTCAATGGTATATATATGGCTCTGATTACACATATCAGCACAGGAATTTTTAAATGTGCTGTGTTTTAAAACTTTTGGGGACATTACACATGTATACATGGCTAGTGTAGCATCAAGCAACTAAATTCTGCAATAGAAGTCCATATTATTATTAGAAGCGCATATTATTAGGCCAATTGCAAGAAGATTTGAAGCAGAAGAGTGTTAGCTCAGCGTAATGAACGTCTGCCAGCCATTTTTTTAAAATGACTAGCTGCAGTTCTTATTGTAAGTCAAAGTTTATGCTGTGCTGTACTGTTAGCTTTCTTGTTTGGCACAACCAAATGATGTAATGTATCCCTAGAAGTCTAGCTGGATCAAAGACATATAAAACAGGATGGGTTTTTTTCTGCCAGTAGTATTGTTGCATATTTTGCTAAAATTATCGTGCAAGTGATAACAAATACATGATCACTTATGATTTAAAATTATATTCCTGCTATGCAGTAAAGACATTACAAGGATGGACAGCTTTGCTTGCCACAAAAAGAATGTTTAGATATTAAGTAGACCAGCGGATGTTCAAAAATGCCTTCATAATTGTAATATTGACCTATGCTCATTGACAGAAAGAATCAGTTAAAAAGAAAGTGCTTTTCTTTCTGTGTATTAATGTCATGAAATGTACTTCCTCTTTTTTTTTCTTCCCCCCCTACCCCCCCGGAAAGGTAAGCTAAATCAAAAACAGGAGTTGAAATGCAGTTCATTTAAATGCAGCTAAGAACTCACCAGTCTTGCCTATTTCAGACATTGTGTAAGGAATGGGAAGCTTGCTTATGCTTACTCCTGATGTAAAATCCACAGAAGTGTGAAAGGACAATACAATTATGTGGTATGTGTATTAACTTTGATGATAAATGCCTTATTCCCTTTTCAGAGGATTATTAAAAGAGTTCTCTGGAGGAATAAAATTGTGGAAGTCACACATTTAATAGCTCAGGTACAAAGAGTCAGATTGTGCCAGTTGGCAAAAGTTAGCAGGAAGCTGTCACAATAAATGGCAGCAGCTGCTCATAGTTCTAAAGAGTATGTCCCAGTCAGAACTGAAAACTGATGGCATCTACATTAATACTACCTTAATGGTCCATCTGCTGCTCCATAGGGTCCCTAGCTGCTGTATGGAGTCATAGGCATTTGACAAGCAGTCTCTGTGTGCCAGACACACATTGTGCCAAATGTTTTAGGCTGCTTCGTATCGTTCTGATCTGTCAAACTTTCCTATCATTTATCAGGCAAGGAGTTAGGAGGCATTTTTTTTTTTAATTATTATTAGTATTTTTTTTATTGTTCTTACACATCAATGTCTTTTAGTATTGGGGCGGTTAGAAATTTGGGAAGGAAATTACTTGTGGTTACTTTTTCTAGAAGGATAACCTCAGCTGCTTGATAATCTGTATGCTATGTTAATAAAGCAGTGTGATAAACTCTGTAGAGAAATCACTAGCTGTTTGCCATATTGTTTAAATCTTATAGTTTAAATTTTATTGTTTAAATCTAATAATAGATTAGATTATATTAGGTAGAAAATTAAATACAAATAACCATAAAAGAACTAACAGTGTTTTGACAGGCTCACTAACACTCATTTGCTAAAGAGCAGTTCATTTCTAAATACACAGTTGCATAAATATTTTAAAAAGAGCATTCATACATATATCCATATGTGCTTAGGAATTATAGCAGTAATGTTAGCAAAAGCTTTATTTAACTGATTATGAAGTTAGTCCATAAACATGTAAAAGACATTTCTTGTAAATTAACTTATAAGAGAATGCAACCTCTTCCATCTCTGGAATGTTTAAGTCCTGCTTTTTCCTAGCATCCTTTGCACCACAATATAGCTATGATTTTAATTTATAGGTGATGCATATTATAACATTTAATGTATCAATTGAGTTAAAATTGTTTGTAAAAAAATCTTCAACAGTATCATCTACACAAGAAAAAAAAGCACAGCTGTGCAATTTTTGTTACATTAAAATTTCCACAGCCTTTGGTCATTCTATATCTTGCAAAACAAAAAGCAAGTATCATTCTTTATTCTTTGACTGTATCTTGTTCCTGAAAGGCAGCTTATTTCCAATAAAATTGGAAACTTCTGCAGTTTGTTTTTTGTGCTTGTATAGCTCCAATGGAAATGCACTGTTTATTTAAATTTGCTATTTGTGTGAAAATGTTGAAGTTAGCACAGAAAATAATTCAGAGTATCAGCAGTGATCAAGGGTATAAATGCTTAAAGAGAGAGATCAAGATGTCAGCAAAAATGTCACCACTACTTTTCGCAGTACATGTTTTGATTTTTTAGCTGGATTCGTTCAAATCAACCAGGTGCTTGAAATTCCATGATACTGCTTTTTTTGATTGTTTCTTTCTGGGACTGACAGAGCCATTAACTATGGAAAATCAATGAAAGACCCTGATTTGGTTTCTGAGAAGAGCCTTTAGGCTTCTCCCCTTTTTACTTTCCTTCTAGCTAGTCGTGGGAAAACTGGTCAACCAGAAAAAACACTAAACACTCATTATATTGTACATGCTATCCTAAATATTTTGCATTTTTCCATACTTCAGAATATGATTGCCTAAGGATATTTTCTAAATCAAAAGCTGGCTTGTTCTGCCCTGCCCTGCCTCCATCAATGTATTTTCTTCCTGTATCTTCACTCCATTTCTTCTTTTCATGCCCCAGTATAAATCATAGATTAAGTAGCCTCTTAAGTCATGGTTATAAATGAGGGTTTAATTGTTGTTAAGACATTATGCAAAGGAAAGTGTGTGCCTTGGCATTCAGAGTTGTGTTGTAGGTCCTCAGAAGGTAAAAAGGCACAAATACATAGATGCAGGCACAAAAGCATAAGTTGCAAAGCAAATGAAAAAATATCTATAAATAACCCACAGCTTTATTATAATGCATTTATATCTCTAGAAAGCTGCCATCAAAAGGCATCACTTCTGATTTTCAAAAACTTAAAAAGCTGGTTTTATTCAGTGGCAGGTGATTTACATACAGGTTATAAATTTGAAGTGTAAGATTCATTAGATAGGATTCATTAGCTGCTTTTAATTCATCAAAACAAGCACCGCAGGTGGTGAATAAAATCCCAGGGTATTCCTGAGGGCCTTGGTAGCTCTTTGTCTAGCAAAGTGGCTAGTGGCTGGCAAGAATCAGAAAGCCAACAGAAAGTCCATCTCATCCCAATCCCAGGACATCAGCCTGGTGCCTGCGCTCTCTGGTACCTTGCACAGGACAGCTTGGGCAGAAAGGTTGGTGCTTGACACTGTGCAAACTGAAGAAAATCAGTGTAATTTTAACATCAGTGTAGTGTGGCTTCAAGAAAGAAGCTCTCTTATGCCCCCATTAAATAAAGCATTAGAAATTTCTGTGATTTGGGGCACAGCTGGGAACGTAAATGACCATTCAATAGCTGGTAGGAGACCATCTCTGGAAAACCAGTTTGTTGCTGCTCTCTAGGGTGCACAAATAAAGGTGGCTCTCTGCCTTAAGATCTCCATTGTTTGATGGCTGAGAGTTTGTCTGCTAATAGATCATAACTTCACAAAATCTCAGTCTCAATCTCTATTTAATTCTCTACATCTAAAAATGTACTTTAAGATTAATAAAGGTGGTGGTGTTTACACCTACACTTTGCAAGGACTTTAAGAGCACAGTTGCCTTTGTCAAATATTGGTAAGGCTGCAGAAGGTCTTTGCCATGGGGTAAACACAGAACAGAGTGACAGGATGACATTATCTTCATGGTTGGTGTAGGTCAGTTCTGGTTAGCTTGTCCTGGGTAATGCAGACATAAATTCCCACTGTGAAAAACCATGTAAAGAAGCTCCTACACATATCTCCAGTCAAAGTTCATACCAAATTATGGGCAGATGGCATCTGTGACCACCAATAGCTGTTTAACACCTCCCTTGAAATATGACTCCATGAATACCTGCAACTTGGACTGTAGGTTATGCCATCACTGTGGGAACTTGACACAAGTTAAAGGTGTACTATTATCTGAGACCAAGGGAAAATGTAACAAAACTTGGGGAGAAGAGTGTAACTGTGGTAATGGACACAAGAATGCAGAGTTTATGGTCCATGAGGAAAGCCAACTCAGAAATTGTGCTGAAATCTGTTCTGACAGCGTAAAAGGTTATTGTGGTGGGGGGACATTACAATCCACTGATCCAAGAAAGCCAACCAACACATAAGAGGTGAAAGACTAAGCAATAGACTAATTAGCATTAGAAGCAAGGGAATAATTAAACCAGCAGCATAAAGAAGTCTGTAGGCAATAAACATTAATTCTGTTATTTGCTAAAACATGTAAATAAGAAAAATGGCCTTGGGATCCACACCACTGAGAAGACCAGGGTGAAGAAGGACCAAGGGGACACTGCTGGATCCATGGGTAGTGATTGTCCTCTGCTTGATCTCACTCTCTCTCTCTCTCTCTCTCCCCCACAGACACAAACCCACACACACAAACACTTTTTTTTCTTCCTATCTCTTTACTTAATATTAATTGTTAAATAAAATCTGTTTTATTGACTTTGGCATATGGTCTCATTTGCACTTTAGGTTGGGCAGAGGAATCTCTCACTAATGGGATCATTACTCACACATATGTAAGCACATTTTGGGGATACTATTCCTGCTTTCCTATTGTACCTATCACTCACCCCATTTTTGAGAATTATTTTGACTTCTTTTACAGGTGCTTTGCACACAGTTAACATAAGAAGGTCCCTTGTTACCTCTGCCAGCTGTAACACAATAAGATGTTTTACTGCTGCTAAAAAAACCCCTGCAGCCTTGGAAGAATTATTTAAAGGAGATGTGTGGTGAAAACTGTCCTGAAGAAGATCCAGGGAGGTTAAATGCAAGGAGTAAAATGAGGAGAGGGATGAAACAAGAAAAGGAAAACTACAAGGTAGAAATGTGGTTACAAACATAGAAAACATTGGTGATGGCCAGTAAAATAGAAGTTGAGAGACTGAAATTACCATCCTATGTTGGTAATCTTTGAGATTTATGTTCAAGCTTTGCATGCTAAGAAGAAATTCCTCCACAGCCCAATGTCAAGAAATCCAACCTCAAATCTGTCTGGCTGTGTCACCCATTAGTTTTTCAGCATAAAGATTTCTGTAAACATCATCCAAGAGCAGGCTGCAAGACATATCTACAATACCATCACAGAACAGTAAATTCTGGACTACATGTGAAGAGGCCATAGGGTAACAGGGCTCATTCACATGCAGAGTAGCAGAAAGCATAATAAGTCGTGTGTATTTGCTGTGGCAGGTATCATGACAAACAGGTGTCCCATATCAGCTAAGCAAACACCTTCAAAGATATCCTGTGTGTTAGAGAATTTAGTGGTCTGCTGCTAGACTTTGCTGTTAAAAGAATAAATTCTTGCTATTTACATGAGTATTTTATTCCATAGTGGAATAGTTATTTCTTTTAACACTTGTAGTTTTCCACCTAATTTTTTACTGTTGTCTTTTTCCATTGCCTTTTTAATTTTTTTTCCGCCCACCTATTTTTCCAAACTTAGGGCCTTTTGCCTAAATATATAGCTATCCAAAAAGTTTGCAGGCTTGTTTGTGCATGTGGCAAAAATCACAGCAAATGGATGTTCTACGCTTGACATGAGTCCCTGCACCGAGATAGATTGTGTTATTAAATAAGAGACTAATTAAATCTTTAAACAATAATCTGTTCTTCTGCTGTTATTATTATTATTATTATTAGTGCTACTATTACTATTACTATTACTATTACTATTACTATTACTATTACTATTACTATTACTATTATTTGCCAGTTCCGCATTTAATGGAATAAGATGAAGAAATTGGAAAGCATTTATCCTTACTTGTCTGGTCAAAAGATTTAGTGATGGGATCAGATGTCCTTCCTACTGACAGGACAGGTAAAGTTCATCTTTCCCATAAAACTTTAGGTAGCAGTCAGAGGGTTTTTCCAGCATGATAAGGAACCGAGCAGCTGTGGGTGGGAATTGCATATTCAACATGCCTCAAGAAATGTGCTTCATATTTTGATGTTGAAGGGACAGAATATGCATTGTTTCAGAAAGCAAAACTTTGACAGCATTGTCTTTTGTGTCCAGTTGTTGATGAAATAGCTTTCTGCTTCAAAAATAACATGAAATTCTTACATTTTGTATGTGTTACAGTGATTTGATGAATTACATATTTAACTTGTAAGCTTTTTGATAATTGCACTTGCAACCTAAGCATCATGTTAAGTGCAATATTAAGTTTAGGGAACTATGTCCAAGTCAAGGCTATCAACAGGCTTTGATTAATGAGTATATAATCCCTATCAGCATTGAAGGGTGTTATATTCACAGCAGGGTATCCTACTGTTGAGCTATGGCATCAGTATTGGCTTTGTATTCCAGAGGTGTTTTGGTATGACTCTTTGAACTAAACACTAAGAAGTTCCCAAAAGAGATGTTAGAAATATAAAATCTGAAAATTGTAACAATCCTATACATCAAATCTGTAGAGGCAGATCAATAAAAGGAGGAAGAACATATACAGTAGAAAAAAGCTATTAAAAAGCACATGAGAAAAAAGTTTTAATGGTGAAATTTTGACTTAGACTGGTATGTCTGTAATTTGCATAATTCTACATGCATAGCGTGTAATCTAGTGAGTGAGATGTCTTCATTATATCTGAACTGCATCAGTTAAGAAATTGTCAAAATGGATTTCAAATTACTACATACTTTCAGTGATGATCACAAAGTAATATCTTTTCCATTTTTAGCTGGAGACTGGAAAAAAAAACTCAAAACAAACAAACAACAAAACACCAAGTTTCAAGTATAAAACAATCCAATCTTACTACAATAATTTTTATGTGTGCTCTGTCCACTATCCTCAGCCTTCCTTCCTGGTTGCTTAGCCGATGTTAACTGCATAAGGAGGGACAGCAGAGAAATTTGAAACATAGCCTGGTTGCCTGGTCATAGCTCTATGACTCCATTTTCTCTTGCATTTCAAGTAAAAAATAAGCAGTCATATTATTTTGAGTGTTTTCTGTCCATTAATCAGTACTAGAATTGGGAGCTGTCTTTTACTGATATATGTATATTCATGCCAAAAAATAGCATTTCTATTCATTTGCATATGTTCATCTAGGGTCATCATACTTTTTTCTAGACAAAATACAGATTCTGGTGGGGAATTTTTATTTCATGTTTTGGACCTGACAGCTAATGGTTGTAACTGTTGAAATTATAACCCTAAGCATAGGGTGTAAGTGATAAATACATACATAAGGGGTGTTTCTTTGTATCTTTAGCTCTGGTCATGTCCTTCATCAGGGACTGGATAAATATGCTTATAAACTGGTTGATGAGGTCTAGTCTTTGAAGGAGCTTTTGCATCAAGTTTATTTAAAGGTTTGTATTCTTGCTGTTATAACTTAAAATTGTTCCTAAATGTGCTGCTGTGATGGCTAGGAAATTTGCTTTCATCCTGAATTTATGTATGATCAGTTAATTTCATTTTTATTATTCCTGTACAGGATAAATAATTTTTCCTTATGTTTTCTCTCCATCTACTTTTGATTTCTGATGTATGCAGAACTTTTCCCCACTCTTTCCCCTTACTCAAAAATTTGGGTTTTTTTTAAATTAAGCTTAAAACCCACATAACCTCTTTAAAGAGGTTATCTCTTTTTCTCATCATCCTACTAGCTGTTCTCTGCGTATGTTCTTTTTGGATTAATCTGTCTTGAAACAGATAACCAGAATGATAAAAAATAGCCCAGTTGAAAGCCACCAGTATTTTGAGAAGTTATATTAATATTCCCAAGGGTCTAACAAGAATACATTTTCAGATTATATTTGACTTTTTGGTGGCGGCTTTAAATGGGTGCCTTAGATACTCTGTGATCAAGTAGTGCAAAAGAAGAACAGAAGGAGATCTGGTTGCTTCCAGCTGATGAGTTGGTGTATACTTGGTTTATGCAACTACATAGCCAGCTGCTTGGGATATGTCATTTGCAGGAAAATTTGAGAGGAAGAAAAGTATATGCACAGAAGACTGAAATTTGGGCTCCAGTGCAAAATGTGACTATGGGTCCCTAAACCATCTAACAGCCAGGCCTGTTGCATGACTGTGACATTGAGAGGGAATAGCTGTAAAGTGTGTAGGTGAATGTATGTCTGGATTTCAAACCCTCAGTGAATTTTAAAGTATTGAACTTAGATTTGTGCATGCTCCTCCTGTTTAAAAAGAAGAAAAAAAAATAGTTTGTGAAAATGAGATTTATCCACAGACTGAATAGTATAAAATTCAAAGTCTGAGAGATGTTTTGCATTTGTGTACATCACCCCATGATATCTATTTTGATCCACTCTTGCGAAGCTTCTCTATGGTGCCTATTGAATGATGCTCATCCTCACAGCTGAAATGTAGCCAGCAAGTTGCAAGTACCCTTAGTGAAGAAGTATCTCTTGTGTGCACTGCTTTCTTGCCATTCCCAGATGGAGTACTGGTGGACAATGTTAGAAATTATCTTCCAGTCTATGGGTTTACAGAAGTCAGGGAAAAATTTGGTAGATTAAATTGCTTTAATTTATCAGGATTAGGGCTGTGGAAGATAAATTCATTTATTCAATTATATATAAATCTCCTAATTTCCTTTATTATGATTGTGTATTATTTTGAGGCAGAAAGGAAAACAGTCCTTAAAGCTAAATCTAAGTTACTTAAATCTTCTGGAAGGTTGACCAGACAGCGGCCAACAGCTATGATGGAAAGATGCCCAAATTGCACGGCCCCATGCACAGTATGTTTTGGTCCTCTGCATCAACATCATCTGTGGGAGATGTAGCTGGCAGGCACCAAAGCAGTTCTGAACAAAATTTAATAGTACAGGTGGTCAAGCTGAAATGCTCAGCTGGGCACAGGAAGGGAGTGAGAGCAGTGACAAGAGAATGCTGGTCCAGACAGGCCAGACTGCAGAAATTAAGCAGAAGTCATTTTTCATTAGACAGCATGGATCTTAAAAAAAAAAAAAAAAAAAGTACAGATTTGACTGCATATAGTTTAATTTTTTGGACTTCTGGAGAGAATTATCTTGCCTTTCCAGGCACCTGCATGCCAAATGAATGCGTGTGGGGGGAATAGTCCGGAGCTTATCTCTCAAAATTATTGAAAATCCTGATGAACTGGGCAGGGCATGTACATCATGTCAATATTTTTTTCTGGGAAAGCAGTACTCAGCAGGCTGATGGAATAATTTGGATAGATTGGTTTTCTGACTCTTTCAACCAGCTGAAAATAAACAACTTTTTTTTTTTTTTTAATAAGATGAAACACATTAAAAACCTTTTCCGCCCATCTTTGATTTAATTTTAAGGGTCTCATCTTTAAAAAAAAATATGAACATCTCTTTCACACTCTTGAGGAGTGAACCTTCATTCTTCACCCTCAATCCTGCCAGAAAGGGAGAACATGCTGCCAATATCTTCAAGCAACACTTAGGAAAATATGAGAAGAAATTTGACTTGATTTTTGCTTAGAAAATCAATTTTTCTGTGAAACTAAGCTTATTTTAGAATGGACATACCTATAAAGATAACTAATGTTTTAATGTTTACATATACCCATACCCATATATATATATATATATCTATATATATACAATGTTGATATTATACCCATACCCATCAATTCCAGGTGTCTTTTCTTAAACTGCATCATCTCTTCACAAAGAGGGGGTAACTATCGAGACCCAGCATGGAAGGTCTTACTCAATTTGCTTTTCTCTCTACATAGTTAACATGCTATTTGTACTGATATTATGAAGATTACATTAGTTTCCATACAGTATATATTTTTTAAAATTACTCATTGCCTACTGGTTAACATTTTCACACTGTATAATATTATAGGCATTTTTCTCTGAAACTGTCAGCATTTTGTCAGCCAAAGTGAGCTTTAATAAAAGTCAGGCTCTGACAATTTTCTGGAATAACCTAGAGCTCAGCTCTATGCATCTATGTGAACAGGATGTGAAGCTTGGATCTCCTGATGAAAATTAGCGTGAGCCACTGCTGCACTTGGCTGACACGGTGCGCTGGTGCACAATATCAGGTCTAGGCACTTAGAAGGAAGCTGTCACTCACTTTAGCTAATCAATCAAAGTTTGTCACATTCTTGTATGTTTTCACTAAAAGCCCAAACTGGGACACCAGATGTGGCGAATACATGGACAGTCTATGTTTTTGTATAAAAACATCTGATGTGACAAAAGAGCAATGAAAAGCAAGTTTGGCTTAAAGCACATGGTTTTTTTGTCACATGCACACTCATGAATGTTTTCATTACCTATATCTCTCTGAGATTGCCGTCACTAATTTAGTTTGAGAAAACATTCCCCAGCTATTTTACTGCAGATTGTGTCTAGCAAATCTGTTTTGCTAGTCTCTCATAGCAGTTAGGTGAAGAAAGCTTGATTGAGGGAATAAGTGAAGCAATTGTTAAACTAAATCTCCTTTTTAGATCCTTAAATTACAAATTTTTAGATACAATTGATAAATAAAAGTAAGACACTTCTCTGAAGGAAAAGAAAATATTTTGATTTTCTGCTGCCTCTCCTTGTCATCTATTTCTCCATTCCTCTTGTATTTCATGGCTATTTCCATAGTGCCTTTTGGACTTTTTGCTGAGCTTTTAGACGAAACCCAAAAATATGCTGCTGAAGACTCTAACAGTCATTTATAATAATGCAAAGTGTCATGAGATCTGTGCATAAAATGCATGGAATGGTGTCCAGGAAGGGGAGGTGATGACCTTTACCTTCAGAGGGTAAATCCAGCGTGGTTGTACTTCTCCTTGAAATGAACATTTGTGTCATCTGTCCACCCACAAGTGTGTTGAGTTTTCAACAGTACTTTGTGGTCATTACAGCTTGAAAATAATGAATTATTTAACTTCTTAATTGGAAACCTTATCAGGCAGTTCTCCTTTGTGTTTGAAAATGAGATTGAAGACCTGTGACAGGTAGACATTGAAGTGAAGAAAAATCACTATATTGATCTACAAGGCAAAGGTATTAGTGGCAAAGATGGCACTCAACTTTTATTGGGATCCCATTTCCTAGATCCTGAAGAATGACTCATACTGTTTGGGGCTGTTCACACCTGCTGGGAGATGGGCAGTTCATACTTAGTTTTTCGTTCTAACAACTTCCCTCACATATGTTTTATACTAGGATTAAGTATAGGCATAAAGACCCCTACTAAAAGCATAACATTTTTTGAGGAGCTAGGAGAAGTGTTCTGGATCTGTTAGATTTTAAATTATTCTCCCAATCTTCTCTCAAAATCTTCAAGTGTGTTGAGCCTCAAAATACCTCTTTAGTAGGACATCAACAGAAGGGGACAGTAAGTGCAGAAATGGCCCAGGGCTTGAGTGAAGAGAAGAAGAAGCATCATGACTTCAAGAACAAAAAAAGGAATAGATTAAAAATCTCTTATCAAGAAAGCGAAAATTCTGCTTCGAAAGTATCAGTCCAGCACACTGTCTGGTTTTCCAATTTGCTGTAACTCCATTTTGTGTTCGCAAATATTTGCAATATGTGTCTGCACTCTCTCAATTCTTTTCATTGATACAGAGTGATGGGCAGTTCCCCAGATGCCTGAGAGCAAGCTTGGTTTTTCTTTGAGTGAGGGAAGGCTGATCCTGATGAAATATCAATATAATGAAAACATTATGAATAAAAATAGATATCAAAATAGATGTTCTAGGATGTCCATGCTTGAGCAGGAAGGTTGGATCAGATGATCCCACTGTGGTCCCCTTCCAACTTTACCCATCCTGTGATTCTGTGACTCAGCGAAATCCCTGTCCTCATGTTCTAGAGAGCACGGAAGAATCCTGGCATTGCTGTACTTCACACTGCTGTAACCCCTGAAGTTAGAAGGCAGTAGAATTTAGAATCATGCTTATCCATCTTGCCTAGCATGGGGAAATGTTGGTAAAGCAAAGGACAGGATTTCTGAAGGACCCTGGTACTGCTTCTGACAATGCTGGCAATAGGCAAGTTGCTTGGTCATTTTTCTTCTCACAGTTCGTGAAGACATGATAATTGCCAATGTTTTTCATGGAGCTGTGAGGCTGAATTGTTCAATTCAATAAATATTTACTAATAATGAGATTTTGTGAATAAACAGCCAAACTGTTGTTTCCTCACTCCGTACCCACCCCAGAGTCATTCTGGTCCATCTTTTCAAATTAACTCCTAAAGAGAAGCATACCATGAAGTTTTTTCCATCTACAAGCTGCATGTGTCTGGCAGCCTGATCTGAATGCACAGCTATGTGATTATGAGTATATAAACAGCAAATACATGCAGTTTTGGAGCTCGTTCTGAAAATTTGACCTCTGAAGCAGTAGGTCAATTTGGTACATACACAACAGTTTTATCTTTTGTATTTATTTCTGCACAGATTCTCTTTCACAGGCTACATAGTAGTGCTTTGGTGTAGTTTTCTTGTCTGTTATTTTTGGCTTTGGGGTTTCCTTAAATTTATTTTAATTACTGAGTTTTTTATATAAACAGGATTGTAGTAATATTGTCATTCATGTTGAATAGAAATTAAGAAATAAAAAGTTTTAATTGATCATTTCATTCAAGCCCAAATAAAATAAACGTGGGTAATGATGAGTTATAGTCAGATCTCCTGGCAGAAAAACTGACCTAGAATTTTTATACGAATGGATCTTTTCTTGACAGCTATCCAGAGCTTCATGTTTTTTTCATACAGGTCAAAAATAATTTGTCTTCCTATTTTATCATTGTTTCTTCTGGTCCTAGCCTTAGCAATAAGAAGAAAACAGTGCATAATAAAAACTACCACATGTAGGCTACAATTTGAATATTTATCTATTACCAACTTTTGAAGGTGAGACAAGTAATTCTTTTGTTTTATTGCCATTCATACAGACAATTCATTAGGGCTTGTGAGGTTTTTGTTTATGAGGTTTTTTTAATGTGTGACTCATCTGTAGTTTTTTCCACTGGGATTGCAGATATTTTTTTTAAAGTAAATGACATACTCCAATAAAGTAGTTGTTCAAGTTAGAATATTTATGAATACATCAAGTTAGATGTATTCATATACATTCATAATGCCTTTTTACAAAGTTTTGACATTTAAGGTCGTCTCCTTGCAAGTAAATTTTTATAGTATTAAATTCTTGGTCAGCCTGGACCCAATAGGCAGATGGAGAAACATTAAGTCTTCTATTAGCAATATACTCGTTTGCACCTTTTTTTTTTCAGTTGTTGGGTTTGGGTTTTGGGGCTTTGGTTTGGTTTGGTTTTATTTTGTTTTGGCTTGGCTTGGTTTTATTTTGTTTTGTTGTAAAGATTTTTCAGTCAGAAACACAACCTTGAAGACATCTTGTCCCCTGTGGGTTGAAAAAGACTGTCCGGATTATGGGGACAAAGGAATAAAACCAAATTGATACCTATTCCTTTCCTGGCAATACCCACCTTCCTTGCAATCTCACCTTTTTTTCCTCTTGCCCTTGATAGGAAATTAAACAGTTAGACTTCCAGACAATTATATTCAAAACAGAAATATAGTTTTACAAACTGCTCTTCAAACTGCCAATAAAAAAATAAAATTTATTCATTCAATATTACTTCTTTAGATTGTTTGATTGAAAATGTTTTTTTCTTATAAATAACATCACTTTTTTCTAAGTCCCATTTTAGGCTTCAAGATCGTTTGCTGTTTGTTTGGGTTCTTTTAACTGAAAGGTTATATCTGAATGTATGTATAAATTAGGCAGGGTTGATTTTCAGCATATTAAACTTAAATGAATAGTTTTAATATCCTCTATAATAAGACTTAGTATTCCAAAAAGATATATCTCCTCTAGAGGGCAGTGCTAAATTGAGATGACCATTTTGGATTTTATCATGTAAACTACTGGATATCTGACTCATTACCATTTTTTGAAATTTTTTACTGGTGATTTTGAAGTTATATTAAAGTATAGTGATTAAATATTCATAAAAATTGACATTGCTTAAAATCTTTAAAATATAATATTTGTGTTACTATGACATTCCTATGTGAACATGTAACTTCCATGGTTACATGGAGGCAGTGAGAAAACATGAATAATTTAGAAGGTGTGGTAAATATTCAGATTGACATAGATTGACTGAACAAAGAAAATAAAGAGAAAAATATTTTCCATAAAAAGCAACTCTTCACCATATCCAGGACCTTTCTACCTGGCCAACTTATGAATTCAATGTGACTGCAGAAATGGAAAATTCATACTTTGTAGTGGTCATTTAGAAGTGAGAAGATTGAGTGTTTCTTATAATTCTGTTTGTTGGAGCTAAATGTTCTTTTTCATAAGCAATGACTGTCTCTTTTCTGTTGTCCTTTGCAATGACTGCAATCCTTAGTTCCTCTATTTCTGTTTTGCTGCATTAGCTTTAGTTCTTGCACCCATTCACTTCATACCTGTGTGTATCAGATTTAGCGTTTAATTCCTATATTCATTTGACACATACAAACTTACAGGCGTTTCAGGTACTGAAATCTTTACGAGTTAAGATCTGCAAATGCCTAGATATCATTAATAATTATGGCATCCCTTTTTTCCCCAAAATAAGATACATTAGAAAAACCTTTTGCACATTGAGGTAAAATGGATATTGAAACAATGATATAAGATATATAATAATCTTTGTGGGCTTTATACTATGGAAGTCTTTACTAGAATTTTTTGAGAATGGGAATGCTAAGAGCATGCATCAACAGGTTGTCAAACATTTTGCTCTGAAAGACAGTTCTTTCTTAATACACTTATTATACCCTGTTCAAGCTAGAAAATGTCTTGACACTTTGTCCAGGTTTAAAAGACAAGTGTTGGCCAAGGAAGGTGGGAAGCTTCCTGGAATGGGAAAGATTACCCCCTCCCTCCTGATTATTATAGCTTCAAAATTACAGGGCTTTCAGGCAAAGATAAAGAAATAATTCCTTACTAGAGCAGATATATATATACATATGTGTGTGTGTGTGTGTGTGTGTGTGTGTGTGTGTGTGTGTGTGTGTGTGAGACTCAATGTCAGCCCTTTCCCACTTGTCAGGCTGTTTTCCTTTTTGGTGAAGTAACCACCATAAGAGGCAGGGGATGCTGATGGCTCCTGGTAAGGCCACAGCTGCAGTGACTTCCCCGAGTCTTCAGGATGTGTTCCAATGAAAGCCCTGAGCCTTCCCAGGCAGCCCTGGGAAGAGAGAAAACGTTGAGGGAAAAGGGAAATACTTGACTTCCCTGTGCTCTCACACGTGTGGTACCCTGATGGTGGCAGCACCATCAATGTTCCAGTCCACCAGCAGCTGGGATGTGCTCTCTCCAGAGTCAGAGAGATAGAGAGGAGGTGTGGGCCCAGTCTTTTCCCTTGGAAACACCCATGCAGATGGCAGGGATGTCCCCTGACCAGGGCAGGTGTTGCAGAGGGAGTCCCAGTCCACAGACAGTTCACGGTAGGAAGTGGCCTCACCAACAGATGGCTAGGGGAACCTTCACAGCAGCACCAAACCCCTGCACAGGAGAAGCCCAGCACCAAAAATTTCAACCATGGCCTCTCCAAGCTGGGCAAAGAATGAATCACCTCCAACTAAGAAAATTCCAAAACCACACCACCTCCCCCCTCATCCCAGAGCCATTCCAACAGTATGCCAAGGAATTTTCTCTTAATCCATGTCCATTTACCGTTTCCATGATAACAAATGGGAAGAAAATTTCTTGAAGAAACCTAACCCCCAATAAAAACAAACCTAACCCCCAGCTTCTTTCTGTAGCGGTATATATTAGCCATACATATAATGTATGAGAGAAGGATTTTAAAATCAGCCCTAGTCCTATGGGCACATCTTACAGGCATGCAGAGAAATGGTACCCAGTTGAACAAACCAGGATGGAAACAGGCAGGCTGTTTGGATATACAAACAAACCCCCAAAAAATCTGTACTTTTTTGTTTCCAGTGTTGATAGTTTCCCTGCAGTCCAAGTCACATACTACTGAGAAGAAATTCTTGAGATTCCATTGACATCCAAGGGAACTTGGTGAAATCTTTCTCGTGCCTTCTTTTTGTCAGACAGGGTGTAGAGTAGGTCATATATTTATTTTGGAATACAAGTGGTTAACACAGCACATCTACAGCCTATAGACCTACCCTGTCACCTGACGCATTTTCTGAATTTTTTTGTGCTGTAAGGGTAAGCCCAAGGACATGCTACCCCAGAACAATTTAATTTCAAATGTCAGATAACCCAGACGGAGTTATGTGAGAAATAGCCTTTAAGTGAGATATCTTTTCTACTTTTTTCCTAGAAGTTTCATGAAGAATCTTACAGAATATATATAAATATTTATATTTATACCCAGGCAGGTCTTTTCTGGAGAATTTTCTTGGAGAGAAAAATATTCTTGAAAAATCATCATCTTTTCTATTAACATTTTTGGCTTATAAGTCTTTTAAGAAATTGTGAATGGCCATTGAAGGAATTTCTCAAATGCTTTGCACTGACATGGGTGAAAAAAACCAAATCTTATCATTTAGACTAGTATTTTAATATGACTAGTAGTCCACAGTTATTGTTGATAGAAATTGTATTTACTAGCTACACTTAGCATTGCATGTGTGTGAATGTGTGCACACATAAGTGCAAGTTTTTCCATTCTAGATAAATAATCAGTCTTGTGAGAGTATTAAAACTTTAGCTACAGTGAGTCATGATGTCCCAAGACAGAGATTTGGGCAAGATTAATAAAAACATGGCTTACAGAAACCAGGTTGTACTAAGACACTACAAACATAAAAACTGATTTTGAACTGCATGAAAGTTCATCATGGGATACAATTAAATTCTTATTTCTAATCACATGCTTTTGCAGCTTGTTAAGTTATAGCAAGAACATTATGATTCCTGAAGCAGTTATTTTGTTGACTTGGCTTGTTTTATGGTGACATCCATATTAAATTTTTGTCTCAAATGAACTCATAAAATGAGAGGGAAAATCACTTCTTTAAATTTATTTTTTTGTTTGTGTTTTACTGGCAATATATTCTGTCTCAATAGAAATCAATGTATTTTAAAGAACATTAAGGCATCTAGAACTGGATGGATTTTGTATTATGTTGGGGTGACTCACAAATTTGAATTTAATTTGGATAACCCATAATCATTTAGAAACAAAACATGGTATGGACAGAAGTGTCTGTAAGGCACTCTGACAGCTCAAACCACTATTGCATTTATTTCCTTCTGTCCCCAGCTTACCTATATATATGTACACAGACATACATCTATAAAATGTATAAATGCACATAAATACATATCTGTATGTATATATATATACACATATATATATGGCAAAGAAACATTATAAATTACTTCAGCTTGCCAGTTGTTTACTGGGAACACCATACAGCTGACACAAACAAGCACAGAAGGTTCCTAAAACATCTGTATATTAACTCTGTGGTATTCTCTCTTAGTAGGCCAACTAGGAAAGACGCCTTCCCTGTTTTTCTGCTTGTTAACTGAGAGAGTCTTGTAGCTAGTGGTTTTCAGGCATTGTGTTCACAGCCACCGTGAATCAATTGAGTTTAAAATCTGTGTTGACAGTAGGAAAAGTGCCAGCAAAACTTCAGCTCTGGACACGAAGAGACTAGACTGCTTAGGGAACTAGTGAGTAAAATGCCCTGGGAAAATCCTATTGAAGATGCTGGGGTCCACCAATGCTGGTCACTTTTTAAACACCACTTCTTAAGGTCAATTCCAAAAGATCAGAAGGCAGGCAGAGAAGGCAGAAGGCCAGACTGGCTGAGCAGGGGTCTTCTGCTGCTGCTACAGCTGAAAAGGATAGTGTGTGCCCAGTAGGATCAAGGTCAGCTTACATGGGAGGAATACAGAGATTATGCTGTCACTGTAGGGAAAAAAATGTGTGGGATCAAAGCTCAACTGGGAGTGAGCAATTACTATGGGTGACAATAAAAAGCACTTTTAAAAAATACATTAGTAGCAAAAAATAGTGCAGAAATAGCATCAGCCCATTACAGGATGAGGATGGTCACCTCAGACACAGGGACATGGATGAGGCAGAGGTGTTTAAGGCTTTCTTTGCCTCCGTCTTCAGCACAGATGCTGCAGCAACAGTGTCCCAGCACTGTGAGCTGGAGGACCATGGCTGTGAGAATGATCAACTCCCAGTTAACCCTGAGCTTGTGTGGGATCTGCTCCTTCGGTTGGATCCCTATAAGTTTGTGGATCCCTATAAGTTTTGTGGTGAAGTTCAGCTGAGAATACTCAACAAGTTGGCTGATGTCAATGTGACTCCTCACTCAATGACTTTTGAAGTCTTCAGAATCTGGAAATGTCCCAGCTGACTGAAAACTGGTGAATGTTCTCCCAGTTTTCAAGAAGGGCAAGAAAGAGGATCCTGGAAACTACAGGCCTGTCAGACCCACTTCAATGGCTGGTAAAGTTATTCAGAGGGTAGTTCAGAAGGTATTAAAAACATCTGGAAGACAATGCATTCATCAGTCACAGCTGGCATTGACTCATGAGAGCAAAGTCTTGCTTATCAAACCTGATTTCTTTTTATGACAACATAACCCACCTAGCTGATCAAGGGAAGCCAGTGGATGTAATCCTTTTGGTTTGCAGTAAAGCATTTGATGCTCTCTCTCATAGTATCCTTATGGATAAAATGTGGAGCACACAACTGGATAAACACATCATGGGTGGGTGACTAGCTCAGGGGTTTGGCATAAAGGGTGAATGGGGTGACATCAGACTGGTGACCAGTCACCAGAGGGATTCCACAGGGCTCCTTCTTAGTGCTGTGCTCTCCAATATCTTCATAAATGACCCAGGTTTATACTCAAAGGTATGCTTGCCTGAGATAATAAACTATGAGGAACTGTTGATTTTCTTCAAAGGCAGAAAGACTCCATAGAGAAACCTCAACAAATTAGAGGAATGGTAAACATGAATAGCATGAGTTCAACGAGAGAAAGTGCTGGGTGGGGAAACTGGATGTACAGAGAGATTGGGGAACAAGGTATGGGGAGGAGTGCTGTGGGAAAGGGATCTGAGGGTCCTGGTCAGTGACAAGTTGAACATGAGCCAGCAGTGCCCGGGCAGCCAGGAGGGCCAAGCGTGTCCTGGGGGGCATCAGGCCCAGCATTGCCAGCCAGGCAAGGGAGGGGATTGCCCTGCTCTGCTCTGGGGCAGCCTCACCTCGAGTGCTGGGGGCAGTTTTGGGCACTGCAATATCAAGCTATTAGAGACTGTCCAAAGGAGGGCTATCAGGATGGTGAAAGCTTTAGAGGGGAAGCCTTATGAGGAGCAGCTGAGGCCACTTGGTCTGTTCAGCCTGGAGAAAAGGAGACTGAGGGGACATATCATAGGCTACAGCTTTCTTGTGAGCGGAAGAGAAGAGGCAGATCTCTTCTCTGGTGGTGTCCAGTGACAGCACACAAGGGAATGAAATTGTGTCAGGGCAGGTTTAGGTTAGTCACAGCACCAAGCCTGACAGAGTTCAAGAAGCAAGAGATTACTCTCAGGCAAATGGTGGGACATTTGGGGCTCTCCTGTGCCCAATTCCAAAAGGCAAGCAGAAGGCAAGCAGAGAAGGCAGAAGGCAAGCAGAGAAGGCAGAAGGCAAGCAGAGAAGGCAGAAGGCCAGACTGGCTGAGCAGGGCCCTTCTGCTGCTGCTAAGGCCGAAAAGGATGGTGTGTGCCCAGTAGAACATGATCCTTTTGGGTCCATGATCCTTTTTGGGTCCATGATCCTTTTTGGGTCCTTTTGGGTGCCCTCCAACTCAGGATATTCTATGATTCTATTTAAAGTTATGTCTGTAACTAAAATTTCATGGAGGCTTTCTCTCTTTTTAATTTGTTTGGATCACTTCATTGACTGCCATTATATAGATAAGGTGCAAAATAGTAAACTTGTACTTCTATAAGGAATGTCTGTTGTACCACAACTTCACAGAGCTGAAATAACATTGGTAAAAGCTCTGGTTTTAACAGCATTGGATACCTTGATAGCTGCCAAGGCCTTCCATTTTTACTACTTTTTCACAAGTCTGTAAAATTTAGTTTATTTGACATTCCATACTACAACAAAATAAGGAGCTCATACATCTGCTATTCTGTACCAAATGTGAAATCAATACATGGTCTTAAATATAGGTAAGACGTCTTGGCAAACTAGTTATTGACGGGCTAAAGTCATTTACACCTGACAGAGAAGATAGATTATGACATCATTAATTTTACTGACAGTGGGTATAGGAAGATAACCTGCTATGTAAGCCTACAGACTTGCAGTTATCTGCAAAGTTTTTACTCTTATTTTGTTCAGCAAACTATACAATTCTGACAGCTATGAATCCCTTTTAATCTGTCAGTTTCAAAGATTGTTATCAGAAAGTTCAGCTGAAGGAGAATGTCTGTTTGACTCAAATGTAAGATGATTACTGTTTGTCACATTTACAAATTATGCTATTCTTAAAAAAAATTTTTTAAGCTAAACTCTTTAACATGGTTATTGTGTAATTTGGAAGGCAGGATGCAGTAACACATCAAAAATAGATAAATATGGTTATGCAGTGAAATTTGTTTCCTAATGGATGACATGTAGCCATAGCAATAAAAGCAAAGATGGCTTTCATTGTAATAACTAAATATACATAAAAATATAGAAAGAAAGGAAAAATAGAAAAACTGCTGAAATTTCACTATTCTTTTAGATATGCATTAGAGATATAAATACTGCAACAGATGACACAGTACCAAAAGATGAGTGTGATTTTCCAAATAGAAATTAATTTCTTTTTTACTCCTAAAATACTTGTGTGTAACATTGTCTTACATAGATATTAACAAGAACTGTCATAATTCTATGGCACTTTGTCTTATTTTTAAGCATTTGATATGCTAAAGCATTTTTAAGGCTTCATGCACGAAGCATTTTTAAGATAGACTTTATTTGTATTGACTTTATAAGAAGTGTTGAAGTTTTAGATTTTCTTTAGCTGAAGTATCCTGCTTTTTTGGGGTATCATGATCAAGTTTTGCCTAATGAACTTCTTTCTATTACAGCAGTTTTTTCCATGCTTTTAGCCTGTTCTTCAGTTCTCCAGGTTTCCAGAGCTTGTTCTTGCTCCCCTGGAAGTTCTGCCAGACACAGAAAAATATAAAAATTCTGTTTCTTTTATTATTACTTCACCCTAGCATGAATGGGCTCCTGGGACTATCCTTCTATGTAGGAGACACCTGTTCTTGAGAAATTGCTCTCCATAGTTTATAGAAATCACAAAACTGACTAGGCTTCTTGAAGTGCTGCAGTGTAGGGAGGCCAGGAGAAATTGAATTTCAGTGAATTTGTGCGTGATAACTTTTGGTTTGTAAAAGTCTCAGTAATTCCACAGAGCCTTGAAAATGGCACTGTGTATTATTCTTATTCATCTAGATGTGTACGCTATATAAAATAACAATACACAAAATAGTAAACGAATATGCTAATTCAATATGATCAGTAAGAAGAAAAATAACTCAAATCTGAATAAAAAATCTTTGCTGCTAGTTATAAAAAGAACTGTGTTGAGTCAACAGTGAAATTCACCATGAACAACTAGTTCAACTGTAGTTTGTTGTAGTTCGCAACCCTATTTTCTTAATTCAGAAAAACTTCCCTTTGTATTGGAAAATAACTTTTGCCTGAATAAAGGTGAAAATGTCCCAACCTGGAGGACTCAAAAACCCAAGCAAAGCTTGTGGAATAATTAAAACTAATTATGGCCCTTTCTACACATTATAGAACTAACAAAAATAATAATACTCATGCAAAAAAATAGACGGAGAGGTAAAGAGTCCTTTTTCAAATAAATAGACAGGTTTGCACTGCTATTGCTGTGGTTTCTGCTGTCACTTAGATGCCAATGAAGTCCACTGGCCATGGTTTCTTCTCAGCAGTTCCTTATGAACTCCTTTTACACTGAGAATAGCAGTGAAAAGGAAAACCTCCTCACTGCTAGTGAGAGTTGTCCATATGCACCTCAGATATCCAATTTTTCTTGTTTCACATGCTTGGAATCACTTCAAGGGGGATATGAGAATGTGGGCTGCTTTGAGTGCTGAACAGACTATATGATTCATTTTACCATATCAAAGCATTTCTTTTGAGGCTTAAGCAGGAAAAGCAAGCATAAATGTAAGTTTAAATGTGTAAACATTTTTCTTGCATGTGAGAACTATATTATTGTTTTTCTTCTCTCCAAGCTGTATTGCAGTGAGTCACCATTCCTCTATTAGGTTTTGGGCATTGGCTAGGTCCCTCTTCCTGCAGGAAGCTAAAAGCTTTTAAGTTTTTCATTGTATAAGACAGGATGACATTTGGGTCTCCTTTGCAAAATGTAGTTGTTTGATGATGCCTGGATTCAGGCATCCACCAAAGCCACTTTATCACTCCCCTCCACAACTGGGCAGGGGAAAGAAAATATAATTAAGGATTCATGAGTTAATTCATGAGATGATGACCAGAAGAGATCACTCAGCAAATACTGTCTTGGGCACAACAGCTTAGAATTAGAGATATTAATTGAATTCATTACTAGCGAAATTGCAGCAGGATAATGAGAGGTAAAAAAACCCTTCAAAACACCTTCCCTCCACCCCTCCATCTGTCCCAGCTCTACTTTTCCCCAACAGCACAGGGAATTGGGAGAGGGGGTTATGATCAGTTCACAGCACATTGTTTCTCCTGCAGTGGTTTCCCCTGCTCCACTATGGAGTCCCTCTCATGGGAGACAGTTCCCCATTAGCTTCCATGTGAGTGCATCCCATGGGCAGCAGTGCTCCCCAGACTGCAGCAGCAGGGATCACTTGCCCACAGGGTGCAGTCCTTCAGTGTCTCAAGGACCCTCTCTCTACATGGCTTTCACTGGGTCACAGCCTCCTCTCAAGCATCCACTTGCTCCAGGATGGGGCTCCTCCACGGGTGGCAGATGGATCTCTGCATCCCCATGGACCTCCAAGGGCTGCAGGGGCTCAGCTGTTTCCCCATGGTCTGCATTGCAGGCTGCAGGGGAGTCTCAGCTCTGGCACCTGGAGCACCTTCTCCCCTCCTTCTCCACTGACCTTGGTGTCTGCAGACACCTCTCACAAATTCTCACTCCATTCTTTTCTGGCTTCAATTAATTCTGTGCTAAAAGGGTTTCTTTTCCCTGTTTCTTCTTAAATCTGTTACAACAGAGGGATTACCATAGTTTCTAGTTGGCCCAGCCTTGGGTAGCAGCATGTCCACCTTTGCAGCCACCACAGACTGGATCTACCAGGCATGGAGGAAGCTTCTATCAGCTTCTCACAGAAGCCACCCCTGTACAACTCCCGCTACCAAAGCTTGGCCACGCAAAACCAATACAGAAGAAAACAACAGGAAAAAAAAAATCCTTTTTCTGTTTTTTTTAATTTCTCTGCCCATTTATTTCCTCTGTCCTGGTGTTTGATAGCTGCAAACCTAGCTTTTACCGCCTGGAAAGTGGGCAGGCAAGCATCTCCTACTGGAACTAATGTAAAAGTTATCTCCTTGGATTAATTGGCAAGTAAATGGTGCAGTTTATATGTTGCCTCCTTAGGAGAGAGTTCCTACATCAGCAACTTTGTGGTATTTTGCTGTGAAATTGAGTTCCGTGTTTAACCCTTTCCTAACAACTCACAGAAATGAAGTCAGTCTTTCTCAGTCTTTCTCCAGTTGCATGCAATGCATGACTGCATAGCTGCAGTTTCCTAAAGAAATGTAATTTTTACTTAATATAAACTGACTAAATGTTTTAAGAAGGTTTGTTTTTTTTTTTTTTTTCTTTTGGCTAGTAATATCTCCAGATAAATCCTGCTGTGGCATATGGAAATACTGTTAGGTAATTTATTCACTTGAGCTCTTTTGTAGATACAGAGATATTCAAGAGAATAATATCACAATTAAAACTGAATACATTCTAACTTGGATTTTAGGGCACAACAGGGTTTTTCATGGCTTAACAATATTTTCAAAACCTTATAGAGAATTATCTTATTACTCATGAGAAATTGTTACTGTATATTTGTTACTGGAAACTCTTCTCTGTGCAAAACACACTCCTACACAATCCTGTTCCCAGGAACTATTTATGGTCCTCTCTGGATAGGAATTTCATCATTTTCAGTTCATAATTTTTAAAATTGCTTCCCCTTAGCAAATTATCAAATTATCTACAAAAGTAAAGTGTTTATATCTGCAGCCAATATATTTTTATGAGAGTATGATCAGTTGCTTCCCTAGCTAACAACTAAATTTTCTGCTTGTGGGGGTGCTTCATCCAAACACAGAGAGAAACCTTTGCTTTCACCTTTACAATTCAGTGAGTCATATTTGTAAAATTGAACTTATTATTATATTTAACTGAAAAAAATTAGTTTTCTGGTTATGATGTTTTACATGATAAAAAGTACTTTGAAACAAAACATATTTATTTTCTGATGTGTTAGATAGATGAAGAACATTTTTAATAAGCTAGTGCCCTCCCACTGAGTTTCTACCATCAGAACATGTCTATGCTAGGCAAAGTTTCATTTCTATTAAGTTTCAATTAAATGCCTGAAATGTAATTACATAGCACAGGAAGGATCTATTCATGTTGTGAATTTGATTTGTACTAAGATTACAAAAACCCCTATACCATGTCTCCATAACTTTGGAATTTTTTTTCTGTCCTAGCTTCTTATGTGTAACAATAATATCTAACAAATATCAAATCCTTGAATATTTTTCCCGCTTTGAAAAATACTTGGCCATTGATTTTAAACAGAGTGCTCAGAATAAAACATCCCCACTTGAGGAACGGGGAACAAAAACGTGGATGGAAACAATATGATGGCTATTCTGGAAAAACAGCTAATTACACAAATTTTATACAAATTTGCCAGAGATTATATAACTGTGTAAGTCAGTTTTTTTGCTTGTGCAACCAAAGTTAAACAAGGAAGAACAACAGCTGTTTTACATTTTGTAAAAATACCTAATAATATTTTTTGTTTCATCTCATATTTTAGCATTTTTCACTGCTAAGAGAAATTGCCTTTCCATGTGCATGACAGCAAAATTTCACTGTTTCATCAATAAATTCCCCTTGAATCTATTCATGGAAGCTTTGTCACTTAAGGTATATAAATCTACTTTAGATGAAGGACTCTAACAAAAATCTTATTCAGTGCATAAAATGGAGGATTCATTATGATTATAGTAGTAATCTGTAGTTTGCATCATGCTGTTCTTCACATACAAACCATCTTTTTAGTGTTTCCTGTATCCATCAATGAATTGGTTTCTTCTGTTCCCACAAGCAAAAGCCGGTTTCATTGCAAGTATATGTGACTGATAAATTGAAATTACTTGAAAGCTAAAGTGAAAAACTTGGAGATGGTCCAGAAGTATAAGTTTCAACTTAGTTTTAGACTTGAGTTCCTATGTCATCATAACTGACCAAAATGTTTTTATTCAAACTGAAATTAAATTGGTAGAATGTAGCCCTAACTCTTGTTTTTTCTGTATGAAGAAGGTTGATTTTCCTTTACTGTTCTACCTTGATGTGAGACCTCAGATCGATTGCAGGTCACTTGGACCTGAACTGACCAAAATGGAAAAAAGAAACAACTAATGCTTTTATTTTGCTGTTGGTATGTAACTCGAGGAAGGAATCAAAATTCAAAGTAGGGAGAGAATAGTCACTGTAGGAGGGTAACAGGGAAGGGTAGCTTACCTTTCCCTGAAAATACAGTTAATGCAACTCTAATGCATATGTATGCAAATTGCATATATAAGCACATTATCCTCTGCAGATGAATCCTATACCTATTTGAGGAACAACTGAACTCATGCTCCTCTTCTATAGTGTTTCTTCATAGGACACTTCCATTTCTGAATCAAGTCTAGGTGCACATGTAGGTTGGACAAACTTGCCCTGAAAATATTGCTTCGTTATCTGGTTGTCTGGAAATATAAGTGAATAGGGATTTTTTTATTTTTTTTTTGCCTAACATTGTAGGCTTTTTAATATATACAAGCCAATTAACTTTTGATGGAGAAAAAATTACATCTGTTGACCCAGAAATACCACGGAAGCCTGCTAGATAAAGTTTTTCAGAGTTTTTCAGGAGGAGAAGGTTACTTTTACTTAAGGTACTTATTCCTTATTCCATAAGGAATTCCATAATTCCATTCCATCTGAGTAGATGCTATGAACTTTTAATCTAAATAGACAATAAAAAAGAGGAAGAGGCAGAAAAAGAAAACATTTTGTCTGAGTAAATACATACAATTCCTTCCAGGGCAACAGTACGTCATGTAACAAGCTTCGGAAGGGGAGCTGGGATCTCTTGAGAGTATTCCTCACCTGAGGCACTCACTGTGATTGCACAGCTATTCTGCTGAATGGGGTTTCTTCCTCTTTATAAGGCTGTGCTTTAACTCCTGGATGTGTCTGGTCAGCTGTGTTCTCATCATATATAATGATATGTGTAGTCAACATTTATCTTTTGTGCTGAGCATGACACTAGCTATTAAGTTTTGCTGTGTTATTTAAATAGGATTCAGTAACAGGCGGTGTGTCTTCTCTGTAGAGATCTTGAAAGACAAATGAATTACACATTCTGTGTCTTCCTTTATTCTGTCAGTTTTATTTACATACAGAAGAGCACCATGGAGTACAGCTGTCTATAATGAGGATTTGCTTCTCAGTACAGTACAAGATGCACTGTGTTCAAGGTGGGACATTAATGGTGATTAAAAGCAACTGTTAAATGATTTTCAAACTGACAAGGTTAAAACACAAAAACAGTGTCAGAGCATTTGTATTGTTATTTCATTTTCAATTAAAGCTGAAAGTAAATACGTCATGTATGCTTTAACTTTTATCTGTTATTATATATGAAGGATAAACAGCAAGTTCATCAAAACATGCATTTAATATACCTTAGCCTGTGTAGAATCAAAGACCTAAAGCAATTTGCAACTTTGTCAGTGTTTCAAAGTTTATCAAGTACAGCATACAAAACCTCGTTATTCTGAGATTGCACTTGGTGAAATTAGTTGGATGTTTTTGCTATGATGGTATGTACATGGTATATGGATTTGCATTATTGGTGCCTGCAATTTTACAGGCTGCACATTATTGTTTGTGGAGCAGCTGCAAAGCAAGGTTCTCTAGAGACCCAGAACTATACTCTCTCTGCAAAGGAAGCTAATAAAACATTGCTGAAGAGAAATATGCTGAAGAGAGCAGTCAGTCCAGAACCAGTCAGTCAAGAACAGGGGTTTTCTCCCTTCACCCTAGACCTATAAGGTCATGATGGGATACTGTGACCAGTTTGGGATCTGCCATATGAGCAAGATATTGATCAGAGAGACACTAGGATGATCAGGTACTGGATCACTCACTGTGGGAAGAGAAGCTGAGGGAATGGAATTTTTTGAACCTGGAAAAGAAACAGCTTTGGGGCCACCTTGCTGCAGCATGTCAATAACTACAAGAAAGTGTAATGAAAAAGAAAACCAGTGAAGCTCTTTATAGTGGTACATAGAAGGAGGACAATAGGAGGGCAGTCAGGCACTGGAAGACATTCTCCAGAGAGGCTGTGAGGTCACTATCCTTGGAAGATCTCAGGTCCTGAGTGGATAAAGTTCTGAATGACCTGTCTTCATCTCATAAGTGGTCCTGCTTTGAGCAAGAGATTGGACTAGAGAGCTGCTCAAGTTCCCTCAAACCTGACTTATTCTAAACTACACCCTCCTGTCCATACCTCCTTAGAATGAAAATAGTTTAAATCCACTTAATTTGAGGCAAAATCTGTAAGTAAAGGACATGACAGGTTTTTGGTTATGTGTAAATAAATGGACACATTTTCCTGTTCTTCATATTAAAATCCTTGTAATTATTACAGCCTTTATTGTGAATTGTAAATTATTTTCTGCCTCACGTTTGTTTTGAAATTTTAGGGTATTTTGCGTATACATAGTAGGCTTTTTAGTGTATTTTTTTTTAAATGAATGTAAACTAAAAAAATGTATTATTAGCAGGATAATTGCTTCATATTTCCAATCACTGTTTTAAAAGATTTACTAACAAGTAGAAAAAGTTTGCATGTCTGGGTAGAAATGGGGTTACATACCAGTTTAGTAGGTTGTTCATGCATTCTTTCAAATTAGGTGACTTTTAGAAAGCTGTGAAGAAGTGTCTTTTTTCTTAAATATAGTGTGTTAATATAGACCTGATTACAGCATGCAAATCAAAGGATACGTTCTTTATCTCCCTCCATATTGTTAACTTCTGTTAACTTAGCACAGAAGATACATTTTCCCCCCCCTACATTTTTTTCTTTATTTCTTTTAACACATCTTTTTATTTTCTTCTACTGTCTTTCTCATATGTTTTTTCTGTGGTGATTTCTTTAGAAATCAATTTTCAACTAAAATAGAATTCTGTTTGAAGGGAGCTTCAATTTTATTAAGGGACAACCACTTTTCCCTTGATTTTTGTCACTTAAAATTTGCTACATTTTCTCACTAAGACTTTTCAATTGTGTCCATAATCTGAAATTCTGTGTTGTATCCTACTGCTTTGGTAAAACTTGTCTGTTAGTCAATAACTTAACTCAATCCTGGGCTAATTCTAAACCCTGAATATTCTGACTCATGTAGACTGGCAAATGAAACTCTAAATGCACCAATCCAATGGCTGTTAAGTTTTCATAAATGTAGAAGGAAGAATGTGTGAATGAAAATGTCTTGTTGATTGTTTTAAGACTCTTACTGTGAAATCAGATAGCTTAAAATGCTCATTTTTTTATATCAGCATATTGTAACTGTTCCTTATTCTGTGTTTGATATCTAGTTGTTTGTTTGTTTTTTTTAATCAGAATGAATCTTCTGAAGATATTTTAATACTAAAATAACAAGGGAGAAATAAGAGGAAAAAGTCTTTTTTTTTGCAGCAGTTTGTCCATTAGAACAGCCTCAATATTGCATCTTATGATTTGTATCTTGAAAAAAAAAATTCCTATGACTTTTGCAATTGCAATTGAGATAAGGGATTGATAGTTATTTTAATCTTCTGTACTCTATGTGACCAATATCACATGGAATCAAAAAAAAGACTGTGCAGAGCATGATCACACTGAATCAGTAGTTAAATGAAAGACCTAACATCAGTTAAAAAAAATCAGATGTAGGAAGGAAGTAGTGTCCTGTCCTCTTATTAATTTTGGAAGATATGTGAATGATATTGTAAGGGATTTTCCTGGGATTTATTCTCTGCTTATTCCATGTCTGAAAGAATCAAATTGGTGCTCAACTGGAGCAGTCAATAAGCAGACTAAATATGTGACAGATGCACAGACAACTTCAAAGATGTTGTTACAAGTGCCCGTGGAGATATTTAAGGAGCCAGATGCTGCTGCCTTATATTTTCCACAGCTTGGCCTGTGTCCTGTGATCACCTTCCAAAGGGAGTGTGGGGTTCAATATGCTGCAATAAACAATATTTCATCTAGTCGGTTTTTGTCTCTTTAGTTCCTTTAGCATTCATCTAGCACAAGTGCATAGGAAGCATATTGTGTGTGCAGTATATGTATGTAGTATATCTATGTGTTTATACATACACCCCCAGCTATCTCCGCTCTTATGTGCTTTTATACTTTTTAGGCAATTTGAAAGACACATTTGGGAGTTATTTTGAGCATATATTACTATACAGAGCTTTAAAATAAAGAAAGAAACAACCATAAAACCACTTCCCACAGCATAGTTTGAGAGTTTTCATTAGATTATATTTCCATGGTTTATTTCTGTTTAAAGTATTTCACAGTAAATATAAACATTTTTTTCCTAGCTCTGTCCTTGTCAAGAAAGTGATCAGGAGACTGAGATCTCTGCCTGTCCCTGGCTTGCTTGGTCACTGGAGATGCTTTGTCTTTTCTAAAGGTTTATATGGCCTTTCCCTGTTTAAATCACGGAATCAGCTACACTGGGAAGCACTTTGAAATCATCAAATCGGCTTGTGAGACAACACCACCTTTGTCAACTAGACCATGGCACTGATTGCCACATCCAGGGCACATCCAGGTGTTTTCTTAAACACCTCCAGGGACAGTGACTCCACCACCTCCCTGGGCAGCCCATTCCAATGCCCCATCACTCCTTCTGTGAAGAGTCTTTTCCTAAAATCCAGCCCCTGATGCTGTGTCCTCTTGTTTCTGTTTGTTGTCTGGGAGAAGAGACCGACCCGCACCTGGGCATCACCACCTTATTTATTAGCCACTATAGAAGAATGTCTGAACTCTGCATCAGGAAAAGGAGTCAGGTATTGTTGGGAAAAAGTACCCAGGAGTGATAATTATGAAAAGTTTTCTAAGCTTCTGATGAACACAATCAATAAGAACTTCCTGTACTAATTGTTGTTCAAAGAAAACAATCAAAACAACCAACCCACCAACTAACCAAACAACCAGCCAACCAACCCCCTAAAAACTCGAAACAAAATAACCAGCAAAGAAAAAAGGAAAAATAAACTGAAAATGTTATTTTTAAATAGGAAGTTTTTAATTTTTTTTTTAATTCTGGGGAAAGTTTATGATCCATTTTTGAGAAAAGTTCATATAATACTGATGTCTGCTCATTGATCCATTTTAAAACTTTATCTTTAGTGTAAATAACCCTTGATGACAAACAGTCAATTTGTCCTTGAATCTGTTTACTGAATGTGGCAATCAATGTTTCAATGACTCTAACTGAAAACTAGGAAGAAAAACACAATTTGATAATTTTTGTGAATAAAATTTCAGTTTTGTTCCATTAATGTTAAATAAATTTTGGGTAAGAACTGATTCCAGTAGTATTTCAGCAGAAAATAATCTAATTTTCAATTTACAATTACAGAGAGATCTATCAGTGCTTGAATCAGTGTTTTCACCTTCCTTGATGTTATCACAGTTACTTCATATTTCAGTATTTAAAAACAGGATGCAGTATTATGTCTGAGATGGCATAAATCCACCTCACCTATGGAATTCTAAAGGTTTGCCTAGTTGTCACAGTACTTCTCTGAAATATCTTTAATTAAAATACTGCTCTTTGCTGCCATATTTACCTCACTGCTGTTATAAAAACTGCTTATAATATTTGACTATATGCTATTTCAAATCTGTGTGTTTTATATCATGAACAGTAGTAGTACTAGTAGTACTAGTAGTAATAGTGTCGTTGTTGTGGACATTATGGGTTATGATATTATACTATGTGGGACTGTGAATATTATGAAGTAATACTCAAGAGCTAGATGGAAGAATTTAATATTTTTTCAGAATAGTGGCTACCTTTATGCTCAGTGTTTTGGGGGAATTTCATTTTGAGACAACCTTTTATGAGCTTATGGACTACTTCTCTATCTCATCCTTGTTATGTACATTTATGTACTAAATAATTTAGTCTAACTCTGATAGTGGTAAATGGGCGTGTATTTTTGTGGCTTTTTAAACAGGTGAATCACTTGTCTATTTTATCTACTAATTTCAAATTTTTTTAATATGATAACTGTGTGTTATTATTTAAATGCATTTTTATGGTTACTATAGTAGGCACATGACTAAGAAGGAAGATAATAAACTTTCCTGGTTTTTTATTTATAATTTTTAAAATTAATTAATTTATTTATATTTATAAAGTTTTTTTATTTATAAAATTATTTACAGATGAGGCCGAGATGAGTGACAAAGTTGATACTCTTGGGGGAAGGGATGACAGCTAGAGAGACCTTGACGGGCCTGAAGAGTGAGCAAGTGTGAAACCAGGTATCTTACACCTGGGCTGCAGCAATCCCCTGTATCAATACAGACTGGGTAATGAACAGGTTGAGAGCAACCTTGAGGAGAAGGACTTGGGAGTACGATGGATGAAAAACTTCACATGACCTTTGAAATGTGTGAGGTCAGTACGAAAAGCCAGCTGTGTTCTGGGCAGCATCAAAAGAACTGTGGGCAGCAGGTGGAGGGAGGGATTCCTTTACTTAACTCTCATGAAATTCCAGCTGGAGTGCTACATGGAGCTCTGGTAACTGCAACTCAAGAACGATATGAATCTGTTGAAGGAGGTCAAAAGGAGGGCCATGCAGAAGCTCCATGAGGTGGAGCAATTCTGCTAGGAAGATAGTCAGAGAGAGCTTGGGTTGTTCAGCCTGGAAAAAACAGGGGAATAAGCAGAGCAATCTTTTAAATATATAAAGAGAGGTTATGATAAAAAACATTTTACTGCTGCCTGTACTGATATGAAAAGGGATGATAGTTTTAAACTAGAAGAAGAAAGATTTAGATTAGATATGGAAGAAATTCTTGACTGGGAGTGTTGCGAGGCATGGGCACAGGCTGCCCAGAGAAGCTGTGGTGCCCCATGCCTGGAAGTGTTCAAGTCCAGGTTGGATGGAGCTCTGAGCAATCAGGTCTTGGGGAAGTTGTCTCTGCCTATGGCAGGAAGGTCAGATTAGATTATCTTCAAGGTTCATTCCAACCCAAACCATTTAATATGCTTCTCCATATATGACTTACACTAGATATAAGCAAAAAACCTTTATGGTGAGGGTGATAAGAGAGAGCAACAGGTTTCCTAGAGAGATTGTGAATGGCCCATCGTTGTTCTTCTGGAACAGGCTGGACACAGCCCTGAACAGTATGAGCTAGGTGTCCCTGTCCATAGCAGGAGAGTTAAGCAAGATGGACTTTAAAGATGCCTTCCAACACAAAGTATTTTAGGGCTCTGTGATTCTTGTTAACGCTGGTTAAGAAAATTATGTGTTTGGGATTGTGGCCATGTTTTCTCATGCTTTCATTGTGGGACCATGGTCCTGCAGCATAGTGGCAGCCTTTGTTCAAAGCTCCTTTAATAATTCAGATGATAAGGGCAAATTTTACAAGCCATTACTGACAGAAATTTCCATCAGAAATTTCTTCCATAATTTCTGGGATTGTACAGAGTCTATGTCTTGTTAAGGGCTGGTGGGGAGATGTATTTTGTCATTCCTTGAAAGTCCTATTTTTCACTAGAAGTAAATTAATAGTTTTGGAAACTTTAAATCTAACAGTAAGTACATAGAATAAATCTAATAAAAAACTCTATATAGTATAACTCATATGTATATACAGATACGTATATTTCAGTTTTAAATAAAATATTCTGGTTTATTTATGTGTGCTAATAATATTTATTAGTATACTTCTACACATATGCCAAGGTCTCACCACCAAAGAAGACTGCATTTAATTTATTCCTCAAATTTGTGGGATATTCAAGAAATGAACATTTTCATGTTATTATCCACATGAAAGGGGAGGGTTATAAGTCAAAAATTAAGAGCAAAGGGTATTTTTCCTTTCTAACATAAACATCTGGTAGCATTCCTTGCTTACACAATTAATGGGCATTTAATTGGCAATGATCAGTTTATTGCAGCAATATGAAGCGAATATTTCCCCAGTAACAAACAGATGTTGCAACAATTTCACAGCAATTTAGCAAACACCAGGTGATAGCAGTATCTAGAATAAAGTCTTCTGTCTCCAAGCAAACAGAGTAGCAGTGAATAAAAGAAAGACATAAAAGGTGGACTGCTAGATTTATCTGATTTTCTTTTAATTTTTTCTTCTGTAACATTTTTTCTAAATCAACCTCATTAAAGGTAATCTAATGGATTTCTACAGCAGCACTAGAAGAAGAATCTACATTTAAGCCTAGGAGGTGCTCGAAACAAGACTAACTTAGTTTTAAAATGGTGTTGCCTTATTAGAAATTCAACCACTTAAAGCCCCTCTGAATTTAGAATGCTTGTGTCATGTTATAGGCCACTATTTGAATCCATTGGACAGAGATTGGTGACACAAACTTGTAGCATTCACTGTAAGGCAGACTATACAAAAATAATTTTTCATTACTTTCTTCATTTTTACCATTTGTATGATGGTTCTAACACAGCAGTTTGATTCATCTTGAGTTACAAAAAAACACACAGAGAAAATTTGGCATCATTCACAAATTACTGACAATTAAGTAAAAATATAATTATTTCTACCAGCTGTCTAAGATTAAATGTATTACTTTTTAATGTGTGCTGCTTGTGAGCAGATTTTCTATTATGGCTTAAATAAAGTTTTTCATCTTTCATTATGTTCTCTCATTACAAATGTAATATAATGATAATAGCTTTGCAAACTTTGGATTACGCTGCTTTTGGCATAGATTAAAACACACGTTTTATATGTAAAAGGCAGGACAGTACTCGGACTTTTTGAAAGACAGGTTTCATTAGTGACGAAACTTATTTTTCTTCAGCAGAATGCCTTATTTACTATGCTATTTTGTATTAGCCTGTGCCACAGTCTACAAACAATACACCAAAATGAGCAAAGACTCAAGGGACAGCTTATATAACATTGCTTTCATTTTCTTATGTTCACATTCCACAATAATTGATCTCCATGACAAAAGGAGACAATCAATCATCTTCTATTGTGTTTTTCTCCATTAAAATTACTATTCTTGATATAACATAAGGAAGCTGCCTAAGTAACAGGAACATTCCTGTATGTTTAAAACAATATGTTGATCAGACTTGACAAACAGCTCTCTAAATCATTAATATGACAATGCAGCGTTTTCATTATTCATACATGCTATTACTATATTATGCCACTGTTATTTATAATTAGCTATATATAAATGTCCAACAATACATATTAAAGGCATGTTTAATTATGTTGCATTAGCCAAATAGTGTATCTGGATATTTTGCCTCATCAGTAACTTGCAAATTTCAAAGTGAAAAGTGAATATTATCTAAGGCACTAAACCAAACATTCTCATTGTTTCCAGTTATTTAAAATAATTTTCCTTAACTGCTGGCCAGTTTTTGTGCACAGGCAAATGATCCAGAGAAGTCATTAAGAACGTCTCACAGAAATTTGTTGACAAGAAATAAGACATTACAAAGCATTAGTTTGTTATCAAGTTACTAAATTCAAATGATAAAGATATATTTAATATTTTTAGGTGGTTGGCAAAAGTCATAAATGTACTAGTTATAAATCAGTAACAGTGAAATTTTCTGCATTTTATTTGTATGCAGATACAAAGTTGATATTTATAACTGTCAGTTGATTACTTCACTTTTATTGTACAATGTCTACATGCAAGTAAAATGTCAATCTCTACAAACTTGCAAACCCCTCAATGAAAGAAATTATATAAGCTGCCAAGCATATTAGATATGAAGGAAATGGTCTCAGGACACTAGTGATCTGTTAAGAGTAACTTAGGTTTAGATAGTATTGCATGTGAAAATTTTTAAGAAAATACTTAAGCAAAAGAAGTCAAGTGTGTACACAATTATAATCCATATATATTGCCTTTATGTAGTAATTAATAATCTATGACATAAGTAAATGCTTTGCTTCTTCTGTCTTCTTTGGCTAGGAAGTAGGTTGGAGTTATTGTCTATTGACTGATAAGCTCTCTTATATATAAAATATATAGAAGGTATAAAATAGGTATAAAATAGAAGACATGCTAGATACTTAGAGAAAATAATGAAGTAAAATTGTTTTGCAGTTAGTCTTAATGACTGCACAGAATTGACAAGAAGGTGGTGCTAATTTTTCATGATGTAACCATCTAAAAAGGAATGTCCTTTTGATTCTCCATCTCAATTTCTCACTGTGAGTGTAGTAAAATACTTCAACTAAAATGTGAGTATTTTATAAAAAACATAGTTAAATAACAGAATTAAGTTAATATTATTGTATGTCATTAACTAGCACAAAATTCAGACCACCTTAAAACCCCTGAAGATTTTCTTAACCATGTTTCCTTTTTTCTGAATTTATGAGGTCATGTTTCAAGAAAATGAAATCTTTGGTTTGGGGAATGTAAATTTAGTGACACAGCATTTAAAATGTGAGACAATATGGATGATTGTAAAAATATTTTCATCACATTCTAAATGAACATCGCAAGAAGTTAGGCAATCATTATCTAATTACATTTTCTTAATATATTCTTGTTAAAGACTTCCTAGACATTAATTGACTATGAAGATTAAATACCTATTTTTATTCATAGCCACCATGTCAATAAAATGTGGCTTCAAAGTCTTGCAAATGTAGTTCTATTTTAAAAAGTCCTTTTTCATTCCTTAAGTGTTGACTACTAAGTAAATTAGTAGTAAATTAATGTAAGCAAATTAATAGGGTTTAGGGAATAACAAACTATAAATAGAAGTTTTCATAGGAGTGATTTCCAAGGTGTTCATATAAACAGCAAAGAAAAAGCATTTGTGTCTTATATGGTATTTTGATTGACATAATTATACTAGAAGATGTCTGAGAAAAACTCTGGGTTGTTTAACTAAAGTCTAGTTTCAAGTTTTTCACACCAAGTGAAAGACAGGCAAAGCTCTGCTGTTCCATGATTGGTTTAGCATCTGCCATTGCAGGCCAGTTAATGCCAACTTTTCCAGAGTCTACTCTCCTCTCACCTGAGAGGAGAGTTTCAACTATTTTCTGTGGTTTGTACTTTCCATTGGAAAATAATTTTTCTATTCTATTTTCTTTTCTATTTTTCTACCTTGTTTTCAACTTCATAAATAGGCCCAGCCTCTCCCTGAGAAATCTTTCTTTCAGGTGATAAAATGAGCTCTATATGAATCTGTTGTCTACTAGTTTGTTCCCTCTCACAGTCTTGGAAAGACAATTTGTGAGTTGTAGTTGTCCCAAATTAAAAGACAAACTGAAAATTAAGGGTATTATGTTGAAAAGCCTGCTACTAACTTTCTTTTAGCTTACTTGTGAAGCTGTTACCTGAAAAGCAGTTCTTCTGACTATTCAGTTTCATTGTATTATCTGCTATTTAGGATCATATCATGGTGATAATTCACAGATAACACGGATTCAAGTCATGACTTGCACTTGAGAGTCAGGACTCAAGCCTAGGAAACAGCCTGCAGACTTAATTAGCTTTCTGGTTTTTGTGTCAAAAAGGAAGTGCAAACTTACATTGTTCAGAATAAAAAAACCCCACCAAAACCAAAACACTCAAAAAAACCACCTAACCAAACAACCCTCCCAAAAGCCCCAAAGGGTTCCTTCCTGTTGTAGTGTGTGGTTAAGTTATTTGTATTTCTCCCCCATTATATGTGCTGTTCCCCCCTGTTCAATGTAAAATGGTTCTGCCCTCCCCAGTTTTCCCGCCATAGTTCTACTGACAGTTATGTTGCTATGGTTACCCCTGCCCTTGGTTTGTGTCAATTACTTAAGTTATATAATTTCTCCTCCCCCTTATCTCCTTATAAGTAAACTTTTCCTCCTCCCTGGGCCCAGTCAATCACCCCCCCCACTCCTCCTAGCTTTCGAGAACCTTCTCCTTTCTGGAGGTTGTGGTTGGCTGTGGTCCCGGGTCCCCTCCTTTACTTTGTACTTATTGGCTTTCCCATTATGTCAGTTATGTTGAGTTCATCCCTTCACCCTTCCCCATTGGCTCCCTGAAAACCCCTCCTCTGTACACCCTCCCCCTTTATAATCTTGTTTCATCCTCCATTCCTGGTCACTCCCCCGGTTGGTTTCTCCTTTGTTGGATCATCTGGCACACCAATAAACCGACATTAACCCCCAGTGAAGTGTCCTGCTCCTTCCTCGTCTATTCACCAGCGAGAGCCTGTCCGCAGCCAGCACTGCCCAAGGCCATACGATGCCGAGGGGTGCTGGTAGAGAATTGCAGCTGGGCGTTGGCCCCTGCCCATAGCTAGCCGGACCTTGACCCTTTGGGCCACGTACGCCTCACCGCACTTTCTATCATATTTCTTGACTGTTTAGTCAAGAAATATTTGAGAGAATTCAAAAATATTCTAAAGTTTTCATAGCTGGCAAGCAAATCCACAGGATGAAGGAGAAAAGGCTTTCAGTCTTTTCTATTGCAGCTGACGTCTTAACTCTGGGTGTTAGCTGAATTTAATACTGTCCTATGCAGGTAATGGCATACTATTTACTAGTCACTGGTAAGTTTATTTATTTAAGAACGCTAATTTTAGTCTGTATATTCTTACTAGTCATCTGAGCCATCAAAATTTATTTTCCTTACCTATTAAGACAAAAAAGAATATTTTTGAAGTTATATTTATAAAATTTCTTAATCCATTTCAGGTACTTTGAACATTATGGTGAAGTGTCCCATTTTGATTTTTTTTCACTTCTTGATGTGGCAAACCAATTTTTTTTTGTGTGGAATATCTAAACTATTGGGATATTAAACTATCAAAGTATTCATAGTACCTGTAAATTAAGTTAACCCTTATAATCTTCTAGTTACTTGTTTTCTCCCTTTTAGGAGCAGATTTATTTGAAAGAAACTGTAATACTTTTTTCATAATGTATAGTTCTTTGCTGTAGACTTGCAGTACCCTCTTCCATATATATATATATATATATATATATGTAGATGACATTCCTGAATGTTGCAACTGCAAATATTCAGCTGAGAATTAAGGAGTAATTAATTGAAATATTTCTTTTTAATGCTTTTAATGTTGGTCATTTTACTCTCTTACTTTAAGAAGGGGATACAAGATCTAATGCAGTCAAAATTCTATATATCAACATCCATGACCATAATCCAAAAATTATTCCATAAACTAAGGTTATTACAGAATAAGAAAAAGAGTTCAGCACTTAAAGGACTCTTCAAAATCTATATATTGGCATAATTAAACCCTCTAACTGCTAGACATTTGAAGTTCAGACAAGTAATTTGTTTGTTAGTACATATACTGTTCATTACTAAAGAACTGCACGAACATATCATCTGGCTTTTTTCTTAATAAAAGCGTGAAATCATTTTGATCTTTGATAAGACCACAAATACCTTACCTGGAATACATCCTTTTACAGCAAGGGAGTGGGAAAAAATTGCTACTCTAATACCTTAATGGATAATTTCTAGAAGGCAGAGGATGTTTCCTACTTTCAAAATAAAGAAAGAAGTATCACATTTCTTTCTGTGATGAGTGTGGCTGACTTCATGCACACTATGCAATGGCTTATTTTTGTTCTCACAAACTTCTGGTTTTGAGAAAATACAAAATTTCCGACTAAGATAAATTCTTTTCTTCTACTACTATTTGATTTTATTTAAACAATTTCTTTTCATTTAAAAAAATAATTTTAGAAATCTTAGTAAAGGCTGTCTATTTTGAATGATCAGTAAGGAAAACAAAGGGTACTGTTTTCACCTTCATATGCAGATGGGTCACGATCATGACTTGCTCATGGTTAGAGAAGGCAAATGATAGATATAACACGTTTGATGTTCAGTTGCTGCACATCACACTACTTCACAGAGTAGTCTGGCAGAATATGTGCTGCAGAAGCACTCCAATGTGGCAGTGTTGCCTGTGTGAAGGAAATGTTAAATTTAACTTTTTTATTTTAAAAGGCTGCTTATGTCACTCTGCAGATATACAAAGATGTGAAGAAAGTAGAAAAAGTGCTCAGAATGTAACATCTGTTTAGGAAGCTTCCCTAACTACAAGTACTGTAGTGTCATTTATTAATGGCTTCAGAAAGCAAGATTTCCAGAGGATTCATAACATTGTTCCAAAATTCTTTGCTTTCTGAGTGTCCATCTAGTCTCTATAGAAAGGTCTTATTTTGGGCTTCCTTTGTCTTTTTTTTTTGGGTGTTGTGATAAAGTAACTGAGATGAGGTTATAATGTGGGAAGCGAAGGGACATGAATTTTTTAAAAAAAATTAATTTGGACGACAAAAACATTTTCCTATAAAATGTCAGGAGTAATGTAAGCATAGTCCCAATATTATTTGGAAATTTACCCTAAGCCTTAGGGTTAATGCCAAAGAATTCAATATGTCAACTCTACATCTTATCTCAAATACAGTGTTTCAGTAGGTGATTAAGCACAATGGCAAGGCATCTGTTCACGCAGCAATGCAGAGGAAAGCCTGCCACCTCATGAATTACTGGAATAAGAACAGATTTCAAAGTCTTAGTTAAGAACACATTTACCTTAATCTGATTGTTTCAGTTCACTAAGTTCTTGGCTAACTTGAGGCACTGTGAATGAAGATGAGTTGCATCTATTGAGAATTACTGATTCCAGATACTGTATTTCTTTCCATTGTATATTTAAAATGAAGTACAACTTCATAGTCTTAAATCAAGTTGCATATTTCAGTGTTCAAAAAAGCAACATTTCTTAGTTGGAGGAGCGTACTTGGACTTCTACCATCATTAAGGATTTGCTGAACCAATAGCATAAGCTAGGAGGTGAATGTTGCTATTATGCTTTTAATGGGAAAGTTAAAAATTGGTTAATTATTTACCGAATAGTAGTGCTGTTTCTCAAAGTCTACCATTATTTAACTTCACCCTGCAACATTGTTTATGCCATTTCCTCACCTAAGTATCTATACTTTTCCATATCAATACTATCTATGTTCTGTAAATTTTTAGTATTTTGATTTTTGAGGAAGCTAGTGCTATATGCATGCAGAAAATATTGGGAAGAACCAGTGTTGGAAGTGAAAGGGAAAACATGGGGTACTGTACTTCACAGCAGGAGAAACTTCTGTCCCTTGCAATGTAGAGCACTTACATCAACCCACCTTGCATCCGTTAACAACAGAATTTTTACAAGTGACCTCCTCATTCCTGTAACCAACAAAATATTTTGAAATTTATCATATACTTTTCCTGTTGTGTTGCTGAAAAATTTTGATTTTCTGACAGATGTAACTTGTCAGCAGCTTTGCATGTATGATCTTCTCCTAAACAAAGTTTTCAGAGTGACAGCTGATGATTAGGGGCTCTCTTGAGCCCCTAAAAATTTTGTGTTGCAAATTTCAAAATAAACCAGCAAGTGTTTAAGAACCCTATAGTAAAGCTTATAAGAACAAAACACAGTAGCACAATATACCACTTATCACAATGTAATTTGTATTTAAACATATATTCTTTGCATTACTGAAGAGTCAAACAGGGTTTAGTAGGTTTTTTCATCTTCAGCTCTGAGCACCTCATACTCATTGGCTTGAAATTTACACCTGAGTTTGAACTTCCTGGTAATGTGAGCATTCTGATGACATACAGTTCCATCAGCTGCAATTTTATGATGAAGATGTTTAACAAATCTTTGATTGGAGTTTTTTGTCAGTTTAAAAGTCATACATATATACAAATTTGGGAGAATTAAGAAGATTGATAGATGTTATTATTTTAGAATAATTTCTGCATTTCCTAATGGGAAAAATTGTCATGGTGGGCTTAATGGTAGTGCACATCTGGAAACAAGGAAATAGTCAAAGTTACAGCTTGCAGATTACTATATTTGGCTTCAGTCAACTTAAATCACTGTGTTTTTTCTGAATTTTCCATGGAAGAGGAAGTCTTGCATGGCTGTGCAGCAGCTGAAGATTTTTCATGTTCTGTAGGTTCTGATGAACTCAAAGATTAGTGCAAATTGCATTTATGTCTTTTGGCTGATACTGAATCAAAACCTGCTGGTTAACTTTCTGATGATATCTGAAGCAAAAAAGCAGAGCTTGGGAGTCACTTGTGTTTCAACAATCAGTCCTGGACCCTGAGCATTCTGGGAATGGTGCTGTTAATCCTCGAAGAATTACCCCTGAAATAACAGCAAAATGTGTAGACCACCATGCATAAATTCCTGCTTAAGCACAGCCTGTTCTCTCTTTCCCTTTCTTCACATAAATCTAGACATTATGATCAGGAATGCGTAAATATATTAGCAAAATTAATTGTGTGATTGCAGCATGCACGTCTAATTTAGCTTATGTCCTGAAATTGTGTATTCCCTTCACCACCTCAAACCCTCCAAGGTTTTCAGGAAGAAACCTAAATTTGAGGCCAGTACATGAACTTGTTTACTGACACAGACCTCAGAAAATGAGTCTTTAGGCACCAGATAAGAAACATTGAATGCTGGGTTATGTTTCAAATCCAGTCATCTTTCTTGACATCCTTATCAGCTTACTATAAACCGCCTGAAATCGTTACTAGAAAATAGGTGCCTAAAGATATTGTTTTCAGGACTCAGCAAAAATTTTTCAATAAAAGACAGTCATAAATGATAGTTTAAATCTTTAATCTTATTTAATCTTTTTTGTTCCTTATGTTTCCTGGGAGTGTCACTTCCACCAGTCATGTAGCAATTTTGAAGGGATGTGCCTAATTCTCTAGTCATGCTGTGATACAAAGGAAATATTTTCTGCAAGTAGGCTGTGAAAAAGAAACATTAAGGATGTTTTATTCAGGCTAGGGATTAGACTATGAAAAGTTTTAGACTCTTTATGAGCCTAAAGTTTTCATAACCATGTTACGAATTCAGAGAGCTTCAGTGTCATAAATTCTAGTTCCTAAAATATAACTGTTATTCTGACTTAATGGGTTTGTTTGTATAGAATATGAATGGGATAGAGACTTAAGTGTGGTGGTTTAACTGACCAGTGCTCAGGATGAGTTCAACAGAGAGGTGAGATAAGTGTGGCTTTGGGGAAAATTAGTAAAAACAATTATGGCTGTCCCATAACATTTAAAGTTCTAAGAAAAGCTGAAGCAGTCATCAGTCCTGTTTGAGATCTCGTTGTGGTAGAAGGCAAATGATAAGGTTAAAGTTTTCAAGTAAGTGTCAGCTGATAGCATGCAGAGTCAGGTGAAACTTTGTGCCCTTGTAAGGAAAATTGAGCCTCCTATTTAAAAGATTTCTGTTACAGCAGAACAGTATTAATAAGCCTCTAGTCAAATTAGCCGACAAGAAATAATTAACATTGGAGTGTTTCCACTCTCTAACAACAATTCTTGAAACTTTTTTATCAATAATAGAGGAATAGAATAATTCAAATTTTCAGGGTAAGCAGCATTAAATTACTGGAATGAGATGGAGTTCCACCTATAATTTTTTCTTAAAATAGATAATTCCCAAGGGATTGCCTCTTCTACCTAAGTGTGTTAACACTTGGGGATAATAACCAGAATGCAATTTAAGATGCTCAAGTATGTGAAACACAACTTTAATTTGTATTCTAAGGCCTCGTAACCTCAAATACTGGAGGAAGTATAAATATATGTGCATATATATATTTTAGATATCTGTATATGTATCTATATATAACAAAAGGAGGAAAATCAGATTCCTGTGGAGAAATCACAGCTGTGATGATCTGATGAAGTTGCTCTCATACATATCTCTAAGGACTTGTACCAAGAGTTCAAGATCTGCAATTGCTCTTGTGCAAATCTCATCTGCAGCAGCATGTGGCTACAATGACGAGATCGTGTCTCGTCCTTGAGACAAGGTACGATCTCCGATCTCCTCATTGTAGATGAGTCATTTGTGGGAGGCCAGAGCCAATGTCAGGGAAAACAGATGAGACAGGTCTCTTCGTGGTTAGCACTGGAGTGGATTTCACTTCCTCCACGCCATAACGTGGGCGGGCAGGAGGCACAGGCCCAGAGCCCGAGCAGAGCCCAGAGACCGAGAGCAGAAAGCAAAGAGAGCAAAGCAGACCCATGGCAGGGGTTTTATCAGGTGCCCCATGGGAGGAGTCTTAATACCAGATTACAGACTCCTCAGTACTGGAAAGCTCCACACTCATCCAGGGAGATCCCTAAGCGTGATAAACCACACTTCTAGCTATCCTGTAAACTTATCACTTGTTGTAGTTTGGTGGTATCCTTACTTCAGCTCGGTAAAAGCAAGATCAATTTATAATGGCTGTGAGGATTTTCATAATTTTCAGATTATAATTTATGATTCTGCTGCAACTGTCAAAACAGATTTTAGACATGTAATTTAAAGCTTGTGACCCTATGCTGAAGAGTTTCTGCTGTAGTAAACCATCTCTAGGCAAGTTCATAATAGCACAGCAACAGGTTTTAATTTTTAGTAGTTCACGTTGTTATAGCAATTACACCACTTCTTTATTCTTTATTCTTTATTCTTTATTCTTTATTCTTTATTCTTTATTCTTTATTCTTTATTCTTTATTCTTTATTCTTTATTCTTTATTCTTTATTCTTTATTTATGCTTCCTGAATCTCTGCATTAAAAAAAAAAATTGTGAGGTTCTTCCTAAGAATGACGTCTTACTTCATGACTGGCTCAGGTGTTCTTTCTTCAACCAGTGATTTTATCATTACAGGTTGATTTTCAGTTTAAGAGTGGGTTTTTTGGTTCTGTCAGTAGGATTGCTGAGCCAATAGCATAAGCTAGGAGGTGAATGTTGCTATTATGCTTTTAATGGGAAAATTTAAAATTGGTTAATTATTTACCATAGAATATTGTTGTTTCTCAAAGTCTACCATTATTTAACTTCACCCTGCAACATTGTTTATGCCATTTCATCACCTAAGTTTCTATACTTTTTCATATCAATACTATCTATGTTCTGTAAATTTTTAGTATTTTGCTTAAAATACTTAAAAACATTTTACGGAGTCTTTTTTGAAAACAACACATCCAAAAATCAAAAAGAGTACTCCAATAGACGTACCTGTCATAGGGGTGGATGTTTCTGAACATGTCCAATGGTCTAATTCAAAGGTAGGAGTGGAGTAGGGAGGTTGAGTTATGTTAGCTGCTGAGTTCTGCAACTCAGACTGAAACAGCTCATTTGAGTTATGAGGTAAATATCAGATACTAAAGACCTAAAGGCAGGAGAAAAACAAAAAATAGAGCCATCGCAGTTAGGGGTTGGTTCCTCATATGATATAAATGACAGAGTCTGTTTGGTCCATGCAGAATGTTTATGCAGGGAATGGAATATCCAAGTTTCTGCAAGAATGCATTCTGTGGTAAGCTTGGTCTTTTATAGGTGGGGAAAGGAGGAGAGAAAGAAATAAATCTACTGTTACACATCTTTATCTGTACCTTGACAAATAACCTTCTAAAGAGGGTGATGGAGGAAGATTGCTGTCCCTGAACCTGAAATATGCAGCCCACATGAGTGTAGTACATGTTCACTGGATTTCTGGAGCTGATTTCAGCAGTTGATTTGGATTTTTTTTTTAATCTATCCACATTTTTACAATGTAGCCTTGACTCTAACTAAGTCTGCAAGTTTGTTTTTCAGGTAAGATTATATACATTCCTTGGGGGTTATCAATATTTTACTTTAGTACCTACTTGAGTCAGCTAAATTACATGCCTGTTCCCTAGTGTTAATGGAGAGAGTAGCACTTAAGGTTATTTTCAAAATATCAGTCTAACTTAGACTCTATGTATAACCTCCTGTGGAGATTTATTGTGTATCCATTGATACAGACCAAACTTGAAACACTGGTGTAGAAACCCCCTCATCCTTTCTTCCTACACTAACACTCTCAATATTTTCTTAATAAATGAAGTTTTCAACACACTTTGTTTCTATATGCACATATTAAAATGCTTGTGACTGCCCATGGCACAAAATTCAGTATTTTTTTCCAACACCTGCTTCACTGTCCATACTTGAAATAATTGTGAAATTGTTACTTCTTTAAATTCATGCTTTGATGCAATAAAATATGGTCATTAGCGGCACCCTGGCTCATGTGGAGGATCTGTTTTTGTAGGTCTAAAAGGGACACACCAGTATGGAAAACTTTGAACTCTGACCCTTGATAAGTCAATGTAAACTTAAATGTTGTATTAGCTTACAATGTACTTTCTGCAAATTTTTTTTTTTTTGAAAAATGATTCATTATAAATTTGCCCAACCTACTTTCTAATCTTGATGGATATATTCTAATTAGGAGAACTGACTTGTATCCCAAGTGACATAAATTAAAAACTTAAGGATAAATACACACCTAATTGACTGATGGCATGCTGAGGATATTTGGTTTGCAGATGAAAGTGTTCATAGATATCATTTGGCAAAAAACTATGTAAAAATCTTATTTTTGTGGATTGTATTTTCCCAGCACAGATAGAATTTTTAATAATATTATTATTAGCTGAGTCAAAGCATTAGGATATAGTTGCTCTTTTCTTATATGCTGTTTGTTATGAAATTATCTCTGACATATACCACATAATGTTTCCTGTTGATTTATGTAATTTCATAGACATAGTTTCATCAGAGCTTTGTGAGCCTGGAGATACCAATGTTTACTTAATATTTGACAAGCACAGTTGAAAACCCTCTAGGCTCACCAGGCCTGTTTCCATAATCCTTAATTGGGAAAAGTCTTGAGAACTGTGAAATACCATGTTGAAATTGAGCTCAAGGATTGGCAACACTAACCACAAAAACACCCTGTGTAAGCCCACAAACAATAACCCATGCACCCTCTGTGGCACCTGTTCCCAACATGTGACAATAGTCTAGAAAATATGCAGCTACAGCACAATTAGACTTTTAAAGGTAATTTAACATTATAAAAGTGTAAAACTCTGGGTTAATTTTATTCTCAAAAACATGAGAATAAACTCTTACTTTTTTTATAATATTTTTGAAGAAAAGTAACAGTTTGCTATTTTCTCTCAAATAATAGTTTGTGTTATTTTTCTTTAACTATCTGATGGGAATTCATTAATGTACAAAGGCACTTGTGTTTTTTCAATCTATTCCGTAAGACCAGTAATTCATCATTTTCCTATTCATCCATTTCAGCTGCCTTTCTGAATTCAGCACATTACTGGAGGGTCATACAAGTGGCTTCAAGTCATAGTAATAAGTTACATTATAAGAAACACAATTCCGTACACCTTCATGCTTTTCTACATTTTTGTCTTTTGCAAATTTTTGGACGGTCTTTCTGCCCTAACAGTCTAAATTTTCACAACAGCTTTCTTAGTAGCCATGGACTTAATAATAATTTAAAAGAAAAAAACTGAGACTGCTTGAATGGAGCACAGGCAGAGCATGAAACAGTTTACACTGGTTTTGTGCTATTTTGTGTTTTCTGTAATTTAGATTTATCTCAGAACAGTGATGGCATATGTTGAATAAGTGGGAGAGGAGCTTGGGAAGATATATGTTTATTAAAAAGTGCTTTCTTCAAGGCAAGGATAATTCAATTTGTTTTCAGAAAGGAAAGAAATATTGTTTATCTTCTGAACCTCAGCTGGGCAAATGTGTACTAGGCAGTGTGTGCTAAAACAGTATCAAAGTAGGCATTTGAACAGTGGGCTCCCAGGTGAGAAAACTGCTGGCAAAGCTTAATTTTGGAGGTTTCAATGTTGTTTTTGGAAGCACTCCCCAGATTATTTAATGTACTGCAGCAAATGTTACGTAAAATGATAAAGCTGCTGTCCTAAGCACCCCACAAAACATAAAGCCAAACTATTAAGGCAAGAATTCAAGGATTTCATATTACTTTTAGGTGCATTAGGGTGACAATTTGTTAATAGCATTTTGAAAATATTAAAAATATAAATTTTGGTGGGTCTTCCTTTAAATGTTTTGTAATATTCTGCTTGCCATATTTCCATACTGTGTTTTCTTTTATTTCTACACATAGACTGGCACACATATGCCAGCTATAGTAGCATGTAATTTTTAATTGTTTTTGAAGTTGCACTGAAGTTTCTGCAGCTGGAACATTTTTAGATGTAGAAATGTCTCTTTATGTCTATGAAGAAAAATGATGGTGAAGTAGGTAAGACACACAAAACTCTGCTGCTATGATGGAAGAAATGCAGATGAGAAAGATGGTTTAAGGTTTTTTTCTAGTAGATCTAAGTTACAATATTACCCATAACACCACATAATTGAATTAGTATATTGAAATCTTGGTATTAATTCCTAAGTATGAGTGAAAGGCTTACTGAAAAAAGGCTGCTAAAACTTAATTTCTCCTAAGTGGGATTTGAAAGAAAGAGCTGTTAGCTTATACCTATGGAGAAATGAAATATGTGTTTAAAGTATGAGAATGAAAGATGAATTTTGGTATACAGAGGATATTTACCAGGTGCTTTTGTTTGTTGGTTTGTTTGTTTTCCTGATTTTTGCTGTTCTGTTGGTTTGGGTTTTTTAATTTATTTGTAATTAACATTAGGCAAACCTCTAGCCACCTTTCCATAAACATCTGTGGTTTTTGCTGGAATGATTTACCAAATCTGAGACTAGTAAGTAACTGAAAAAATTGGATTATATGAAAGAAATACTAAAGTGAAATGCCAGTGGTCTCTGTGCTACAGTTCTCTAATATTTGGTTTTTATGTGCTTCCTCTCTGACTTATTGAGCATAAATCACTCTACCAAGAAATTGTGGCTTTACCAGCACAAATAAATTTGATTTTCCTTTCTACAGGATTCAGATTTTTGATTAACACTTACATCTGTGATTCCAAAAACTTTTCCAAACACTATAAGGACATTTCCCTCCAGAGAAGTTTGATGTTCACTACAAGAAGTTACAAATCAATGCTAAAAGAAATTAAAAATCACATCTCTTCTGCATCTAAGACATAGCAGACTTTTGTGTGCAGACTGTTTAATGCAAACCAAATAATATATGTGAATATTCCCAGCTGGTTAATATGTAAGCCTTCCCTCACTGGTCTCTCTTATTAACACTGCTTAGCTTAGCTAAACAAATAGTAGTACGTGTATAGTTGGTGAGCTTGCCTTCTTACTTCTAAAAATTTATAATGGAAGCAATGTCATACAGTATTTAAATCCAACATTAAGTGTTTGCCCTAGATGGTCTTTCTTTTATTTAAGTGCCATTACTTTTATGTAGTCCATTTTCATTGCATTTAGTCCTATTTTAGTAATAATGTTTGCATGATTTACCAGGAAAATGCAATCTTTGCCCTGAATGGCACAGTGCAAGAAAAAATGGAAGCTGTTAAGAGCCTGAATGGCAAAAAAGTATTATTGACCTACGCTGGCAGCCATGTGTTTCAATTATTTTCAAGAATCCATTTGTCAAATAAGTGAAGCAATGTGGGACGTCAAGTTCAAGCTGGGGTTAGTGCCTTTCTACAGCTGATATGATATATCTTCTGTAGCCATTTAATTGAATTACCCAATTTATTTTTCAAGCAACAATGCTCTACCAAGAGCCATGATATTAAACAATTAAATACTAGTTTAAAAGTCTGCATTTTGTGTAGTTCATCATTTCTCTGCAGCAGACAGTTGGCCTAGGGCTGTGCTGCATTCTGGTACAGTAAAAGCTCAGTGTCTCAAAGAATACCCATCCTGTCCCAAATAGCCACGTTTTGAGACTGGTATGCATGGAGTATGTGCATTTCCTTTGCCTGGCCAGTACTGTAAAAGTTTTATTCTTAATTTCTGAGGAAATGACATAGAGTTATTGCTAATTTGTATGCTTCGAGAACTTCTGGATTTCTGGTTTGAGAATATAAATCCAGAAAAGGGACAAAACTAAAAGAAATTATGAGAAAAATATTAAGGGAAGGGCTGGGCTAGATTACAAAACTTCTTTAAATTTTTCCACTAGTATGAATTATACCATCTTTGTCACCTTGATCAAATAGTGTGGGATATGTGCTTTCCTTTTTTTACTGGAAATTTTTTAGCTGTAGTGCCTTAAGAGAAGTAGTTGTTTAGCTGGATACTCATGTAGTGCACTAGTCTGCATCCATATTCTTCCATAAATATTTGGAATACTTTCACCTATTTTACTAAAAAATACATTTATTTCCGGGTGTTACTGGAAATTAATGATTTTTGTTTTCAAATCCTAAAAGTTTTCTTTTGCTGTATACATATAGATATATATTTTTATATGAGAAGAATAATTACTGAAACAGAGGGAACAGTAATGACTCTTTTTTTTTTCAATTAACATTCAACAATTAAATTTTAATATGGTCAGGGAATTGTTCAGAGACTTTTGTATGGGATACTGCACCTTTAATTATCTGCCCTCTGGTGCCAAGCCTTTTCTTTGAGTGCTTCCATAAAAGCTTATTGCAGCTAGTTATTGAGCAAATTAGTACTTGAGTTTTGGTGAAAAATGTCTTTATTAGTCCTAAAACCAGAGTCCCTGTGCATTCCCAGAAGGCGTGATTTTGTTTGATGAATAAATCTAGTAATTATCCTGCTGTTAGGGCTGTACTGCAAATGTCATAAGCAGATAAACAGAAGGAGTAAGCCTTCCGTAAATTCTCTAATTATCTGTGTTGGATTACTTATTGCCTGCAGATGATTTATGAGCATATTGATATATCCTTAAGTATTTTCATTTGAGTTCACGGATGCAAATAATTAAGGCAGTAGTAATTTGCAAAAGAAAGTGGCAGGTCAGGGTCATCTCATAAAACTTGTGCTCATGTTCATGTTATGGGAGAAGATATAGGTATTAGCACTTGGACTAGGCTTCCTCCTTTGACATCTTCAGCATTCCCTTACAGTTTCTGTATAATTTCCTATTTTACATAAATGTGTCTTAGACCTCATTTTGCTTAGATACCATGAGGTCAAAATAGTCATGGTCAGGTTTATTTCCAAAATGTATATGAACCTGGACAGCCACATTGAAAAGTGTTTAGATAACACTACTGAAGATGGTGATTTTCTTCAACTTTCTATAGTTTAAATGTTGAGTTCATACTTTTGCATCATGTTATATTAAATCCTGTTATATCCCTTGGTGTAGTTAGTATGAACAAAATAAAGATTTCACCTTTCTTTCTCAGAGAAGTACAAATAATGTATAGAGCCCTTCATGAAGAAGCATACAGGAATACACATTTTTATATAACCAAAGTCTCTGTGTGCATAGCAGGAGGAAGGTAATTTTCTCTGTTTCAACTGTTAAGAGAAATTTCTGCTGAATACTCAAAATACAGAGAATTTGCTTTGACTATTAAAAAGCAGCTGAGTGAAACTACTAGAAAAGCTTGTGCTACACAATCTGTATAAGGTGTCATTACCTTATTTCTAGATGCAGCTGGGATTTGTATATTGACATTTGTGTGTATTTCTCTTATCACATGCCTATTCATCTATCTGCCTAATAGTAAAAAAAAGACTTTGGCCTAATGTGTTACATATCTTTGTGGGTGATATTTTCAGTTTTACTTAAAAGTTGATGCAGGGGAACCAGCATGATTCGTGGCCTTAGGAATAAAAACAACTTAACTATGACAAAAATGGGTGATTAGAACTGTTGCAATCACTTTTGCTCAAGGATGATTCAAAGAGTGCTCTTCATCTTTTGTAATAACTATTTTACTTTAGTTTAGTTTTGCTTTAGGAAGCATATTTGAGCAGGCTTTAACATGAAGAGCGGAGAACTGACATTACAATTTCTATCAAAATATCGTATATTTAATCTTCCAGATGTTCTCCTTACTTTAGCAGAACTCATTTTCAGAAAACACAGTAATTGCATGAAGGTGTATCATACTGAAATGATACAATAGCAAGTTTAGCTGAAAATTCTTCTCAAAATTTTAAAAATTATACTTTGAAATATGCCCCAGAAATTATGATAGTGGTTATGATACTGTTTGATGTGTTGCCCTATCAGTTTAGTTATATAAATAAAACAATAGTACTACTTCTTTTCATGCGACTGCGTTACATTGTTGTCTGATTTTTGATTTGTTTTTGGAGGTGCAGAAATGGGACAGTATTGATCTACCTGGCCCACATAAAATAGGAGTGAGATGATAATAGTAATGTGGCTTTGAAATTATCACTAGTCTAGTCTAGGAAACCAGACCTTTCTAATAATTTCTTCTGGGTATAATAAACTTAGATGTCACTTTGTTGCATAAAAATATAGGAATTGGACAGAACTGTGCTCTTTCTTTCCTAACACCTGCTGATCATGAATCTGTTATCTTTATGGACAGGAGTTGTGCAATTAGAATATTCTCCTTTAAGTGAGTTTTTTTCTCATTCTGACTAGCCTGCTGGCCTCACTGCACCCCATTTTTTTTTTCTTTCTTTCTTTTTTTCTTTTACAAATATTAACTGCTTCTTTCCAGAGTCACAATATATTTGCAAGAAAAAAAGATGATTTGTTGAAAAGACATGAGGAATCAATGATTTTCTGAAAGACTATTAACAGTTAGGGATTAAATACTGAAAATCAGTCTAGCCACTTCTAATCAGTTACACCTCACATGCCTTCAGATAATGGGTCAGAACTTTTCATAACTCATGTTGCAGATAATCTGTCCATATAGACAAATCTGGTTTCCTTGGGAACATCTGACATAAATTATTGTTATTGCTATTTTTAACTTAGAATATCATGGTGATTTTTAGATTTTTTTTTTTTACTTCTCCCCTCATAGCAACATTAGTAATTTGTCAGCCAACAATAGCTGGAACATGTGACACAATTAGTGAACAGTGCTTTTAAGACTTTGGGAGAATTTTATTTAAATAATCAGTCAAATATTTTAATAAATTTGGCGCATTATGCTCTTATGCTGTGCTCCAATTTAATAGTGTTTACTATTGCCTATGTTTATACAAACCTTTGTTTGGGGTACATATTTGTGAACATGCTTGTAAACTGAAACCAAATTTCCATCCATGTTCTAATCAGTGCTTTTTTAGGTCAATTAATAAAAACAACAATATGTGACATCTGACTAATAACTGTATTTATGGAAAACCAAAAATAAAGCTTAATACTTTAAAAATCTATTAATAAAAGATTGTAATACTTTTGAGATACTTATTCAAAATAAATAAAAGGTTCAAGTATAACATGAACTCATGAGGTGTGAATGTGATCATAACATTAGTCAGAATTAATAGCTTGAAATAATGACTGGGATCTATTTTACTTTTTGTACTGTATGTATTGTGTCCTTCATAGCAGCTTGAAATTATTCATGATTACCTCATTTGCTGTCAACAACTTTTTAAACTACTGCCTGGTTCACAATGAAGAAATGTGCAGTAAGTGTAAAATCCTCTTCCTAATGAGTGCCTTATTTGTGGATGAAGGAGGAATGGAAGCTACAACAACCAGAGGTTTTTAAATTTCTGGTGTTTTATGTAACAGTTAAAGTCTGACAGCCATGAAGCCAAAAGGAATCTGCTGCAATGTGAAATTGTTAATTGGTCTCTGTCACTGTCTTTTATCAGGCATTATATGAAAGCTAGCCTATATGAGTGGCTTTTTGCTTTTACGAGAATTAATAACACCGGGATGTTCTGACTGAAATTAGTTTCGTAAAGGTCAGATAGATATTCTAAAATGTCTCTCCTGGCTCAAGCAAAGGGTGCTGACAATTTACTTGTAAGAAAACTATAAATAGCCAGGTTATGTATTTTTAAAACACTTAGTATCTAATTAATAAGTTATATGTTGAATATATTCAGATGAAAAGCTGAAAAAAATAGTTGTAACCATATTTAATTATAATATTGGTAGCATTTATTACTCTGTACCATTCAGAACTGTTTCATTCAAAATCTGTGCATCAAATATGGGAGTGGGAATGATGGATTAATAGGTCAGTTTACACAGAGGGTTTCTTAAATTCATACATTCAGTTTTGAAATTTCATCATTCTTAGCAATTTCTTTTTATATTGGTAAAAATACTTTAAAGCATAGGGGTTTATAAATATTTTTATATATATTAGTGTACTTGATTTTAAAATCAATGAGTATCATTGAGTCCACTTTACTTCAGGACTAATTATATGCTGAGTGTGTATTTGCAGTTAATAAGCTTAGATACTCGGGGAAAAAATCAGTAAAAAAGATTACACCACAGATAATTAATAAAAATCAATTAGTTTGTTAATGAGTACTCTGTCATTACCCAAGGTAGCAGGAACCAGCTGGGGAAAAAAGCAACATCCCTGAATTGGACATTTTAGATGCCTGAGATCTGCTGAGAATTTCAAAGGAAATGACTATAAGAGGCAGCACTACTTGGGTTAAATCTGGCTAAATTTCCTCTTGAGTTTGCAGGTCCTCTAGCTAATAAATCTACTAAAAAAGTGATTCACCTTTAGTGTGTGCTATAAACCATCTTCTGATGCCTTAAGTACATTGCTCACTGCCCTGTATTAAAAACAAACCCTATAGTTGTAAATGTCAATGACTAGGATTGTTAGAGCTCTTGCATCTCCTTGGTTTAGTGCAAAAGCTGGAATCACCCATTACCTCTTAGATGACTTTAGGATAACATTTTGTATTCAGATATATAAATGGCATAAAGTCAAACATGATCTGGCAGCAAAATGCAAAATGCTTTTAAAACGTCCTTGGAATAAAATGGAAAAGTTCAATGGAAATGCTTATTCATTTGTTAAGTATATTTCTGTAACAAAATGTATAACATGTTTTCTGTCACCTTTCTTTTACTTTGTCTCTCCATTTCCAGGCCATAGTAAATTTAATAAAACTCTATACAGAACTCAAAATAAAATTATAATCCATACAAACACTGTCAGACACATAATTTATTTGATTTTTTTATTTTCCTTTTCTCTTTGGGTGGATATATCTGGGAGGGTATCTCTATGGTAAGAGAGAAGAAGGTGCCTGGATCTGGCATCATTGTATATAATCCAAATCATGTTTTTCTTGTCAGGAAACAATGGAAAATAACTGTGTGTACGGGGTTAAAGCATTGACTTCACCACAAGTGACTCTTTGTATTGATCAAGAGAGATATACACAAGAAAAAGAGAATTCTTCATTTTTAAAATAGTTGTAGATGGTTATAAAGTGGATGAAGAAAGAGCATACATTGCTTCAAAAGTATTTTCCCTGTAAGTGGACTTCTATGGATGTGTACAGTACAGGCATGAGCCAGATAAGTATAGAATTTTAATGTTACTGTAGTAATAGAGTAACTATAATGTTTCTTATTTAAAATACTTTCAAACATAGGGTTGTCATCCTGTTTTGGTAAATTTGGCACGGAGTTCACTGTGAGCAAGGTGCCTGAATGACTTGAAGTCCTCAGGAATGACTCATAAAACTTAATTTGTTTCCAAAACATTGTGATTTTGAAGTTGGAGAGATAAGTATCACTTGTTTTTGAACCACTGAAAAGACATTGTGATGTTTAAACTTCTGGGTGGGTAGTCGAAAATAATTCTGTATACTGCTGACTGTCTGGTTTTCACTATTTCAATTCTTTTATTGGAATCAAAATATTTTAATTTTTTATTTGAAAATCTACTTTTTAGATAATAGTAATTGCTTTATCCAATTAAATAGTACTTAAAGGAATTCTTTATTCTCTATAATTTTTGACTGTTATCTCAAATCTGATTATTTATTGAATATTGATAATTTTTAAATCTTATCTCATGATTTATTAAATACTAGGATTGATTATGTTGTTTTATATGGCCATAAGTTATCTACATGACCTTTTAAAAATTACTGTCTTTTTAATACATAAGCCTAACAGTTAAAATACCAATGCCATAATTTCCTCATTAAACTGCTTGCCATCACAAGCATTTCCTCATTAAGCTGTGTACCTATGGCATCTAAATGCTGTCAGAAGGTAATCTTTGTATCAAGTTAGGGGTCCAGACAAGGTGCATGCATTTTGAAAAAACAGAGCAGAAAAGCTCCATATTTACATCATTATCTCAGTCTCCATGTAAAGCATCTCAATTTTGAAGAACCTATGCTAAGCTTGCTGCTTTCCACATATAACACTGCTGTGGAAGCAGCAGAGGGTTGTGAATGATGGTAATCTTGGAAGTATGCTGTACCTTTAACATTTTTAGTGGCAAAGTTAAATTTTACATTTTTAACCTCCAGTTATGTAGCAAGCAGTGGACTACAATGTGATTCTTTGCACTCATTAAACCTTGATTGCCTTTTCCATCAACCATAAGGAGCAAGCCCTTGGCATTTATTAGATATTGATAACTGTCTGGAGCCAGTGAGGTACAGCACCTTGTGTTATTAGATGTTGCCTGCTGAAGTTTCATGACATTTCAAATTGAGAGATATCCGGTAGTAGAATGTGTGAGCATGTTTAATTCCAAAACTGAGACCATAGTTTGATTAATTATATATGTCTTTTCAGAGTTATGCAAACATCTCAGTGGTCTGTGAATGTTCATCATACTTTTGTAGTATTTGCATATATCGTATAATGTAATGCGTCATGTAGGGTAGTAGCAGTGCTATAGGGATAATAGTATTCTTAATGTACATTTTTAATGCTTGATATTTTATATTAATATCCAAGGAAACCACTCTCCTCCTAACACTAAAGATATTTAAAACGAGGAGATTTAGAAAATAGCATGTTACCCACATTGGTCTATACAGTCTGTCTCTCTGGCTAGAGAATATAGATTCGAAATATGTCCTGATTATACATTATTCTTCATGCGTACAACTGATCATGTTACAGAACTATCAAAAGAAGAATCATGGCAATTTGTCAGTCAGAAGAGTTTGTTAAAATTAATACTTTGATTTAAATGAAAAAAGCCATAGCAGCCCTTTTGTAGCTGTGATAATCTCTGGAGGAAAAAGGGGCAATATTTTTAGAAATAAGTAATATCCTAACTCCCTGTCTTACTTAGGCAGCAGACACACTGCAAAATTAGTAACTTGGAATGTTAGTTCTCTTAGTCTTCCACCCCTTACAATATCATTCTGCCCAACAAGCTAAATGCCTCTTATTACAAACTTTGGAAAAATGGAGTACCTTATACATTGAGTATTATTTCCTCAGTTTATGATCAACATCTGAAAATATGTGGCTGCATTTTCTGATGACTCTTTGACTGCTTACACTTAGAATGAAGTTTAGTTTTCTTAGTAGTTTTCTGTTTCTCACTCCACATTTAGACCTTTTTAGACATGGATATTCCCTGGACTACCCACTCTGCTGGAGCAATGTGTATCTAACTCGAAAAATGTTCTTAAACCTTGCTGAATTGAAGCCTGATGGCTAGTAGTGCTTTTCTCTGCTTCCCATCCCCCATCCCGTACCCCACACCTCAGCCACCCCAACCCCACCACTGCAAAAGAAAGTTAACAGCTAGAATGATAATCTTCTGGACAAATTGTACCAAATACAATGACATTCAGTTCAAGGTACATCTTGAATAAATGCTTCATCATCTTCTACTTTGGTAGATGATGATGAACATTATTTTTTCTGGGTTTGGGGCCGTGAGTTTTTTTAGCTCAAGAGTCTTGTTGCTCCTGCCATGAATTATTGACAGAAATCACTTTTCTGTGTGCAAGCGATAAGTTACAGTCAGAAGGTCACTTTGAAGTAGGCTGCTTTAGGGCTGCAGATCAGGGAGTTATGGGGATTTCAGAGGGAGAAGCCATGAGCTGTTGGCTGCTTCTGTGATGCCTTTTTCTTGGCCCTAAAATCATGAGCCAGACACAGGGTGATAAAAAAGGATAACCTTTATAAGGACCCTTAGGTGCATGATCCACCAGATGGAAAACACTGAAGATACACACAGAGCATAACACATACATAATTTTTATAGATTTCACAAATTAGCATATATGACAAGAATCCCCAGTTTCAGACATATGTGGTGAGGTAACTTCTCCCCAGTTCAACCCTCCTCTAGATAGGAATTTCACTCTCCTTATCCAAACATGTCTTGAAGAACCATTTTCAGCCTTGTCTCCCAGGAGAAGAACCAAGATAGCATAGGAGCCTTGGACCCTCTCTTTGGAGCCCCTGGAATGTGTTTTGTCTTTCACCCTATCAGGTTAGGGAAAAGTACTGGAGCTAACTACAAATGCAAAAATAGGCTACAGAACTACAAATACACGTGTAAAGAATATAGGGAATATTTAAAAAAGAAAAAAAGGGAAAAAAGTCAATTCGGCATTACTAGTAGCTCTCTCTCTGGATGTACCCAAATTCTTTTGTTTATTCAATTTCATTGTTTCTCTAACTGGGAGTCTAGTAAATCAGTTCATACAGATTTTTGTCTCTGAACATGTGCTAGCAACCTTTCATGCATCTCTGGTATATTTGGGACTGGAGGTGAGGAGAAGTAGTGGCACAAATTTATTTCTGGTCATGTTTTGAGTGTCTAGGCAGAAAGACTGGAAGGTGATCTAAGAGAAAACCTGTTTCAAACTATGGTCTTATGAGTTTTCATGCTCTTCAATATTCAAGCTGTAAAAACAGTGCACAAAACATAAGACAACTAGTTTTTACCTATTGATTTGTAAGTTGAATCTTTCTTGTACCACATGATTTTCATTCAATCTAGTTTGCGTTTTGCAAAAGAGAAAACACCAACTTTGAACTCCTTTGGAGAACTGAGGATTGATATTTCAAAGGAAAAGAGTTAAAGCAAAAAACTTGTGTTAGTGTTAGTGATGACATGTTGAAGATGAAAGTTCAGAACCCTTCTCTGCACAAAGCAGAGGTAGAATTTACTTGCCATCAGGTCTTTTACGTCAGCCATCTGCTGTGTGCATCTATTGGACAGGGAGTTTGGGACATTAGTGGCAAACACAAGAGTCATGGCTATGTTGGTCATTTTACTTCAACTCAAAAATCCTATACAGTGTGTAAGGAAAGACTGATCAAAACTTAAATGCTCTATACTCTTAAATTAGTTTTGCTGTCTGAAAAAGCTGTGCTGAATATATTTCCAATTCTTTTCCAGAGAATTTGCTGAATTTTAATTACTTCAGAGTACTCTGAACATAGAATTGTGGTCAGCAGCAGATAAATAAGAAATTTCAGCAATTTTCCAGCTTGCTACAAATCATGTTGGCAATTTTCAATAAATTATAAATATAATAATTTTTATAATAATATTATAAACTAGTAATTATAGATATTATAAATTATAATATTATAAAAAATCAATTGGCAATAAAATATCTGCAAGACATTGAGAAGAGTAACAATCCTTTACATCTATTATTAGTCAACCATCTACTAGTTTTAGGACTAAAGTTTAACTCTTCCACTTTTTCATGGTCAGTTTTTTTTCCTAATTGCTCTATGTTATTGAATTTCTTTATCTCCATCCTTCACCTCAAATAGAGGATAAGCACCATCCTCAAAGAGTCTTGTGAATCCAAATTTTACACATCTGAAATTCTGCAGTTGAGATTATGTGCAGTTGGGTCCCAATATAAAGTCTCCAATATAAAATCACATTTTTCCTTCTCTTATTTAGCAATCGATTTTGAGGTTTTGCTGAGAGGTAGATTAGCATGTGCATAAAGTAAATGCTGTACTGGCAGTCAATGTGTTTTGGGCTGCCACTGAACTTCGTCAAACATTGGATCTCTATCATATAAAGAGTACAAGACTGGGAGAAATAGGAGCATGTTCTTTAATGAAGAGCAAAGCCATGCCTGAGCAAAGAAAAATCTATACTAGCATTTGCAGAAGCTGACTTGAACAGAAATTGCTTATGGATTCTCCATCTGCCAGTGAGATTGCATAAAATTCTGGTGGCATCTATGTATTAAGATATAGCAGAAATTAAAATGAAAGCAAGAAAAGGCAAAGGTAAAGTGAAAGATCTTGCTATTAGGCCATTGCTTTGATCATAAGGTTTCAAATATATCTATCGTCCTACATCTGTGAAGCTGTATTAAAAGGTTAATGAAGTTTTGTACCTTTTTGGACTTATTACAGCTAAATTGCTGTATCAGCAAATAAAAGGAATTTAGCACTCTGTGATTTATCAGGAAACTGGTATTGTAAAAAGAGTAGAAAGTCATCAAATTTAGTTTCAAATATATCTTAACATATTTTTTAGAGTAACATGTTAAGATTGTTCCAAAGGGCTGCAGAATACTCCTCATATTCTTGGGGACACAATAGCTTTATTAAAAAAGAAACTTCCCTGTTTGCCAACTGTAGTGCTGTGATTTATGTATAACTTGTAAACCTTAGCAGCAAATGCTCATCATTTTAATGGTTTCAGCAAGACAACTGGCTTGCATCAGTCTTGTAGTGCAAGACTCATATCATAAGACTGTGCATATAATAGTGATACTGTCATGTGTTAAATGAGCATAGCTTGAAGTATTATTTTTTTAAAAATTGAAAGGTTGTGGCAGTAATAAAAAGGTTGAATGGTAATGTCTCTAATTGAACAGTAAGGCCTCTTTCCTATTAAGTCACTCTTTCATCTGTCTTTTTAATTATTGCATTATCATTTTGTACTGCAGTTCACAATGAAACGACCATTTGTGTTTAAGTGAAAGCTAATTATTAGAACTGAATTATTGTGCAGTTTATTGATCCCTATGGTGGATTAAGGGCTTTAAGTTCGTCTAGACAGAATAGTTAGCAAAATGACAAAAGGAAACATATAAGACCCTTGGGAAGAATCCCCACGCTCCATAAGCAATTAATGCCTGCCAGGTAATGGAGTTTAAGTTTATACTAAATCTAGCAGTGCTTTGACATTTCAGCTGCCTTATAAACACATTAGTCTAATGAATTAAGACCTATGAATTGTGTTGATATACAAGAAGGAGTAGTTGCAAATGAAAGATATTTTTAGCCCTCTATTGAAAAATGAATACTTTTTAAAAAATTTGATGAAAAATGAATTGTGTTCTGTGTAAAGTTTATGTCTGTTGACCCTGCTCTCTGCCGATGGATGGGCATTAACAATTTCCATTTCCCAAAGAACACTAATTTCTCTTATGCATGAAAAGTACGTAGTGAAAAACCAAGGGGGAAAAACCAACCTCCCCCAAAAAAAACAACAAACCAACCCCAAAGACAATACTGTTGATTAAGAAGCCAAACAGGCCATTCATCTCAGTCCAGTGCTGGGCAAGTTTTAAAGCCATCTATCATTATCTTGATGGGAAAGGCACAGCTTGAGCTAAGTGCACAGCCCTTTGTTATTTATAAGAACCTGTCTTTGAGTGGACTGTGAACAGACAAGACAAAGTAATTTTACTGGATCCTCTTTTCTTATAGAACTTTTTGTTTGTAAAAGGTCTGTTATAAAAGACTTTCCCGGTAAAAGCCAGCCAGGAGATCTGTTCAAGGAAACAAGATGTCTTATGACACATTACAGTCCTAGGACTTTGTATTTATTTCATATAACTTTTTCTGATAAATATCTTTTTTTATTTTGTATTTCAAATTTATTTTTTTCCCTCCTAAATGCATAAAGAATGACATTTGGGAAGACTGGTAAAATATGGTTCCCTAAGAAGAACACAGGGTCAAGACTCAGGGCGTGCATGCTCTGTCCTTGATTCTCTAAGTGAGTTGCTCACAACATTGGATAAACTCAGGTTGGGGTATGTCTCTACTGCATGTTTGGGTTTCCCCACATTTCAAGGGGAATAATTGGTTAAAGAGGGAACCAGGCTATGTGGTGTCTCTCAAGACCTGGTTTGCATCCACCCAACAGGAACATGACTGGAGTGACTGCCTACACTTGTTCGTGTGGGGAATATGCTGCTTGCTTGTCTTCCCGATACTGCTGCCTTTTCCTTTTGAATGAAGAGAACAAAGCTTTCCAGCCCAAGAGAAGTCTTCTGTTTTGCTCATGACTGTGTAACACTCATAATGTGTCATTAGCTTAATGCTGATAGCATTTTTGAGATAAATTAGTAAAAAGTTTTGCTGCTGATTTTGGCAATCTAGGAGAGTTTTACATAATGTAATCCTCATTTTGGATTATTTATTTCTGAAGGGGGAAAATAATAAAAGCTGTCTAAATAAGGAATTACTGTTCTGTTCCCCTGAGACAAAAATGAAGAAATACCTATTTTGCTATATTCTGAGTGTTTGCTTGAAAAGATTGGAAAAAAACCCCAAACCAATATTAGAGAATTTAAAGAAAGAAAATGTCCACTAAATGAGGACTTGATGTGACTACATCACAAGTAAGGAATAATTTGAAGAAGAGAATACTGTTAGGGAAGGGCCTAGCCTTCAGTGTCTTTTATTCAGAAAGAGGTTGCACAGATATTGATAACTGTTGGCTACAGGTCTAGTCTGAATTAGACAAACTTGTCCAACAGGAGAACTTCTATAACATAACTTATAATTACTCTGAACATTCTTTTCCTTGTAAAATGATGTCTATGTTATTTTCTAATTTATGAAGTAACTGAGGCATTACATAAAATTAATCTATATGCAATTCCTTAAATCATCAGTGGTTACCTCTGGTACAACTTGTATTCATTCCACCAATTACCAGCAAAAAATAAACTTTTTTTTATTGCCACAAAAGACAGGTTATTACTTGGTTTGGAGAAAAGTCTAGGAAATTATTGAGATGAGATGACTGCAGCTGTGTAAGAGCTTGAGCAAGTTAATTGGTCTGTATATATCTTCTATCACTGAGGGATTTTGATTATTTTCCCCTTTGTTTGACATCAAAACAAATGGGAAAAGTAAAGAAACTCCTAAATGTAATGTAACTCATAAATGCTTGTAAAATACTTCCAGACTCAGATATTGCACCTGTTTAAACAGCAGTAAAAGCCCTCAAACACGATAATTGTTCCTGACACTACTCTGGTTTTCACTAACTTACTAACTGAGGAGGTCAGTAGTGTCCTTGAATCTAGTGAGCTGGCTACCTCAGCCTTTTTCCCTCAGTGAGAAAAGGATGTGCACTATTTAAATTAGTGTGCTGAATATGCCCTGTTTGCTAACTGCCCAACCGTGCAATGCCTTCCATTATTGAATCTGGTTCTTTGAATGACTGTGATAGAAGACATGCAGGCTGATGGGCTTAGATTAGCAATGAACCTAGTAATTGTCCGGAAATATATATTTAATTCATAAAAAGTCTTAAATCATGACATAATGATAGGGAGGCTTTTAAAAGAAAATGAAATACTAGTAATCACAAAATAATGGAGGATGTTGGAACTATTATTTTTCCTGACAGTATAAAACTTTTTTTACCATTTCTTTGATGATATGTATAATTTTCATTATATTCACATATGTAAAATAAATTAAAATTAATTTACATAGCAATTTTTCTAAAAAGCAGCTGGAGTTATAGAGATAGGTCATAAAAATGAAAATAATGCATTGAAATTTGTCTTTCTGTAAGAAAAAATGTTTACAGAAGTGATATAGTATATGTTACTACATATAGTATATGTAATAATATATACATGTTGTATATATGTAATAATATATACATGCATAATTAAATTAATGTTAGGGAGATTAGGGCTGGCTCTGTATTAAAAAAAAAAAAAAGAACATCACTGTCTGTTTCAAATTAGGTTTTGGAATGTTCTTCCAATACATATTGTTGAAACCATGATACTTCTCTTATTTCTAATTGCACTAAGAAAGTATATATGCAGCAGAAAATATTTGTTTTGTGCTTGCTAGTCCTGAAAATCTTATGTTGTCCATTGGTCTTTAATTCTTCCTGTTTTCTAATTTACCTATAAATAAATACTTAAATATCTGTTCCTAAATTTCAAAATCACTCAGGACTTTAAATTGGTATCACTATTATTTCTGTAGCAGTGGAAGTTGATGAGTCTGATTTGATGTTCTAACAATGAAGCTTCTCCTAGACCAAGGTCATTGCTTTCTCCAATAAACCATAATCAATTTCTTTCAATGGTTGATTTTTAAGATGTCGGATTTTAAGGTTTTTTTGCTCCACTGGGTAATGGGATGTCAGCATAGGAGTGAGGTGAGTCTAGACCTTTTTGTCTTGCTTAGTCTCTTAAGATGAATCACAGCTCATTTTTGTATGAAGATGAAAGCTTTACACATTTTTGTGTTTTGGTTTTCACTATGAAGATTCATAATCCTTTTGGGTTTTTTTCCCTTTAAATCTACAAATTTTTCTATCACTGTCATTAATACTTCTGTCCTTCTCAAACATCCTAATAAGTTTAAGTTTTCAAGACTTTCTTCAGTGCAGGTGTGCTTATAAGAGGAAATAATTAAATACAGAATGTCCTCAGTTTTGAACAAGCGTGAAAATTCTCAGTTCCAAATGTCTTCCCTGCTGCCCACTGAGCCTTAAAACAGGGGTTTATCCTGAAGTGCTTTCTGAGTTGTAGTTGTCATTGTAGCAGTACAACACATGCTCTTTTCACTATTTACTCAAAGTATTCTGACAGTCTTGCTTCATCAGATCAGATATTATATTCTTATTCTTAGGTTACATTGCTTGGTATTCCAGGCAACAAAAGAGTTGATCTATGTATAGCATATATCAGATTCTTCTAGTCTCAATGACTCTGGTGGGCTTTACAATTCATTTAAAAACAAGTTTCTCTGATTCATACAAAGAGTGACTTTGACTAAGCTATGAAATATCTTTAATGTTTTCTTTTGGTTTCTGTTATGGACATGACTTTAAGTATTCAAAGGTGAAGTGAGCTACTCCTCTGAATTTTTCTGCACTGACCATTCATGTCAACAGAAGTAGCATGTAGTAACTCCAAGAACCGTATGACCCAATCAACATTGACTAAAAAAGGCTTCTATTCTTCTGCTGCAAATCACTAAGTCTGCCTTAAATTACAGATGTTTTCACCATAAATTACTTAAAAAATAATGTTCAGCTATAGACTTACATATTCTTTAAGGAAAGAATCAGTGTATTAGTTCCTCAGAAACAGAATTTTGCTTTTTCAAATACTAAAGAAAAAGTTTGTAAGTGTGATTTGACTTTTATTATAATTCTAAGGAAAAAAATTGTGGAAATATGTATTTGTTCACATTGCTAACTTCAGGCGTCCTGAAACTGCAGAAAATAAGACTGTGAAAGCTAAGGCAGTGAGCTAATCTCTTAGAAAATAAAATAGTAAAATTATACAGAACTCAGATGAGTGTAGAAATTAGGTGTCTATTTCACTGTATCCTTTCTCCATGCTATTATCTAATGTTGGATTATATGAGAAATAGACTGCTCTCTGGAAGAGAAGATATGCATTATCACAGAAGGACAGAAACCTCAGATTATATTTTGATAAATATTCCAAAGTTTGAACGCAAAATCGAACCTTCTATGCACTTCATCCTGCAGCTTTCCTGACTCTGTTTTTCCTCACTGGCTGTTCCTCTCAGCACTTGACTGCTCCACAGGTTGAATTGCCATCCCACCTGTGTCAGTCAGAGGATTCTGTGAAGGAGGCCAGCCCTTCTATTATGCTATGACAAGGAAATGTGTAGCTTACTTAATCAACCATATATGACACTCAGCTGGTGTCAAAAGAGACAGCATAACTGAGAAATTGCCCATCACTTCTAAAAGTGCTCTTGGTATGTGACTTTGTAGCCACTTTTCCCCTGCAGACGTACAGCTTAACTTAACACACCAAAGCAGATCTTTAAAGAGCCATTAATGTGCTGTAAGCCAACTATACTACAAGTTTCAAGTTCTTCTGTTTCAGACAAGCCAGGTCCAACCTGATACTCTGAATTTATTTATGAAGTCTCAAGGAGCTTTTTTGCCCATTTATATATCACTGGGTAATATGTGTCGGTTTCACATCTGATCAGATATGAAGACAAAATATTGTCTGTCTGCATTCTCTTTTTAAAGGGAAAATTAATTCTTCATATCTGTCAAACACAAGTACTACTTCTTCTCTTTCAAGTGAATATTTTCTCCTTCTACATTTGTAAGAGTTCCACTTAAAATAAAAATTCTTTTGTAATTTTTTTTTTAAAGAATTAGGAAGCATATCTTATTTTTCACTGAATGTGCACATATCATCTCAGATTCTAGGTGTTAATCTTCCTGCTTGTTTCTGCTACCTATCTGCATAGTTTTCAGTTCTTTATACCTTTATCTCTTTTCATAATGCTTAAAAAATCTGTATCTCTGTTATGTAGGGAAATACAACAGCTTTGAAAGAATTAGAGAGGAGTGTGATCTGCACATAGGTACTCTGTCTGTTTATGCAGTTCAGTCTAGTGTCCATTTTCTTTGTATAATATTTACTGCCAAAGTGGTAACTGCACTACAGAGGATAGTGTAACAAGCAGAATTGGAGCAAAATAAATTATTGTGATTTGATCTTGAAACATGTATAGAAACTTGTCTGGGAGTGTTTGATTTTCAGTAATCCAATAGTCCTTCTTCTTCTCACCCAAAGCTGTAAAACCTTGACTTTATCTGACTAAATTTGTGCCCAGAAACAGTAATAAGTGACTTTTCTGGAAGAGCTACATGAATGTATCTGTCTTAGAGGACCCTCATTATAAATTTTACAGTTTTCTTGCAGCTTTAGTATCAGAAAGAACATCATTGATACGTCTCATTTAGGTCAAGCTCTGGTCGTTCAGACATGAAAGACAGTGAATACCGAATACTCAAACTCAGTTAATTTTGCCAAAGAATTTTAACCTCTCTCAAACCTGATAGTAGCCAACATGATCATAGCATCACATATCTGAAGAGTAATTAACAGATAGAAGAACCAACACTCCCATAATGTCATGACATATCCCTGCTCTGTGACACTGGGCCGCACTGAATGCCACTCACTACCTATTCATCCACTGGAATGAAGAGCTGTTTGGCCATTTAGTTCCCACTTGCAGTGGAGAGAAAGAAGTTTGAGACAGATGCACTTCCAACCATCCTTAAACAAATATTAGTTTTCATTGCTTGGATGATGGTTAGACAGAATCAAAAAACTCAATAGTTAACCAGAGAGGTCTTCAAGGCCCTTGCTGGGAACTTCTGCATTTGTGAGTCTCGGTAATCTAAATACTAGTAAATGGAGAAGCAAGGAGGAAGGAAGGGGGGAGGTCCCCTCTTTTCCCCATTTTCTCCCTTTCATCTTTTCCTTGTTTTCTGGACCTTTTTCTATTCAAAAAGGCACCTGAGGTGTTTGCCAGAGTCATAATGAAGGGTGCAATGATGCTGGCCATCACCAACTGAGTCTCTGGTCCTTTTTACGTTCATCAGTTGGCTTCAACACAGTGTCCTTTGTATTTATGAGATTTTATTATCAAATAACAGAAAATTTTTGTGATTTTTAAACTTATTCTAGGAATCATGGACTACTATATTTACAAGTACATGCATTTGAAAATCAAGAAGAAAAGTTATCCTCACTTTCATGGACTTGTGATTGCTAAAAGCTTGCTGTTCCCACTTCAGGTAGGTCAGTTTTCAGCCTAGTAGGGTTTGTATCCCTAGCAGGGCTTGATACCCTTTGTATCTGTTCCACTGTAGCTGGGACAAACATTGGGGTGCTGTTATCACAGGAACCTATGGATTCAATCTGCTTTAGACCCACATCCTGAAGCTTTTCTTTCACAGGTTTTTGTGGCTATTTCCCGCACAGCATTTATGAGCTGTGAGTAGAATCAGAGCAGAAGAGTGAGATTTTTCTGTTACAATTTTCTGTATGGTCAGGAGAGACATAAAGAGTTCAGTCCTTCCAGTGTTGTGGTCACTTTTCACTGGACGTACTAGAAGCAAACTTTGTGATATGAAGAGACGCAGGATCTACAGCTTTTCAGATTTTTATTATTTTCAGCTTTTCCAATTATGTTATCCTTATATGCAGTCCATTGCTATTTGTATTTGACTTTCATAAAGATATTGAATTTGTCTAAGATCCTGAATAAGGTAAAAAAGCAGTATCACATCATCAGCAGAAACATTCCTAGTCTTGTTTATGTGTAACAAAACAGAAATAAATAATGTAGAAGAGATATGTGGCACTAATTCCCTGTGTGGATATGCACATCATGCAAGTACAAGGCTGAATAGTAGGTACAAGGCTGAATACCTCCCACACACATAGATATATACACTCATACATGCATACATAAATATAGTACTTAAGAAATATCTAGTCTGTTATAATCTGAACTAAAAATAGAGTTTCCTGTGAAAGAATTTCTTTTTTTTTATTTTTGTTTTTTTGGGGATTTAAAGGACTTTAATATTTTGTCCAAATTATTTTAGAAAATGGATTTTTATGTTGGAAAAAACTGCATTATTATTGCACTGCTACTGAAGAACTACATATAACTCTGCTGCAAAATGCTTGCAGTATGACATTTTTGTTCTGAATGTGTTGTCTCTGACTCTTTCACTTATTGTCAACATTTCAATAGTTAAAATGAGGAAGCAATGAGAGAAGTCACAAAGAATGAAACAGAAATCTGAACTGAATCCTGTAACTTAGGACACAAATCTCTTCTTGAGATAATTTTGAACTGAGGAGCAAAAATTACAGTAAGTGAAAACAAGAGTTCAGAACGTTGTGCAACCAAAAAAAAGTTTTTACAACAGCTTTGTAGCAACTGGACCAGACTTAAAACGTCCATTTTCAGTAATTATAATGTTACCTAATCTCATCTGCTAAAGAAAAGCTATCTTCATCTCTCTTTTCACATGGTAGACTGTAGCATCTACCATAAAAAGTTCATTTTCATAATGTACATTCTTAACCTGAAAGTTGTGTAAATGTTTTGACACATGCATCCTGGGTTTTTTTATACGTAGAAAACAATTGTGCTAATATCAATCATATAAACCGTGACAAACTGCATATATATGTTTCTTCTTTGCTTGTTTTTAGTTGGAATAATTCCGATGTTTCCTTCAGTTTGAAAATATTACAGCCTTCAAAATTCATGGCTAGGCTATATATCAGTGGCCATTATGCTTTAACTGTCTAGATTTACGTTTTATCTTCAAGATAACAGTTTTAGAGCTGATTAAAATTTTATTTTCATATAACAGTTTTAGACATTAATATGGTTTTGTTTGAACAGAAATATTTATTAAACAGTTCTAATAATAGTGATGTTTTCTTAGAGAATCTAAGAGGGTTTTTTTCTTCCAATAGCTGCAAATACATTAATTATCTTTTTAGGTTTTTTCCCAAGAAATATCAAAGTGGTACTGCAAACACAGTTATTTAAGAGGAGCTTTTCATAGTAGATATCTTTAAAATACCTGGGAAAATACTTGATACAAAGGTCTCCTGACTGAAATGAACATTTATATGTTCATACAGATATATATGAATATATAGCTATTATAGTCATTACCTTCATTAATTTATTTTTAGATATCAATACATATGTTGGTTTTTTCCATGAAATTTGATAGTGTGTTTTACTGAAAAATCTTTCCACTCAGAATGCAAACATTCTGTCAGAATGCATATTCTGACAGAAACAAGTCTCAAGCATTTTTGTAATCTAAAGGGAATAATGGCTTCATATAAACTGAATCCCTTTTTGATGGGAACAAGCACAAAAAAAAAAAGCAGGTATGAAATCCATTTATTGGTATTGGTACAAATCTAAGCAAACTTCAAATGATGCAGGAATAAAGAACCATTTCTTTTGATTTAATTTTAATTTTAATATGTCAAAAAAGTACTTTGCAAAAATTGGGTAATTTTACCTATGGTATGAGAGGGATATGAAAGGGAAGTGTGAAAAGAAATGAACACTTGTAGAACAGAAATAACAGGATGAAGAAGACATGAAAGATGAGCAGAAGGCAGGCGTGACATAGACAGATTTAAACCCCATTCAAATCTGGAGTTCTGTTCCTCTATTTCAGCGTTTATCAGAATTATGAATTTCTATCATCATCTTTTTAACTTAAGATATTCTGCATGTTTGATTAAAGGTTTATCTAGAAGACCAAGACAGGAAGTGATTGCTTTGAGGCAAATGCTTATCTGGAAACACGTTTCAACCCTTTATTTGTATCAGTAAGTTCTGGTGCTTGCACATGGTTTCACTGACATAGTTTGCATTTTCTAACATATGTCTCAGTGTGGGACCTCTGTGTGTGTTTTAATGGCTGTCTTGTTTTGGCAGGCTGCGTTCGTTGCTCTGGCAAGATTTCTCATGGAGAATGTTGTGTTGTGTAAATTTTGATGGATTTGGGTTTTTTGTTTATTGTCAAAAGACTAGAAGGAAAATAAAAAGAAAGGAAGTTTTGAGGAAAACAGTAGATTTAAATAATTCTAGAAAATTAACTTGAAGCAGTTATTTGAAAGAGATTCAGCTTGAGGACTGAGCTTTCTTCACAAGTAAGTTTTACAAAGACAGGATACGTCCTTAGACCATAGACACTGCTGGACATTAACAGATCTTCAATCTGTTACACAAACAGAAAATTCCCTTTGTGGTGTCCCCTAATTTGAAGGAAATCCCTGGGAAGTATCATAAAAGAAGACATGGGTGAAATTCCCCATCAAAATGCATGCCTAATCACAGAAAAGTTGGTCAGTCTTAAGCAAGTGCAAATCTCCATCGAGGTAAACACCTCCCTGAGCCAGTGGAAACCGCATTGAGTGTTATTTTGAGGCATTAGATCTTAAAACTGAATCTCTCCTAAAAAACCCTATGATGACAGAAGACATTCAAGCCTAAAACTGAATTTAACAATAAAACAGAGGAAGAAAACAAGCAGAAGAAAATGTGTTTGAAAATGAGTCCCATGCTGAGCATTCCTTCTACTTCAAACTCTCATTGATAACCTTTAATTTAAAGTATCTCTACTAGCATTAAATAGATGTTAAAACCCCTAGTTTTCACTATCAAGGGAAACTATCAATCTTTTTCAGTCTCTTCCAAACTTCTAATCTAAAGGTGTGATTCATGGCAATTCTTTTTAAATATCTTCCCTATGGCAAAACTGTTTTTTAAATAATGACTATTGACAAAATTATAAATCCTTTAAAATGAAAATAATAAATAATTGCAATATATAACATACTTTGCTCCTCTTATTTCCCTACTTTGTCATTTGACTCTAGCTCTGAATGCCGTTATGTTTATTTTTTCCATCATAAGAGTATGGTGTGTACTTTAACACTAAAAGAATTTATATTTAAACTGTGAATTCACCAATGAATTCACCACTGAGAATGTATAGTTTTTTCAGTAAATCAAATCCTTAATGTCAAAGAGACAGTCTGAACTCTGCATCTCCTTCTTAAGATGTCATTTTCTACCTTGTCTAGGAGGTCTATACCTATACCTTAAATGAATAAAAAATCAAGATAGAGGACAATTTCTTAATTTTCTCTGACTCCTTTCTTTTTTTCAGCATTTTTTATATGAGATCACATCGTTGTTTCCTTCCTGTTTTTTGGAGAATAATTAACTGTTATTTGCCTTCCTTCAGAAGAATTCCCCCTGCACTCTTCCTAGTTATGAAGGAGGTCATTCTTTAGCATACTTATTTGTCACCTCCATAAGTTGATACAGTGCTCACATTTGTTTATGAAAACAAAGTAATTTTTATGGTTTTTTGAGGTAGTGTCTATTTTGCCAGATTAAGAAGCACTGATAAGGATTTCATTAGGGGAAAATTTTAACCAAACATCTAAATAAGCCTTGAATGCCATTAAACAAATTGTTTACAAGTTTAAATTCCAGATATTTGGGCTTTTTGCTTTGGTCTCTTAAAGCAACATTTGGTGGTCTGTAATGTTCTATGTACATTAGCGGTTGCCTGTTGAACTATCCAGTTGTAATCTTTCTACTTTTCCACCTACAAGCCTTCAAAGTTGTATCACAATGATTAACATTTCTATAGAAAGATATGTACTCTACATCACTTTTAAGGTAAGAAAAACAAGTAGCCTAAGCCTGCCCTTCCCTTCCTTTTCACACCAGAAAAGGTAAAATCTTATTTGTTTAAATAAATTAATGCAAGTGAACACATATGTCTGTCTTTGATGTGAGTCATATAAATTTTTCTAATACTATAATTCTATATACTTTTTTGAACAGGCCTCTGCACTAACATTATACTTTGATTTGTTTTAACCTGCTTCCTACAAAGACTTTTCTTGCATTCAGTTCAGGTGCAAGTTGAAACTGATAAGAGCTAGCAGTGTTTATTTTATTGTGAACCTTATTCATCCTCACACTTAGTTATGTTTCCATGTGGTTTTGTAATGTGGTTTAATAGTTTTATTTTACTCCTGTGATTAGTTTCTGTTTGTTCTAATTTCTTTTTGACTCTTTCTTGACCTTGCGGTGAAAAATCACAGAAGATATATTCCCTCAATTTAATGCCAGTCTGAGGTGTTTCTCCTGCATCATCAGATCAATGAAAAGTAAATAGCCTACATTTCTTGTTTCACAGTGCAGTATTGATCTTTCTTCAGCTTTTGCTTTGCTTTTTCCCTGCGCCTTGTGTCTTTCAACCCCTGGGACCAAAGTGATTGCCATAGATTGGACAAGCTAACAAGCGCATGATAAGGAACTAGTGTTTTGTGGTATACTCGCGTTCTCACGCCTGGTATATAAAGCCTGGACCTCTCCGCATTTAAAGAGAGGTGCCATTTTGTGTATGGCACAAGTCACTATGAAAAAGAGCCACAGGGAAGGCACAGGAGCAGCAGAGGATTTTATTCTCCACTCCAATCTTTTGTTCCTACAGCTGGTGCCAAGCTGGGTGAGGACATTACTCCTCTGAAAAGTACAAGTAGCCTGCGGGGAATGCCGCGAGCTGCTTTTTTCTATGGCGATGTATGGGATGGTAGCAGCCCACGGGTAAGTCTGAACTCGATCTTATAATGACTGTGATATGTGTGTCAAGTTCCATTTAAATTTGGAGCAGCAGGCACCTATGAAGAAAGTTTGAGAGATTAACTGGAAATATACAATTTCTAGCTGGAAATGGGACAGTCAGCATAATGTAGTGAGTATATTTTGTTGTTCAGCATTGGAATGAGAAAATCTGAAGTCACTATTTTATTTAGTAAATGAACTGAATTAATCCAGTAATTGTGGGGAGTCTGAGGTTTTCATGCTTATTTTTTTTCAAAATATTGTGGAAAGCATTTTCCATTTTAATTTATGTCAATGGCTGAACCTTAGTTTTTAATGCTTAGGAATGCTGTCCATAGTGTCTACCTGTCCTCACATGCTACACAGATTGAGAAATAGTATCTATTTCAATTTTGTCTCTGGGCCCTTAACTGTGCAAAGTGATCCCTGCTGCTGAAAAGTGGTAAAAATAAATAATTGATATTATATTGCATGTTATGCCATGTATTGTTTCTTTCAGGGAGATAGGTATTTGTGCTGGGCAGTGGAGAAGTTTTCTGACATTGCTTTAGGTTTCTGAGAATGCTCTTTTTGTCTCCAGGTGCTTATTAGTCCCTAATGCTGCTAGATTGCTACCATACTATTCTGCTGTAAATAAGCCTCATATAATTTTTCATGCACTTAAATTGATTACTGAATATAAATAATCCCTTGATATACCACGTCACAAAGTACTATACATAAAAGAATCTCTACAGTCTGTAAGGAATACTTGCTATTTTATCTACAATTTGGTAAAGCATTATTATTATTATTATTATTATTATTATTATTATTATTATTATTAATAATAATAATAATAATAATAATATAGTATCTTACAAGTGCTTTTGTGGACATGCTATTTTTCACTTTTTATTATAGTGTTACAGTAGCTAACATGAATCCTTTACTAATACAGTAGTAAACTGAATTCTGTAGTCTTATTATTAAGAGTACAGTGATACATGATTTTCATATTTCCCATGGACACCACTGCAATGCGGTTTGCTGGCAATATTTTCAGCTCTACACTTTTATAATGTAGATCTTTGTTGTTTAATGTGTTTTAAAAAAGTCAGTGTACACTACACAAATTATTCTTAATGTAGGAACTATTCTATATCTTTCTAGTTTTATGACATTTTACACTTCTTGGAGCTAGATGATTGTTCTAACCCAAGCTATTATGTAATCCTTAGGGTAACCCTGCTGCTGATTTGAACGCTATTAATTTTCTATTATAGTGTGCTAAAGATGTTCTACAGTGTGAAGCTCACCTGCATTATTGAGTCAATGACCAATTGCAGAGTTACTCTGTGGCAGTTGGAGCTTAACTCAACCCTTTGGGATCTCATTTATTATTTGCAGATATTGATTCTGGAAAAAGAAAAAGCTAAGATGTGTGAATCTAATACTGAATTAGACCTAGCCTACAGCTGTTAACTCCTAATGGTCTGCTTACTATATGTGCATCAACTGAAGCTTATATTTCTTTATGTTTTCATGTACAATGAAACTATCATTGCTACTGCATAAATATTTTAAATAATCTAAGCAACCTGCTAAGTCGGATATCTGCTATATTCAAATTGAATTCAGTTTAATTATTTTCCTGATTCCTTAATAATTGAATATAGACATTAAGAAAATACTTAAGGCAATCAAATTTAGCTATATTTTAAATAATTTAGAAAATTTATATAAAAATATGCTTTAGTTCCTAAGACAACTACGCTTTGTTCTAAGAATTTATTTCTAGAGAAAGGGCTATATTGTATAACATTAACTAATGAAGAAAGGATATAATCTCCTGTTTTCTCCCATCATATTATCAATACAGTGACCCTCCAGCTCCTCTTCTTTCTGTAATGTCTTAATGACATAGCAAGAATCATAGTAAGTACCATTTCTTTTCCTCCTTGATTCTGTTCTTCTCCTTCCCTACTAATTTTTCTGAACATAAAAAACTGCTGGAAGTGTTGTGGACTTGGTTCACTGGTGTTCCATACTCACCTAAATGCCTTTTACAATGGGCAGTGAAATTCTAATAAAATCAATCTTCATCAATTACTTGACCAACACCAAATCAGTAATACACAAGGTTTATACAAAACAGAGAAATTTAAATCTTTTAGGTAGGAAGAAAAGGAGGGGAAGATGGATTTTGAATGGTCTGGTAGGTAAAACTTGCCCATATTCTTGAAAAACCTCAATACCACAGAGATGAAATGGTTTGTCACAAAAGTGGTGTGTTTAGGTGACTCTGCTTTTAGGGACATACCTGTGTCTTCTTTCAGACCATAGATGGATTTCCTATATTTTTTTATTCAGTGAGTATTCACTATGAAACTTCTATAGTCCAAAGCTGTCTTGCATTGTCTAATCTCTCTTTAGAGCAAGAAAAAAGATGTGTTCCCTGCTGTAGTTTATGCACTCATTAATATTTAGATAGAAAACAGGTACAAAGATAAGAGCAGTTAGAACTACTGCCGCAGCAGGTGGTAGGGAACATTTGCACTCCAGTAACTTTTAAATTCTGTTCACAGTTAAGTAAAGAATGAAGATAATTGGTAATAAGAGACAGCAAACAGCTCTTTCCCAAAGTAGCTTAAAAAAGCTCAAAAAGCTTTCCTGACATTCAATTTTTTGTTGAAATTGTGCTTTTGATTTAGTTATCTTTTAGAGGCAACGAGGAGGTATCCTTTATCCAACTCCAAATATAAGGGCAAAGGCTATGTGGCAGCTTTTGGTGCATTTCCACAAGTGGCGGAAATGAACCTAGGGTAGGGTTATATTTTGAATTAATTCTAGGATTAAGTTGTATAAATGTTTAAATTACGCTTACTCAGCAGTATGTAAGAAAACCAACCATCTCTATGTTCATGCAAATATAACTTGCCAGTGTGATTTATATTTTATTTCTCTCCTTGTAAATGTAGTTCTTATGTTTTAAATATCATGAATATTGATTATATTCCATTTATAGACTGACACAAATTCATGCTACTCCTGTGCTGTATAGCAGTGCTTGAGTATGGTCCTGCAACACCCAGAAGCCTAATCTAAAGTTCAAAAGTACTTGAGAGGTGAAGAGTTATTCTTAGTTAAAAGCTACTTTATCAAGTGTGTATTGGCAATTTCAGTGATGAAGAAACGTGTTTTAGGGAATAGTGTTATCTGGTAAAACAAGCAAAAGAAAGAAGCAGAGAGTTCTTAGTCTCAGGAATCCTTGCCAGGTTTGCAAAGCCTTTCAAAATGATGCTGCTGCAGGCCAGGTGGAAGAACAATTGTCAGCCTGTTAATCCAGCAATGCATGATGGCACAGTAGTCACTGCAAAGTGAAAAAAGCGTAAGGAAAAATCAGCTAATCAGAGAGCAAAAGACTGAAGTCTGGTCAGAAATGTATCTATAAACATTGACCCAAGTTCTGCTAATGAGTTTTGGTAAAGGTGTTGGGGCATTGCCAAGAGATGTTACCTGAAATCTCATGAGTAGTAGTAGGGATGACCATATTTAACCTTGGTTAACCATCTTCAGGGTGCAAATCTAGGCTCTAACATCCTGCTTTGTTTGGGGGTAGTACATTAACAGGACTAAGATAAAAGGTGCTACTCTCCCCTTGTGTTTTTTCCAACAGTTCTCTGCATGCATAATGTACAGATAAATACAGGAATGTACAGATGCAGCAGTCTCTTCACAATATAAAGCTATAAAAGTTTTCTGTCTTAAGTGATCTAGAGATCTATCACTCTTTTCATAAAAAGCTGGTGATGAAAACACTTGCCTATGCCATGCTTGTGCACATACTCAATGTATGTTTTTTAGATGTTGAATGTGTCTCACACTTAATGATTTGAGTACCAAAAGTTGGGTTATTGGGATGTAGTCCTGAAGAGCCTTCTATATGGTCTAGAGGTTTCTATATGACATTATATGGTTTCAGGTGCCTCCTATATATATATATATATATATATATATATGCACACTATATATTCCACCTGGAAGGGTGGAAGGGCGGAAGAGTTAATATAATTAGATGTAACTTTGCATTTTGTATATGGAAACAACAACCTAGATTTATAAATAAGACAAATTTTAAAGAAAATAAGCCCCAAAACTACTTACCTTTGGGTTATTTTTTATCTAAACATGAAATTTTATTCCCAAAGAAAATTATTGAATACCTTAAAATATTTTGAAAATATCATTGGTGCCCCTGGTAAAGCCACCAACATTTGCTTGATGGCTGAAAGGGGATGACATCTTTTGCAAGTGCTCTGAAAGTTGTCTTAAAACATTGAAAATCATATAGGATTTCAGCCTGAACAATGTAGGTAAAATAAAATATTATTAAAAGCTGGAAGCTGGTTACTATGCAATAATTAGGTAACTCAAATAAAATAATTACTATTTTATAGCTTCTCCAGCAGCAGTTACATTTTTGCATGGAAAAACCTGGTCCAATATTTTAAAAGGCATTTACTTTGTAATGCATGCAATCAAATGTTTCAAATTTTTCTAAACATACAGTTAAAAATTCAGTCTGATGTGTGATAGTAATGTTTGCAAGGTAGCTAGTTGTCAATAAAAGCTACTTAGAAAATTCTGTGGAATGCTGAGAATAGATTTCTTAAAGTGTGGCAGAGTTTCCTATTTATTTCTTACTCTGAAATAAGTATGCTCATTTTCACCACTAAGAGTTCAATGAAAAAAAATAAAAGATTATTCTTAAGGAAAAAATATTTTTCTTGGTCAATTATGTTAGTTCATTACATTTCATAGATTCATGTAATTCTTCCTATTATTACAACACTTTCAGTGTTTATTTCCTGTGTAAAGTTTGCCTCTATCATTTGCCATGATTTACTGAAATACTATTTGGAAAAGCTGGAAGTCTTCGGAAATACTGAAAACTGTAAGTGTAAGTTTTGTTAGGGTTTAGAATGCATACACTGATTTTAAAAGAAATTTTATATAGAATTCATGGTCATGTTTATTTAATGAATTTATCAAATAATTATATTATTTTAAGCAATAAAAACCTGCTAAAGGTACTTCGCCATTTCCTTAGTTCATGCACAGGATGTTCCAACTCTGCTTTAGTCAAAGTGAATAGAGATCCAAAAGACACCAGGACTCTGCTGGATGCAAGTCCAGTGCACATATTTGCCTTGCAGATTTTTGCCAAAAACTTTCCTTTTTTAAAGGATTTTTAACAATTCTCATTTTAAGGTCAAATAAGACAAAAAATAAAGCTAAATCTGTTACATAGATTTAAAAGATAAGGCTAGAAAGCCCATAAAGTTTCATCCTTCTTTTCTCCGTCTCTTCTAAATCTCTCACTATATAACTCCAGCAAACAGAGAAGACAAAAAACCAGTACTTAACCAAGAATCCTTGGAACATTTTGAGTGCTCGGATACAGTAAGTAATTTAAAAGCCAAAGAGAACAAATCTCTTTCCCAACTGTGCCTATTTCTTGACAAAAGATGAGACTGCTGCTTGGTTTGGACCAGCAGTACACAGGTGGGAGCACACTGGGGTTCCACTGTGTCCAGACTGGGCAGTGGTGGTAATCTCAGCACTCAGTCTTGTTCTGGTCCCACAAATTATAACTTCACAACAAGTGAGATATTGTTCATCAACAAGATAATGACTGAAATACTCAGTTCATCATTTAGATTACTAAGCATATTAATTTTATTTAAAAATCAGTTATTGTATCCCAAAATTACATTGACTCCTGATAGAGGAAAAAAGAAAAATAAGCAAGGGTGTCATAAATGTCATTGATTACATTCAAGTTTTTCTCTTTGGATTTTTGTACCCAGTACTTCTTGACTGAGCCAAGATACAATTCCTTCCATTGCAACCAGTTTCAAACACAGATAAAATGTAAGACTAATAATGTATAATATTAATATACATCATATTTAAATTATAAGAGTGTGGTCTGTATTCTAATTCAGCTATTTCTTCAGCACTTATCTGACTACAAATTATATACAGTATCAGGAATTTATTCTGTCATTCTTTGGATGTGAACACTGCAAGCAGTGACCAAGTACTTCCTCTGATATGCATTCTTCTTTCCTTTCTACCTGTTTAGAAAAATATTATGTACTGAATTGCAAAGTATTGTGATCTGAGCTAACAGTGTCTGTTCCAGGTTACTCAAGGGTTGTGACAAAATTAGATCATATGAGGGTGTAATGAAAAGAGCTGTAGCTAGCGCATTTACAAGAGCCAGGCTGACATATTAGTTGCTTTTACATATCTTGAGGCAATGGAGATATTCTTACAAGATTATGTCCTCTATTCTTGCTTCAGTTTGTAATTACTATCAGTTGTAATTTAGAATTACACAATGATATATATTTTGCATAGACTAAATTTTGTTATGGATGAAATTTTATATAAATGGTGACAGTGTTTATTAACAATGTCCAGATGTGAAACAGTGCATTTTAAATCTAACATTCTATTTAAAATATTTATAATATTATTGAACAGTTTGAAGCATTAAGAAATGATGGCAAATAAGAAGGCAAGCCATGAAATGAAGAGAGTGGGATTCTTCCACATTGAACTAGTTTTAAAAAGGTCACGATCTGATCTTAATAGTGATAATGATGAAAGAAAAGTAAAATCTTTGAGCGAAGAGAACACATAAATGAGAACTGCCTTGAGGGTGTCCTTTTTCTCTGTTACCTATGGATGCACAATTATTGAATCTAACGTAAAAAGTGCAGAGTAGTTCTGTGGGCTAATGCTCTTTTTTCTGTTTTCCGTCAAAGATGACATATGGAATGTGAATAGGCAGGACTACAGCAATCCAGAGATATTACATGCATCCACCAAGGAATGCTCCAAAGTTTGTCTTGGTCCTAAAGGGTAAAGTATTTTTAAAAACATAGCCTTTTAGAGTGAAAACATGATGTAACATTGACTCCAGTCAGAGGGGTAGTCTTGCAAAGTGCATGGAGAATAATAAAATAGCCACTCTATTTGTTTATTTTCCCCTGTTCATTGAAAGATACTGTTTCTACTGTACATACTTTAGAAAACAGTATGATATTTAGACAAAAAGAGTTTTTTTCTAAGTTCTTGTGCTAATAATATTGTCATCATCATCCTAACCTAATATGACAACAGAATATTCTCATTTCTCTCCTCATGAAAGACCCTGACAGACTGGTTATGCTATCTACTGCATTTTAATACTGTGCTTAGAAAATGGTAGGTGCTTTTACAAAAGTTTTGAATCAATCTTTTGGTGTTTTTCTTGGTCTTCACAAAATAGTATTGTGCACTGCATTGTGAAATGTTTAGGGTCTTGCAGCTCTTGGAAAGTATCATCGCTTTGAAGACAGAAAAAAGAACAGTATCTTGTTGTAGATACTATGTTATAGTTAAATGCTGTTTTATAAATAACTAAAATTAACTCCGTGTGAATTTTTCTCCCTCAGGAATCAGGCAGCATGAAATGTTGGAATCTTTGACTGGAAGTACTTTATAGAGTAGTTTCAAAAAAATTTCCTATAAATTATAATGGTCAGTCCAATTTTTAAATTCTTGCCTTGATATTTTTGTTGTTGCTTTGGGTGTTTTAGCAATCTCTGAGCCAGGTTCCCTCTTGTACTTCTTGTCTGAACAGTCAGTGGCCCACTGTACCAGGCTTGGAATGAGTAAGGGAGATGATGATTTTTGATCAAACAATTATAAGCTATGCGTGTGAATTCAAATTTTCTGGAACTGACAAAGTGACAGAAAAGTACAGATTGCTAACCTGTATTTCACAAAAGCAAATTACAACATTACCTGATGGATTATTATTTGGGGGTATTTGGATAACTTGCATCAGACAAAGAAAACTTTTTATGTCCAGCCAAAGATCTGTTCCTTGAGAAGCAAAAATATTTCTGGTGTTTGTCAAAAGAGGCCACTGAAGAACTGGAAAACAGAGCAGAATCTGGAGCTGTTTTGCTAGGACATCTGAGCTGTGAAAAAAGAAATAAACTAATCTGAAGTTATTTACAAAATGTTTGTGTGTTTCTATGTTAAGGAGCAAGCAGACTGTTTCTTCGTTTATTTTTCAGTCTTTAGTTTTGCAGTCATCTCAGTGCACTGGATTATCATTAGATGAACAAGAACTTCAAGCAGGCAAAGGCTACTGTTTTAACCACTTGAATGTCCCGTAGAATGGGTATGTATTCAACAATGTAGGTGCCCAATGCACTTGTGTCCATTTGCTCTGCATTTCAAAGCCATTTACACATGCAGTTAAGTAAGCTTAATCTTCTGTAAACGTAGTTCCTTCAGAAACACAAAATAGAGAAAACACCCTATCCCTCTAAATTAAATTTATTCTAGAGTCAATTGGCAAAAGGATATTTTGCACAGGTTTCCCTTCACAGTCCTAAGGAGAACCTGTCTTTTGTCAATAGTGTACATTTAAAACTACATTTATTCTGAGATACTAAGATTGTTGAAAGTGCACTATGTAGAAATGAGCAAGCCTTGGGGGTGAATCAGGACTGGCCTATGATTGTGTCTCCCTATAACTTATTTATTCACTCTCACATTTATTCTTGAAAACCTATAATTTATTCATACTGAAAGGCATCAAAACATGAACAGATACTCAAGCAGGACGGTCCTGAAATCCAGCTCTGTTTAAGAGATATATTTATTCTGTTCTTCTAGGTGAGTCCCTCAACTTCCAATGGTCAATTTGCACATCTGTACCGCACAAGTGACTTGAGTGGGATATTGGGGAGATTAATTAGGTTTGTAATGCACTTTAAAGATCAAAAATTAGCTAATGTCAAGGATTTTTTTTCCTTGATCTTAGTATTGGTGAATGCTTTTTCTGACTGTGAAAGGAGGAACAGCAGCTCCTCTGTATAGTTACTCAGAAGACCACTAGTTTTTCACATGTAGTTGTGGTATATTTAGCGTTAGTGATGCTAAGAGTTTAGCCCTGAATGAGTCTGCTTGGGGAAGAATATGACTAAAAAGAAATGTGGAGGAAGAAGTGTAAGGAATGTCAGAAACTGAAAGTTTGCTATGAGTCTTTATCTATTCTATTAGTAGAAGCTACAAACAAATAGAACAAATGTATATTCTCTGGCATACTGGAACAGCTTTACACTGTGGTCGGAAGCAGTTTAGTTGGAGAGGATCTTGCAGAGGAGCCCAATGACCAGCACCTCTCACCGCTGTTCTCAGTTATCCTCCTATTCCATGCAAAGATTTTTCCTCCAGCCCTGCTTACAGCCTGACAATAATTGAAGAATGTATTTATGTTGCTCTGGGAGGACAATCTGGCTCCTGAATATGAATCATGCAGCAGAGAATGCTGCGCAATTACATCAGGCTTAGACTTAAAAGTATGCAAATGATGTTTTCAGATGCAATTTCAGTAAGACTCAACCAGTACTTATGTTTCAAAACTGTTTTAATTATTGTTTGATTGTAGCACTCCTTTAACATTTTCCCATATAATTAAAACTAGAAACAGTAGAGTTGACTTCAATGCAGACTTAGAAATTTATTTTTGACCTTGGAATCCTTCGACTAACTATTGTACATTTTGTTTTTCCTTAACACTGATAGAGAAAAAGTCCAAATAGCATACAAACAAAAAGCTAAGGGATTGTGATCAATTTTTCTGTTTTTTGTTCTGCATTAGTAGAGTACTTTGTTGCTAAAATAAAGTGACCTGAAACATACCAAGTATATCAAACATATTTAACTAACAACTGATATTAAAAATCTCTATATCCTCTAAGATGAAAAAAAAAAGGCTTAAGTATATGCATAATAGGATATTGTAGAATTATTCGTAAGATTATTCATTATTTTAATGTGTGCAAGGTTGGTGTATTTCTGATTTAATGTCTATGCTGGATATTGCTTACAGATTCTTCTGTTAAAATTGCACCAGATATTTTCTAATTATTTGTATGGAAGTTTATTCTCATATTTTGTATTCCATAATTTTGTGAAAATCACCTAATAAAAGCTCTTGTTTAAAGAACTGTGTAATTTCAGGATAGAAATAAAAAACATTTGCATGTTAGTTAATGATGAGTAATTTTTTAAATTGTGATAAATTTGGGATTTTTTTATAGACAAAATACTGTGAAGCACTGAATGTTTTGCTTGGGTACTGTATAATTCTCAAATCTATTTTCCTGCACCATGTGGAAATTTGTTTTACAGGTAGCAGGTGTAAATCTCCTGCAGCTGAAAGTACTGTTCATAGGTTTAATTTATCCTACCTTCCACAGCAGAGCTGGTCCCTATAAATAATTTTATTATGTTTCTTATAAATATTTTGGAAAAAGAAAATTCTTAGTTTAACACAATAACATATCGTATTTTCATTGCCCAAAGAATTAGATTGATTACAGTGGCATCTAGGATTGATAGTACATAGATTTCTATTATGACACCCATTGTTTTAGTGCTGGACTGCAGAGGAATTCTTCCTAAAATGCATCCTTGTAGAAAATACTGACCTAGAGGACTTCATTATTCAAGCTGGAGAGACAGTCACTACTTAGGAGTAATAAACGGTTTCTGTGTTACATAGAGAATACTTCAGAAAATATGAGAGTTGTCAAATCTCTTGAAAATCCTGTCTTTATAGTACACATGACACTAAAGCTATGGCTGTATTTTCTGTTAATAAAAGCAAAGGCACAGGCAGATGTGAAGGATATCATGGCACACTGACAGGAAGCTTAGAAAAATGAGTACTTTGTTGAGAGGCAGAAAAAGACACAGGGCAATGACCTTGGGAAGATTTAATAGATGTAGTTTGCTTTTTTCCCCTTATTTTTTTCTTTTCTTATTCTGCCTTTTTTTTTTTAATGGGAAAAATAAGGATTGTGCAAACAAGTATAAAGTTAGCATGTAAAGTTTAGTAATAATAATTAAAATTCATCATTATGTTTCAAAACAAAATCAGGTAATCCTAAATAAAAAATTAAATTATTATCAAAAGCATTGAAGAATTTCAGCAACTCCTAGTTTCCAATACTATCTCCAAGCTTTGGTAATGCTGATACCTACTTAAGATTAGTTATCCTATAATTGAATTATTCTCATACTAATGTGAATATTTGGACATGAATGATGGGAAAAAAAATCCTGCAGCAGCAGTGACTGGTTTTTACACTACTTCATTTAGTACTGAAAGTAAGTGGTAGGAACTGCCCATCCATGATGGGAAAAGGAATATTTCTGTTGGTTAGAAAGTTCAATCATAAATTTAAGGGAGATAAAGAGATGATCAAATTTTGTTGAAAGCCAATTATGAATTAGATATCTGATTTATATTCCTTTCTAATATCCTTATATCTATTTGTATATACATGGGTAGAAAAAAATTATGTTCTCAGGACTGTAAAATAAATGCATGCACCAAGCATCTCTTATCTGACCATGACCAACATCTTAACTTGGACTGAATCTTTTCTTGCTTTATAGACTGTGAATCCCAAGTTACTCAGAAAAGTAAAAAATATTACAAAACTGAATCACAATTAAGCAAGCACATATAGAGAAATGGTCAATAAATGAGTGGTTGGATTTGTTTTGTATTGTAAAAGTCATACAATTTCAATCTGAGTTCACGTACTCAAAACCCCCTTTTAGCTGTAGAAATAATAGACATAATTTTCATCCATGCAATTTAATGATAATATACTGTGAGCTTCTAAGTCTCAGCCACGGACAAGTTTGACTCAGGTTTTCACAGTGCAGTGTAATCTGTGTATGGTGAATGAAGATAAAATCAAACTTCATAGCAAAGTAGCAGGAAATTTTGAATTTCTCATTGAATAAAAGAATGTTAAGTATATTTACTGTACAATAAACTGTCCTTGTTTTGGACAGTTATTTGTAAAAGCAATTCTATGCCAAACAAAATTGCCCCTTTTTTGGCTCAGATGCTCATCTGCTAAGGCACTTCATCATCTTAAATGTACAAATCCTTTCTTTCTTGCTCCAGAGCACTGCTATAGTTTTGGCAATGCTTTAAGAGTAGGTCAAAGGTCTGCTTCTGTGTCTTCACTTGTCTGCAAGTTTCTCTAATTAATATTTTTGCGCTGGGCTTAATGTCATATTCCTGCCATTTGGTCCCTTTTCTTTTTGATTAGTGTGGGGGTTAGTATTTGGTTGTGTAAGTGTGGAAACAGTAAAACTGCTTTCTTTTCATAATAAGACGTATGCCTTGGTGGGACTACAGAACTCTGAAATCATTAATTTCTGCAGCAACTTTCTTAGCATTGAAGGAAGGTCAGGGAGGTTGTGTGGCCATGTTGATTTGCAACCTTTGATATGTTCTCCTCAATATCCTCATCTGTTTTCATGGCTTTAATTACCATTTCTACACACAAGAATCAGATTTACCTCTACCCCAATGACCTTTTCCTCAGTGTTAAAATTCTTACTTTAGTTGTATAAATTCTTTTGATTATTTAAGGGACCATCATAAACACTGTGTATTATGCAAAAGTGAAGATCTTGTTTTCTGCTTGAGCACTGAGAGCTCATTTGAATGATCAACCTAAACAAATGCTAAATCCAATTCCTATATAGGTTAACAGTCTGATTTTATGGGCAATCCAATAACACATGAGAACTCCAAATAAAAAAATTACTTTCTAATCAGATCTATATAATTCTCCTGCATTTCAGTTTCACTGCAGGCCTCTGGCTTGCAGCCCCAGGAATTAGATGTCTAAGTTTTTCCTCCATTTTCTTTTCTTGTGTACATTAGTCTCAAAAGCCTGATGTATTTGTGATACTCCTTGTTCTTCATTAATTAGGTAGTTATATTTTCTTAGTTACCAAAATCAGTCAATCCTGTAGCTGAAACAAGCAAAAAATATATGGAATAGTTCTGTGCACATCCTTTAAATATGGCTGGACACTTGTACTGCACCATGATATACCCGTGTCTCACTAGGTTTGCTGTAAGAAAAGATAAAAATGGTAAACATTAAAAAACCTTGTTAAACTATGCCTGTATTTTAGATAAAATTAGAGAATCATATGGGATGGAAAAAATTTTGAGTTCATCAGGTCTGAACATTAACCAAACACTGCCTAGCCCACCACTAACCCATGCCCCAAGTGCTCGATCCCACCACTTCCCTGGGCAGCCAGTTCTGAAGCTTGCCAATCTTTTCCATGAAGAAATTTTGCCTAACACCCAATCTTAACATTCCCTGGAGCAACTTGAGGCCATGCTGCCTTGTTCCCTTGGGGAAGAGACTGGCCTCCACCTGGCTACAATCTCTTTTCAGGTAGCTGTGAAGTCTGAACATATCTCTTCCGAGCCTGCTGTTCTCCAGGCTAAGTACCCTCAGCTCCCTCACCTGCACCTGGTCTTGCTTATGATCCAGACCCTTCCCCAGCCCCATTACCCTTTTTTGGGCTTGCTCCAGTACCTCAATGTCTTTGTTGCCATGAGAAGCCCAAAACTGAACACAGTGTTCAAGGTGCAGCTGCTCCAGTGCTGAGTGCAGGGGGGATGATCGCTGCCGTGGTACTGTTGACCTTTATATTTTCTTAATTACTATTAGTCTATTAGGTTGCTTTAAGTCCCTTCATGTAGCTCTGCTTTTGAATTTATTTTTTCCTATGTACTCTTCTTGTTCCTTCAGTCTGTAAGTCCTTTGAAGTATGAACTGTCTTTCGTATCACTATTCACAGAGTACTTAAGAAAATTATACTTGCCTGGATCCTTAGGCATTACTCTAAAATGATCAGTAATCAGTCATTTAACCAAGACTTCCAGACATCTCCTTCCTTTATTGAAAAGGGAAGAGGAAATGCAGATGTTAATTTTTGTAAGCAACCAGATTTTACTAGCCTGTATTCTTTTGAAAGTAGAACCTCTTTTGATTGCATATGGGAGTGTAGTTTTCTTAGCAGGACCTCAGGTGGCTTTTACATTGGTTGGTTTTCATGCAAAAAATTATCATACAGGATTGTATTGGGAGCAGTTTGTTTGGAGGATTTGGGTCTTGAAATTGCATAAGAATATCTAGTATTTTTCCTCACCAGTTTGCAATACCAGTTAAACTTCTTTAAGGGAAAATAAAGCTATAATCCCATTATAATTTTCAGGTTTTGATGCAACATTTTTTGAGTAGTGTATTTTGAATTTATGAAAGGCTTTTTCAGGGCATGTCTCAGTTTATGACAAGGATTTCTCCTCCTTCATGTGTTGGTAATAATATATACAGGGAAACTGAGGGTTGGGTTCTAGGAGTGGCCTCCAATGAATTTCAGAAGTTGCATGAAGTTGATTTATGTTTGAATTCAAACTAGACAGCAATGGAGCATAGCAGGGTACAGCATTGCAACAACATTATTAATAGAGTATAGGAAGAAGTTCTGTAGAGCCTGGTGTAGTTGCATTCACAGAAATTAATTTAAAAATGCCAAAGTATGCCTGTGTTATGCATCAGAAGCATTGAGAGATAAGAGTCTTCCCTTTGCAAGAACAGGACACCATAAGAAGAGATGCTAGGGAAAAGTCATATTTTTTCTTGGGTTTGCATGGCCAGTCTTTGGTAGGTGGGGGCGCTACAAATGTGGTTTCTGTGAGCAGTTGCCAGAAACTTCCTTCATGTCCAGCAGAGACAATCCCCAGCTCCAAAGACTGATGTGTTACTGATCAAGGCTACGCCCATTAGAAACTACAGTAACACCTCTGTAATAATAGATTTAAGAAGGAGAAAAAAGTGTTATTATGCAGAGGAAATTGTAGCCAGAAAATTGCGGGGTAAGAATATGTTAGAGGAACTACTGAAGACACCAAGGTCTGTGGAGAAGAAGGGTAAGAATATGCTCAAGATGCCCAAGCTGGGATTCCTCTGCAGTCCATGCTGAAGACCATGGTGAGGCAGCTGGTGAGGCAGCTGTGCCTCTGCAGCCCATGGAGATCTGTGGGGTTGTAGAGATCCACCTGCAGCCCATGGAGAAGCCCCACACTGGAGCAGGGGGATGCCTGAGAGAAAGCTGTGAACCCGTGGGAGGCCTGTGGGAAGAGGACCCTACACGGAAGCAGTTGTCCTTGAAGAAACGCACCTCGTGAAATAGTGGTCCATGCTGCAGGAGTTTCAGAAGGACTCTTCCCCATGGGATGGATTTGCATTGAAGAAGTTTATGGAGATCAATCTCCTGTGGGAAGAACCCCATGGTGAATCAGGGAAAGGACTCCTTTATCCACAGATTTCTCCCAGCAGAAAGAGGGACAATGTGTGATGAAAAATTCTTTAAACATACATGTACCTGACGCTCTTTCTCTTCTCGGTATCCCATGCTGAAAATAGTACAGTAACTGTAGGCAGCTAAAAAAAGTCTTTACAGCAGAAATATTGCCATAAGAAATTGTGTTAGGAGCAAGCAGCAGGGTGGACAAAGGTGAAAATAAGGGAAGAAAATTAATCTGCATACCCAGCAGGCAATGGTCATTTATATATTCATCTGTTTTCAGCACTGAACTTAGTGAGACCGTGTCCATTTCATGGTGCCGTGCAGAGAAAATGAAGTGTGTAAGGTCATTCAATAAAGATTAAATTAAAAACATATTCCTATAGTACCCTCAGGGTCCATTAGCCTTGATGAGTGTACAAATACTTTCTTTGTTATATGTGCTCCATCCTGAAAGGGATTGTGTGCTTCTCTCATTATAAATGTGCACCTGAAAAGATTGAACATTATCCCCTCTTTTTTAACTGACCTGTGGCCACCGCTGGGTTCATTAGTGCAGAACATCTTTTCCACTGGCTGAGTCTGCCCTATTGTTTTCACTGGCCAGGGTCAAGTCAAGGGCATTCAACCTAGATTGGAGTCATTTGTCACAGGGTCTAGCAACAAAGCTGATTTCAGCAGAGACGGCATGAATTTCATGGGGCTGAAATGCAACCTTTGACACAGAGTGCCCAGGGCTGCTCAGGCTTGCACAGATGGCCTGCCACCCTTAGATATCTATGAACAAAGGATTGGTGAATTATAACAAAAATAAAGTTTCCACAGTCAGCATATATTTTAAGTGTTTAAATTATTTGCAGGGTTGGTTTTTATTATTTGCAAACTAAAATCATATCTTGAGCATTTGTGATAATCGCTGTGCTTTTTAGACAATGAAGGGAAAAAAACAATTCAGTAGGGGGCTTACTGCTTAACTGGTGTAACGGTGTAAAGTGTAGCAATTTAGTGTGGAGTGCAGGTTTTCATGGTCAGCAGGAGCCAGCATGAACAATGGGTCGTGCTGAGGTAGCATGTGGAAAATGACTTTAATACACTATACAGAATGGCTTATTGCTTTGGTCAATAGGCTGCAGTGAAGATGGTGTATTCAGCCACTTGGGAAGGTTAAACCTGTCAGGGTACACTGTGACTGATATGCAGGGGCTGCTTATGAGGTCTCTAATGGAAAAACCTGACAAGCAAAGTTATAAAGGTTACACTTGACACATACTTTAGCATTATGCCTTATATTAATCCATTTTTTTTAAAGGGAGGGTACTTCATATTTGTTAGAAATTGATGCCACAATAATGTTTCTAGAGGAAACGTTTAAACTTTGGAGTAAAATAAAGGACAGGATGTTTTGCACCTGCATTACACAGATTAAATCTCTCTAAGGATGATAGTCTAACATATTTAAATCCCACTCTGAATACATTGCTGTTTTCTTAGACATAGTTGTTTGAGATAAAATCATTTAAGTATGTTACTTCCTAAACTAGTACATTGCGATATAGCAGATAACACTGAAAAAGTTGAGATGTTCAATAACTAAAGTCAAGCCCAGTCCTGTTAGATATAACTTTACTTTAGCATTCAATTAACTTCTAGATATTTGTAAGAAAGTGGGGTTTTTTTTCATTTGAAGAGCAGGTTTTATACAGAGAGTGCTCCCCAAAAACCCAGCGCAAGATGAATCTTAGAAAGATTGGTTTCCTTAATAGGATTTCTACATGAAAACATTATCCTGAAAGTAGCTGAGAGCATAATACGATCCGTTCTTTATTGATAGAAGTAGAAGATGAGTGCTTTTGTTTTGGTTTTTTTTTTTCATTTTTTTATTGGGCAAGTGACATCTTCTACTAGAAATGTGCATTCTAAGGAATATAAAGCACTCCGATATTTGTTGCTAGTACTATTTAAAACCAACACCATGCTGTATGCACTAAAGTGCTATATTCAGTGATAAATTTCAGTGTACTGAGACTGATTTAAGACACTTTTTAGATATTACAATAGTAAGAATAAAATGAACAGGAGAGACATAGAATACATGTTCTGTGGGTTTATTACATCTCAGCTAGGAGAGCTAGATGTACAAGTACAGGGAACCCAAAATAGTTTGGATTTTCTTCCTTGTATTATGTTGGGTTCTTGGTGATCTAATTCACTTTAAGTGGATGTAACCTTATAGAGGATATGTGGCACCTCTTTGAAAGGTGCCACATTTGACAGCATAGGACAGTAAAATCTTTTTATATTATATTTTACTTCTTCAACAAAAAGAGTGGTTTAAATATTTGCGTAGAATGCAGAGTATTTTAGATAATAAAGGTAATTGAGTGGTGAAATGATAGTCATTGATTTGTCAGTGTGTGGAGGAAAAGAGAGCCGAATAATTTACAATGAAAATGTACTGTCTTCAAGGGAATTGTACCTCTAGACTTGTACAGGTCTGAATATGGCCCAGAACTGAGCTACACTGCATGGATTTGAGGAACTTGTATGTGAATTCATAGTCACGGCATTTGCCTGAAATTGTTTAAAATGAAGTTAAAGTGTAGCAAAGAAGGAGCTGCCTGCTAACATACAGTAGAACATTTTAATGTATAGAATTATTCTAGTAGGAAACCTGCACAACTAGGAAAATTGCATAGGAACAAATGAATAACAATCTCATATTTTTATTATGTCAAAACAAATTACAGGCAAAATCTTGAATGATTTTTCCAAAGGAAAATTCAAAACCTTAAATACTTTAATGTTCTCTGTCTGCCAGTACAGTGATCCTTATACGCCAATAAAGAAAAGATTAAGAAAAACATTTTTAAAGAAACTTGTTGGGTTACTAGCACAACCCAACAAGAGACTTTTGAAAAGGAAAGTAAAATTATAAATGAGAAATTAGTCAAAAGTAAACAAAGGATATGTGTAAACTGTTAGATATTGTTGAAGGGAAGATGAATAGTACTGAGCACTTGGCCTTGAATTGGCTCTGTCTTTAGCTGATTGTGAGAGGAATATAAGGCTTTAGTTGACCCCAGAGCACAATGTACCCTGATGCCATCAAGATATGTAGGGGCAGAATCTATCTAGATTTCTGGGGTGACAGGAGAATCCCAACGTGACTGTACTGGAAACTGAAGTGACTCTGACTGGGAACGAATGGCAAACACACCCCACTGTGACTGGCCCAGAGGCCCTGTGCATCCTGGGCACAGATTACCTCAGGAGAGGGTATCTCAAGGACCCCAAAAGGGCATTACTGGCCTTTTGGGAGAGCTGCTGTGGAGACAGAGGAAGTCAGACAGCTGAATACCTTGCCTGGTCTCTCAGAGGACCTTCCTGCATGGGACTGCTAAGAGTCAAAGAACAGGTACCAGCCAATACCACAGCAGTGCACCATTGATAACACCATTCCAGATGGGACTCTGAGAACCCCAGCCATGAGATGGAGATGAGATGGAAAGCCAGTGACGAGCCAGCAAGGCTTGCTCATCTCTTAATATGGCCAGTGTGTAGATCCTATGGAGAGTGGACACTGACGGGAGACTATCATTGTCTGAATGCAATCTCCAGCAGACATTTTTGACAAAAGAAAGAAGATTATCCAGAGCCTCCTGAAGGCTGATTTTGCCATAAAACAAAGGTTGAGATAGGGGGATGGTCATTGATTATTGATATAATTTCTATGCTTGTGTACAGTTATAAGTGCAGATGTATGTATATGTATGTATTTGGAAAGTATGAGATCTGGGCATAATGTGCATGGTATAGAACAAGGGGTGGAAAATATCCTGGTTGCAGAGAGGAGGGTGCAGCTTAGCATGATGTGTGTGTATCTACATTGTTATTCTATAACACTTAATCACTGATGGTAGACATGGCTTTCAGATGAAAATGAAAGCACTCCGTGGAAGTCAGCACCTTTTTGTTTCTCTCTCTCCAGGGGGAAGGTGTTAAAGTCAGGCCCCTTGGCCCTGTCACCTGCCTCCACCATCAGTTCTCCTCCTGTTTTCTCCAGAACCAGGTTGCAGGATATGGTGCTGAAGGGTAAAGCAGCGAAGGTGCAAACTGATAGCAGAGCTGAACTGACAGCCCCGGCGCAGGGACTGCTGCAGGCTAAGACCTGGCAGGGGTGACCCCAGCCCAGCCAAACCCATCAAGCCCAGCATAGGAGACCTCAGCTGGGCCTATCTGAGCTGACCCTAAGGGAGCACAGCAGAACAGTTGAAAAAGCAGCAGCAATGCATGGGAACAACCACCAGCACGGTGGAGAGGTACAAAGGGTGGTGCAGCCACGCACACAGAACTGAGCCCACAGGGGCAGCGGCACAGCCAGACTCGGACAGCCCAGCTCTAGTGGGGCTGGTTTGTCATGCTCTTTCATCGTCTCAGTCTGATGTGTGGGAAATGCTAGCCATGGTAATTCCCCTGCCGTCTTGCTTTTGTCCTGACACCTGCATGAGCAATGTGTGGGAACAGTTGCCATAAGACTTTGAGGAAAGCCACACAAATGCAACCTGTGGGAAACAGCAACCATCATGGGGCTTTTTTTCCCAGAAGTAAACAATTTTTCTCTGGGTAAAATACCTTCTGGTTTTGTGTACCTTTGCTATTAATATTGCTGTTATTATTGTGTATGCCTTATTCTATTGCTTTGTGCTTTCAGTAAATTGTTATTTCAACATATAGTCTCTGCATTTGTCCCTCCCTTACTGGAAGGGGAAGGGGAGTGGCTTATTTAAAGTTTAATTTGTCGACTGATATTAAAGGCAGCACATTCAGAATTAAGATTAATCCTTACCTTGATGAAATTTTTTTCAAACATATTTTTTAAGTTGCTTAACCTCTTTACTCCTAAATTGAATCCTGCTTGGTGACCTTGCTTTAAAACAGAGAGAGTTCATCTTTACAAATATGAAGGTCATCCAGCCCAAAGTGCATTATTTGTGTTTTAGCAATTTAATAACACGGTGAAGTGGAGCACTCCAGAGGATGGCTATAATAGCTTTACTGCTTTTTTGTTATTAAGACCTCTTAAGATAATTGTTTCCAAAATTATAATATAAGCTTTTAAGGACTTCCAGCCTGAGCACTGATTTATGCTGTCTGTCATTCCATTTCTGCTCGGTTTCACACTGTGTTAATTTTCATTAAGTTCATTATGTTTGAGACCTCTTAAGGGATTTATTTAAAATTCATCTCTTGATTAGACACATACTGTATACTTTTACTGCTGTAACAATATCTATTTTTTTCCCAGAGATAACAAGACTGGAGTTATGGCTGAAATGCTATTCCTCAGAGTACTTATATCAAGTCTCTTAGAGATATTAATATGTTGCTGTAATTATTTTTTAGTGCATGTAAAACATATAGGATTTGATCAGAAAAGATATGTTTAACCTAAGTGGGTTAGTGAAGTAAATCCCAACCACATATTTTACTTTTTTTTTTTTCTTTTAGGTACTATAAAAGATTAGATACACTTCAAATATTAATTCAATATAATTTTAATGGACTTTGTGAAGTCCCTTCGTCAGAATACCACAAATAAAAGTTTAATTTACAAAACAGCAGTTTGTGGACTGGAAAGCTTTTTAATAGACATTAAATTTTTTCTTAAAGACTTAAGGAGTCTTTCAAATAAAAGACAGTTACACAACAGAGACTTCTTAGTTGGTATGTCATTATTATTATTACTATTATTGTTATTACATGGTCAAAGATATATTAAATTAATTACTAGTAACTGTAGTCCATGTTTTATATATGTAGATATAAAACACATTTAATGACATAAAAATCTCACAGCCAGGACATATTTTCAAGGTTAAAGAATGCAATAGTTTCTCTCCTTGAATTAGGAATTAGCAAAAAATACAATATCCTGAGTGTGGATGAAATATAGATTAATCCTAGCGAGGGAAGAAAAAAGAAAAAGATGGATGGACTGAGCTATATTTTCTCAGTCTTAATACCACGTGTTTTATTCTTACTCTAAAACCATATTTTCATTACGGTTTCTGACTTTTAATCTTCAGCTACTCTTTCAGTTCTTTGATGTGCTCCTGGACACTTCATTGACTGTGAACAGGCACACAGCTTAAACATCCAGAAGACGAGGTCTCTGAGAATAGTTATTCCCACCCAGCACCATGTTCTCACCTTCAAACGAATAACTTGACATTGTTATGGGGTATTACCTCAAACCTCTTTCTATTAAACAATTCAAATTTTTTTATGTTTAACGAGAATTAAAAAAGAAAAAAAAAGCACTTTAAATTTAAAATATACAAATTAAAATTCTGATTCTCCTGGTTTGGATGTTTTTTGTTTCCTCCCCTTTCTGTACATTCTGTACATATGGTTACTTTTAACCATATGTATGAAATTTACACAAAAAAACCCCTCATTAATCTGCATGGACAATTTTTTGAGAAAATTTTGAGAAATTGACATGTTCATGAATTCTTCTCATCAATTGAAGTACATATTCTGTGAGTTTTTCTCTAACTGTTGCTGTCCTTTCTGACTTTTGAAAAAATTTAGTTATAAAAAATGTATCATTTATTCAGAAAAACCAGAGAGGCTTGAGACAGGTATTAAATAACTGGTTCAAGTAGTTGCCTCCTTTTTCTCGTGCTCAGTAAAGTGGCACATCCCACATTGTGAAACTCCCAAACCATATGTATCTCTAAGCCAGCTACTGGGGCAGTATTCGGTTAGCTTTGGTAAGCTGTCTGTGTGCCATTGTGGATGTGCAAATACTAGTGAAGTGCATTCATATTTACTTTACTCTGAGGTAGATCCTCTTGTGAAACTTTTGAATTATTATATACATAATCGTTCAGGCAAAACGATTCCCAGTGAAGAGTAATTTGAACAGTTGAACTTCTGTCCTGTGTGTTTCTCCACATGGCAGAACGCCATACAAATGCATTTAGTAGGCTGTCTTAAACAAAGATTTTTCCAAATTTAATGGAATGTATTATCTGCAGCAGCAGTTTCCATGATCTATGTTTTATACTACTAAAACTCCAAGACAGGAACCTCAATGTTCATTTTCAAAAGATACCTTCTCTTGGTAGCTGCTTTGTGCTGCTTTTCTAAAAATTTAATATATTCACTTGGGGTGCAATGAGTGGGTTTTCTAAAAAGGAAGTTACCATACTTCATAACAAGGTAGATTTTTTTATAAATACATAAATGTGTTTAACGCCGCATAACTTTGACAGAAAACTTGAAGGTTTTCAATAGCTCAATTCTTGAGGTTTCACTGCAACAGTACATCTTCAGCGTGCTGTACTGGTAAAACAGTGGTAAGAAGCTGAAGGGCCTCTTCAGTCCACTCTTCCATAATTGCAAGTAGCATCCCTTGCCTAGAGGGCACCTGAGGGTGTCTAGGATGATACTCTTGCTTGCTAAATTTTCAGTGGGAGTAGTTGCAGTGGTAGTGCATCCTCATTCATCCACCTGAAGTTTTGGGAATGTCTCAGGTAGATGCAAAAAACATCTATGTAAATCTTTAAATAGCAAAACCGAAATCTCTTTTGTTCCTGGGATACTCTGAATCCAGAATTTTTACAATATTTTTACGATATAAGAAATTAACAGAGGACAAATTGTAGAGATTTTAAATCGACGATATCTTTATTTAGTGACTGACTCTCTAGTGGCAGCTTCATGAGTTTTCAATTGAGGCAGCTCTTGTGATGTTGACATTGTGAAATAACTTATTCTTCATTATACTAAAACCAAGTGGTAAAATTAATTAAGTAATGAGAAACATACCATAAATTGATTTATAAGGAGACATGATTTTCAACACTTTTTCTCATTGCTATGAGCCATCTCATTTTTCACTCTTGTAAACCAAGTGAGCTTGTCAAAGTTAGCATGTTAAAATAAATGCTTTTTCGGTCTGCTTTGTCATTACAAAATGACAAAGCAGATTGTCATGCTTTTTCGGTCTGCTTTGTCATTACAAAATTACAAAACAGATAATGTCTTTACTGCAGTATCTGTTAAGAAGTTTTAATCAGGAAAGTTGAAAGCAAAATTGACCTTGTGAAGATTTCCATCCCCTATCCTACCTGATATCTGGTGGTTTTTTATATAACTGTCTATTCTAGGAGCAGATTTAAAGCTATAATCCATATGAAGCAATATCAGACTTGCACAGTGGCCTCTAAAAACAGAGATTCGGAATGCATGTGACAGGGAAAATATGTTAAAGAGGAAGGTGATTCTTTTTCTCTATTATTAGGTGTATTTCAGTAAGTGAAATACACTTTCACAGAGAAAGACTGCAATAGGTTACAGATGGAAAAACAAAAGTAAATAATTCTAGAATGGTGAAAGCTGTATTTATTGTTTTTCAAGTTGGACCTATGTAACAGAGAACATGATAAATCCAGAATTTTTTGCAATTTTAAATGGAACTGGATTAGAATGCTTCTTTTCATCCTTTCTACCTGTTTGTGGTATGGCTTTTTTGCCTACTCTGATACTTCCTGTGTGTCACCCTGTGTAGAAATATTAGGGAAAGGTGTCCTTTGACTTCATTTGCTCTAGTCTAAGGTCTTTAATTAAACCATAAAACCAATTATCTCATCCCAGTGGAAGAAATATTGCCCTGGCTGGTTAAATCAGTGTTTTGTGCTACGGAAGAGCTGCAGTCACCAACAGAATAGTGAGAGTTGTAAACTTATTGTTTGTTCTCAAATGAGTGTAATAATCACGATATCCATGCTACTAAACAGTCTCCATGGAAATAAGGTATTTATCTGTGTTCTGTTCTTTCTGGTCTATGATTAGCTGGATGACTTTTAGGGAGAAAAAAAATTACGCACTACATTAATCAGATGTGCACTGCGCGACACACACATTCAAAGATTCCTTTGAAATATGGTATCATTTTGGGCTAGAGCTGGGATGGAAGAACAACCAATTCCTTTGTCTTCCATCATTGCCAAAATTGTTTCATATTACAAAGTTTGAAGTCTGAAGTCTTGAATTTACATGAGACCTTTAGAATTGGTGAACACAAAGAGATCTTTAAACCTGACAGTTGTTTTTTCATATTGTTAGGTTGATATTTTAGAAGATTTATCTCTCAGTTCATGTTAATTCTCAGTGCTGAGACTGAATTTTATTCTTCACTCTGTATTTCACATTTTATGGAGCAAGTAGAATGCTAAAGTTAGTAGCAAAATCCATTGTCTCCCTGCTCTGAGGACTGCTGGTAGGCCCATTTGTCCAATTATTTGATTTTTAAATTTTGACCTGTATGAGGGCTTTATCAGTTAGATGGTCTCACTAATTCCCCTTTTGCATTAGACTTTTTTGATTTCCGTCCTTCTTAACTGTGGTGGTTTGTTTTCTCTTCAAATAAATGTGTCAAACTACAACATGCCTACTTGTCTTCTTTTGTGGCTAATTAATTTAGTCACCTGCCTCTGTTCTTTCTATAAATGATTTATTATATACATAGGATTTTCCTGTTTCTGTCTTATCTGGAGAACTGTGGCTCCAAGGATGCTGTATAAATTCTGGTTAGTCTTATCAAAACAGGGAAGCTAGGATCTGAGAAGTTAAAAGAAGACATGTACAAGGGCATGGGGATTAGATCACATTGATATCATTATTCTGTAGATCGTGAACAACCTACTTTGTAGCTCCTTTCTAATTTCCTTGGCTTGGGGATTTTAAACCTCTAAGTTGAAAGTCTCTTCAAGTAAATTATGTCTGCAAAGTCATTGACCATCCTGCTATGGCATTCTTTCACTCTCTCTTCATGGTATCTTGCATTTTGTGTCAGTCATTAATAATTTACTGACTCAGAAAAGGAGAGTGGTGAGTTTCAGCATCCAGAATTTAGCAGATGCTTGTGGATATAAGATTTGGTCTTAATTCAACTGAGCAGGGAGTCAGTCTTGAGTCTTCAGGGAAGTTAACTCACTTAATGGTGTGTGGAGCAGGTATAGGTCAGCATGTTTGTCTTTCAAAAGATTTTGTCTTGATGTGTGGTACGGAAAAACTGATATAGCTTTCTCTTGCTCTTCCACATATGTATAAAAAGATGTGAAAAAGTCTGAAATTACTAAACAATTGATTTTTATCCACCAGACAGCTACCATAAAGTACATGAGTCTCATTCCATGTGTGACATAGAAAACTTTCAAATGAAATGCTACTGGAAACAAAATGTTTCTTTTAAAGATTTTATTCATCAAATATACCTTTTAAATTAAATATTTCATTAAGATCTTTAAATCAATTATATTCTGTATACTTTTGATGTTCATTTAAACTTGATTTTGTATTGTCCTCTATTACTATTAGTCATTACTTCTTCATGAGGAAAATATACTGACTTGAAATGTACTTGAAGGCTATGTTTTCCCTTAAGAGAGAGTAGAATGCTGGGGTTAGAACATTTGAAAATTATTGGTATAGATATTACTTAGCACAAGTTATAATCTAGAAGTAGGAGACTTTTATCAAGAAGTTAGTTTCTTCACATATTAATTTCCTCTAAAGAGTCACAACCAGATCCACTCAGGTAAGAGCACTTCACTTTATGCTCTGTGATTTTTTTTCAAGAGTGCATGAAGGTAAAGGCCTTGGTTCCCCTGTAGCTAATATCTATAAAGATTTATTTTGCCTACTGTGTCTAATTCTACTAAGTTTGATCTACCTTTGTATGCAATCATATACCTATGTGCTTTAAATTTACCCTGAGGACTGGTAGTTGTAACCTTGCAATCATTAATTTCTTGCTTTTTCTCATTACAAACTATCCTTAAATAGGATTGACCATCTACAAAGAAAGCACATATCCATATTCATCTAGAAGCAAGGTATGCTCTGGACACTTACTTTGTATGATTCATGCTACTCATCTTCATATACTTGCATGAATAGAAAAGTGAAAATACCATTCTATATCAATAAGAAATAAGAGAGTTATTTTCAAACTTCTGGATAAAGAGGTGAAAATTGCTCAGTGGTTCGTATGGAATTCAGCTGGCACATTGCTCTTCCCCAGAGCATTGTCATCACCAAGAAAACTGAATTAATGATGTTATTCAGGTAAAATAGTAGAGAAACTATAAGTTAGCTGCAAGAGCGAATTAAATTTTTAAGCTTTTTGTGTTGCCATCCTTCAAACTGTATATGTTTTGGAAGGTTTTCTTGCAAGTTGCTAGAATGGTGTGCGCTTCTGGTGTTCTCCAAAACTGTGTTTTCCACTTAAGAAACAGCATGCTCTAAGGGCACTTACAGTTAATCTTCTATGGTTAGATATACCGATGCTGATATTTTCTTATGGCAGTTTAGGTGAACCCTTAGTCTTCCAAACTGGCTTGGACCAAACAGCTCCCAACCATTCCCACCCTGTGAAATCTTGAGATGTAGAAGAGAAAAAAAAGAATAGGTAATGTCACTCTTGTTGCTCGTGAACACTAGCACCTCACTGTATTTCTACTTGAAAGCTTCTTTTACTAACACTTAAGGAAGTCATTATCCTTTTGTGAGAGCTTACATGCTGTTTTACAAACACATCACCACAGTTACATTATAAGTGCAGAATTATTTTTACCAGTGGCATTATACGAAACTAGGAAAGTAGCTTGAAGGTAACTTTGAAAAATGCCTTTGTATTATTTTGCTGTGGAAGAAAAGAATTGATAATGTTTCCCCACATTAAAATTTGATTTTTTAAAAAAAGTTGGGTTTTTTTTTTTTCTAAATACTATCTAACATTTGCAAATCATTGAAATGCAGTAAGCATAACAAATACCTTAATTCAGATATACAGACTGGAAGGAAGTTGCAAATCATATTTATTGGATCTGTTAGTAATATGGACCAAAGTAAACTTTCTTTTTATAGTAGTTGTGTTTTTATTTTCTGCTTAGCATAAGCAACTTTGTTGGTGCATCTTCAATATACAAATCAAGTTAAATGCCATAATTCTAGCACTTTTTTTTTTACCAATAGAAATAGGTAATAAGATTTCCTCTGTGTACAGAAGAAATGTTGATCCAATAAAGAAAGATTACAAGTATTTTTCTTTTATCAAAAGACATTTAAAGTACTGTATTAAAAGTATCTTTTTTAAAGAATCGTTCTTAAAATTTCAGAAAGACTAGTACTTCATTTTCTTTATCCAACTTGTCAGTAAATTCTACAAAATTAAAATGGTAATGTTGTCATGCTATTATGATAGACATAATTTTGCTTGGCAGATTTATGGGATATATCTTGATTTTCATTTTGTTTTCTTTGATTGTTTGAGGTTTTTTTGGTAAAGGAAAAATCTCCAGTCTCATAGATTTTAGATTATTTAGTAAAATTGTTTTCTGTTTTATAATGTTAAAACCAGAAAGAAAATTACACCAGATTGAGTACAACCTCTATTTCCTGTGAAATTTGAGAGGTGGTAAACAACATATGTTTTTTTATACATAGTACCTTTGCTTTAAAACTATAATGTGGTTTTAGTGTAATGAATCCTGTCACTTGAAAAATACAAAATACTTCTACTCATGTGTAAAACAGTACAACTGACACAAAGCTATTCTGAGCTCCTAAATCTGTTATGATTTCATCACGGACCACTAGTTTTCCACTAAATGCACTAAATATCTATATAAGTAATACAGTAAAAAAACCCTGAAATCTGACTAACTTTTCATTTTTAAAATATAAAGCAATTTTCAAGGGACCTTAATATATTCCATGCAGTTGATTGTGTAGTTTGTAGTATTGAGTAACTGGAAAAGGGGTTTCTAAAGAGTTCAAAATTTTATGCGAATTGAACTATCTCAATTAAGTAATAAACTAAATCATACTTAATCAATCTTTCAGACTATAAAAAAGCCTTCAAATCTAGTCAATACCCCTAGCCAAAATCATAAATATGATACCTCCTCACACATACATTTATAAGAGTAATTTCTTGGGTAATGTGTTGTGACTCTTTATAAAAATGTTCTTGTCCTTGTAACAAGCATACAATTTAGGAATGAAAAATACTGTTTAATTGTATAAGATTTTGTTTTCAGTGAATAACAAATATTTATGTATCATGCTTTAGTAAATCCAGTAATCTGGAAATTGCCTGTAAATCCTTGAAAAGAACTCTAAAAGGACAATGTCCTCTTGTTACCTTAAAATTGCAACTGAGTCAAATGTCCTTCTTCTCAGTGAATAATGCACTCAGATGCAGTAGAATTTCCTCTGTTCTTCTATATTCCCCTCCTGTTTTGATGAAGTCCAGATTAACCAGGGGAAAATAGAGATATCCTTGTTGACCATAGCAAGGGTGGAATGCAACTTAAAAATCTGACTACTTACAAATGACTGACTACTGACTACTTACAAATCACCAGTCACTAGATTTCAAGGAAACTCAAAGCTTCTCTCAAACTCTTGGAAAATTTAGATCTAAATGTGGCCCTCAGAAAAATGAGCTTAACTATCCCATAATGACATTTTTCTGCATCTTCACAGAAAGACCAACCCGTTTACTAACAGTGAACTCCATATTGTAGCAGTTCAGCTTGTGGTAGGCCTGTATGTGAAAACATGTGAAAACTGGGACGTGGCTGCTCCAAGGTATAAGGCTTTGGAACTGGGTTAGATTCCAAAATCACAGAATCACAGAATATGCTTAGTTGAACGGGATCCATAAAGAGCATTGAGTTCAACTCCTGGACCTGCACAGCACTATCCCCAAAAATCACACCATGGGCCTGAGTGTACTGTACAAACACTTCTTGAACTCTGTCAAGTTAGTTGATGTGACCACTTCCCTGCAGAGCCTGTTCCAGTGACCAGACACCCTCTGGATGAAGAATCTTTTTCTAATATCCATTCTAGACCTCTCCTGATACAACTGTATGTCATTCCCTCAGGTTCTGCCACAGGTCATTACAGAGAAGAGATCAGTGTCTACCCCTCTTCTTCCCCTCACAAAGAAATTGCAGACTGCCCTGAGGTCTCCCCTCAGTGTCCTCTTCTCCAGGCTGAAAAGGCAAAGTGACCTCAGGCACTCCTTATACAACTTCTCCCCAAGTGCCTTCAATATCTTTGTGTCCCTTCTTTGGACCTCTCTCTCATAGCTTTGTATCCTTCTTACATTGTGGCACCCAAAACTGCCCCCAGCGCTCGAGGTGAGGCTGCCCCAGAGCAGAGCAGAGCAGAGCAGGGCAATCCCCTCCCTTGCCTGGCTGGCAATGCTGGGCCTGATGCCCCCCAGGACACGCTTGGCCTTCCTGGCTGCCAGGGCACTGCTGGCTCATGTTCAACTTGTCACTGACCAGGACCCCCAGGTCCCTTTCCATGGTGCTGCTTTCCAGCATCTCATTCCCCAGTGTGACCATCCATCCAGGGTTATCCCATCCCAGGAACAGAATCTGTCACTTTCCCTTGTTTTCATATGTTTCATGATTGCCCATTCCTGTGATTTGCTGAGGTTTCTCTGCAGGGTGTCCCTGCCTTTAAAGGAGTCATCAGATGCTCTCATATTTGTATCCTCTGTGAATGTGCTTACTACCCCTTCCAGTCCTGTGTTCAAATCATTTATGAAGATGTTGGAGAGCACAGGGATAAGATGGAGCCCTGTGGAACCCCGCTGGTGACAGGTCACCAGTCTGATGTCACTGCATTCACTTTAACCCTTTGTGCCCAACCCTTGAGCCAGTTGCTCACCCATCCCATGATGTGCTTATCCAGTTGTGTGCTGCAGATTTTATCTGTAAGGATACTGTCAGAGACAGCATGGAAAGCTTTATTGAACCCCAAACACCAACTGGCTTCCCTTGATCAGCCAGGTGGTACCTTGTCATAAAGGCAAATTAGATTTGATAAGCAGGATAGCAATGATTATACAGAAATGTTTCAAAGTGAGAACACATATCTAATGCTGTTCTAGGTCTCCTTAGAACTGGGTAGCTAATTTCAGAGCATTTTTAGAGCATTATTTGCTCTCTAAATAAATATAAATTAGTAATTGCCATAGCAACTGTGAAATATAGGATGTCCTGGTATGCAAGGTATGTTAACTTCTGAGATACAAGACACCAGTGGTAAATACAAAGATGTCAGGGGAAAATTTGTAATTTATTCCTCAGTGTTTTCAGGGGATAGAACAGATACAGCTGTTCAGCACTGAGTTTGTGGAAATAAAAATACTGTGTCTTCATTTCATATACCTCTTTTCTCCTTGGAATGCTGATCAGAGTCATATTTTTTCTTTATTTGTAAGAGGCTTTTTGTACTGAGAATTGAATGAAAACAGAAATCAAAATCATGGTTGAAGAAAGCAAAATGTTGACTTGAGAAACTGTAGGTTATCTCTCTCCTCAGGCTTAGTAAAGGTGATGGAGCATGGCTGTTTACAGTCCATGCACATAAAGTCACTTGCTTCTTCGAAGCACAAATTATACTCAATCAGCATAGTCACCTTCTCCTATTGGCCAAGTAGGAAAAATTGACAAAAGAAAATTTTAAAAGAAATTTTTTCTCCCTGAGAGAATAGTACACACTCAAGTTGACTAGGGGGAATTTGCCTCTCGGCCTTTGGAGGTACTCATGATGCAGATGAATGAAATCATACTGGCCTGACTCATGGTAGTTCTAGATTTAGTGGCAGATTGGATCCTCCTGATGTAACTTTCAACCAGTATTTCTTAATATTGTAAATCTGTGAAAGTATGTTAACACTTTCTTTCTTTAATTAATAGAAAAATTTTAAATCCTTGTTACAAAGAAAGGCATGGTCTATAATATTAAGACCTGACATATTCTAGTGAGGGCATTTGTGGAAGCATTCTGCTCCCCTCAGTCGGGGGTATATAGTTCTGGTCAATGGCACCATTTCAGCATCCTACTCTTTCAGTCTGGCTACCTTTTTTAAGATTTTCATTGCCCTTTTTAATTATTAATCTTCTTTAGCAGGTCCTTAAGAAAGTTTCTCCTGCTTGCTATGTCTCTTTTGGTTTTTATAGCATCAGAATATCCTTGTATAAAATTCCACGGAAAATAACCTTTTTTGGGCAAGGTCATATCCCACCAAGAACTGCAAAATGGCCACTTACACATAATAGCACCCACAAAAACTTGTTTTGGAAAATTTTAAACAGTTTTCTACTTATGGTCAGATTTTCCATTCTCACTCACTATTCCCCTTTAGGGAGTCTCCTATTTAATTTGTTATAAATCATGAAATAAGTTCCTTTCATTGTCACATTAACTAAACAGTTATAGGCGCATCATCTAGTCTATGGAGATTTATGGAGAGGTGATGTTGAACAGCTTTGTAGTTATATTTTGTGCACTAACCACCTTATTTAATTATTTCTAAAAATATTTTGAAACCTTCATATCAATGAAAAATGAAGCAAGCTTAAGAAAAATATAAAAACAGGTATAAATAACACATCACAGGTTATGAAAGCTCTACATGTTAAATAGCTTTTCTTGGTGGGTTTCTGCACAGACTACTGCAGAAAATGTATTGCTTTCACATTTTCATGTGAGGATTAACTCTTTAGAGAAGATTTGCCTATTTACTCAAAAGATCTGTGTCTTTGGTGAGTTGATATTTAATTATTTAGGATATTCTGGATTCAAAATTAATTATGTCCAGAAAACCTCTTTCAGACCTGTCTTTTTAGGTGTTTCTAAGAACCAATAGAAAACAACGTGTCATTTTTTTTTTTGATGAAACATGCACCTTTGTTGTATGTATACCTGAGAAAAAATGAAACCCATGTCTACTATTTCTCCTCTTCTTACAAGTATTTTACACTAACCTTGGCATTATAGGAAATAGTACAGATTAAAAGCCAACTGAAAACAGAAGAGAATTTCTAATTGGATTTTCATTAAAGAAAGCAAAATAAATCATGTTACAAGATGGGCTAAAAAAACTATTTCAGTTGATCTTTGTATCCATTGCTGGATCCAAGATTAAAAGTGCTAGGGAAGAGGGGGAGTAATGGATTAGTGACTTAAAAAAACCCTGCAAAAGGGTGTGCATTGAACTTTTTACTTGAGCTAAGATTACTACTAAAGTATTGCTTCTGAGCAGGTTTGTGACAATGGAAGTGAAATTGTCAGGAATGATTATCAATAGATGAGAGACTCTAGACTAATTTTATAACTCTATGGCAATGTGATATTAGATACGGATAATTGTAAGTCCTTCAAAGTTTGTCTTCTTAGAGATCATATTTGAAACAATTTGGGTTTTCTGTTTATTTCAAAGTAATTACATTCTTTATTACTTTATTGCTTAACATTTTTTATCATTGTGTGCTTCCTACTTCTTTAGACTGTTGCTAGTATTGTGATGTAAAAATGTTGCACTGTAAAAAAGTTTTTTAGCAGTTTGTTAGTCATCTTACTTTGGACTACAGTTTGGTTCCCTCTCACTGGAGTTTCCATTTTTTTTCATTCTACTTTGTTTTATCTTCTTGGCAAACTCCTCATTTTGAATTTCAGGAGACTGGATATTCCCCAAGTAATAAAGTAAGGTGTTTTAGATACTCTTTTTCACTATTTATTAATATTTCTAAGAGCTGTTAAGAATTTAAAGATGTAAGTTTGAGCTTTAGTAAACTTGACGTGAACTTTCAGACACTAAATATTTTTACAGATTTATAGAAATAAGAATTTTTCATATATTAAAATAAGCTTAAATGGTTTGCAATTAAAGAACATACTAGGTATTTTTCAGATGTCCAATGAGGTTTATTTAAATACCCTATGTATTTCCCACCAGAAGCCATATTCTTGCAAATGTGCAGAATTTTTCTTTTTTAGGTTTGTCAAAATGCATACCTAAATTAGAAATTCTGATAGAAATCAATTAACTTTGCTTTAGCCTTCAGATTTCTGGGACTTTGTTTGTTTGTCTGATGGTCTTGTTTCTTTTAAAATTATTTTTCTTGTTGTGAAGTTTTGAATGTTTTCTTCTATACATTTTACAGCAGAGATTCTGGGTAGGCTATTATTGAAGTGTTTTGATCTGTGAGTCTTTTAAATTTTTGGCTTTAAGGCACTGGAGCCCAGAGGATTTCTGCTAGAAAAAACATGCTTCTCTACTCATTGTGAAAGTCTCTATGTCAAATCTCTCAATTTCCTCACGTCTTCATATGTTTTGTTCAGATTGCTGTTCTCTATTCAATGAATTTTCCTAGTTTACATAAACTGAAATTTTTTCTATTCAATAGGCAATTAGTGCTTTCCTGCTTCTTCAGCTCTCCTCTATGTACGTTATTCTATGAAAGCTATTCTTACCCACTTCAACTTCTACAAGCCTGATGCTCTAAAATTTTGGGAAAATCCATGCTTCTACCTATTACCTAAACAGCTGTGGTCATTCTTATGAAATTATTTAAGATTCTTAAATTCACACAGATTGAGGATTTCTGTCCTCTCACTTGCACCAGGAAATTTGACACATGGAGTTTTCTGTAGCAGCTTTGATTCCTGGTAAACCCAGACAATGGTGAGATACTAAAGAACAGCCTGCACATACTGTCAAATTTGCATTTTCCTCCATTCTGGTATTCAATTTACTATAGAAAATCACATATGCTTGTTTTCCATCTTAATATAGTGTTCAAAATGTGATGACTAATTCTGCTAGATGTAAAAGTTACCATCAGCACTTTCAAGTTTTGTTGTTCAAGTTTTATTTGAAGGTGACATACATTTAATTTATATGTTCATATTATTCGGGAAATGCTTTACCTTACAACCACCTCAATAAGTTTCTTTGAGAGGTTCATGGGTTTCATATTACCTTTGAAAATTCTCAGTTCAGTGTCAACACAATTTAGAGACTCATCTTAGAACAGTTTCTATTCTTAAAAAACATCAAATTTAGAAATCAGAATTAATTTAACTATATTTTTACTTTGACTTTTATGATAGCCAAAGACACTCTTAGTAACATAACAAAAATACTGTGAGTAATAGAGAAAAATAGTATTAGTCAACAATATACAAATTAATACTTAAAAATTCAAAACAAAATTCTAAATTTATAAGTGTAAAATGGTGCTTTGAGAATTGTCTACAAAATTTTGAGATCTGATTGGTGTAATATTGGGACACAAATTTGATAGAAAAGGTTGGATATGTTTTCAGAAGGATTTTTACATGTTATATTGTCAAGTTATGCCGGATTGCAACTGGATGATGAATAAGAAATTGCACATTAAAAAAAAACAGTTTTTACAGTTTAATGCACATTTTATTCCAAACATATTTTACTACAAGGCATAGAAGAATAACATTTTAGGAAGGTTAAAAATTATAAACATGCATATAAAATAATGTACCATTCTCCATATCTTACAAATGCATTAGTATTTTAATATTTAATATTTCACAGATTTCATAGATATAATTTATGCAGACTTTTCATAATACTTGTATCTCACACTGTTTTGGCAAGTAGCCTCTGGACAGTAAGATTATTGAATATGTTTAAAAGTAGGTAAAAGGGCACTTGTAGTAACATTAACTATTCATTTGTTCTTGCTGAACTGATGATCCTTTGCCACACAGAAGAGCTCATGTGTACGTGACAGTAAAGTATGATACATGACTGTTCAAATACATGAAATGCTTTATTTCTGGGAATAGAAAACAGAAATGCAGAAACAGAGAACTAAAAATGACCACTGGCAATGCACCCACAACTACTTTAAGAGGTTTTACTGTCTTAAAATGCATTAACGGACTAATTTGTCCTTGTATTTCCACTTGACATTACAGCCATGAAAATAATTCCTTTGTGACAGCTAGTTTTGAAAACAAATGCTTCTTAAAGCAGCCTTGTTTAGCCAGACTGTGTATTTAAAAATTTTCCTTTTAAATGTAGCATGTTGAACAGGCAAATTCTAAACTTTTCTTGTCCTTCTTGTTGGGATAGCCACTTATTGATAAATCTGCGACTGCATTAACCAAAGCTGTAGAAACAACAGTAACCAATGCAAGACAACCCACATTTCAGTTTTACTGAACTTACAGCTGGAGTTTACTACAGTATATCACCCAGCATGATCCCCTTGACAGCACATGAAGAAAAGAGCTTAAATTAAGGTGTTTTGTACTGATAGGCTCATTTCCTGCTCAAATGTGAAGGCCTCCTGCTTTTTCCCACACTTCCTTAAACTACAGAACATTTGCTATCCTCAGAGGTTCCTGCTGCTATTTGCTGCTCTGTTTGTATAGCATGTGAAATATTCATGAATTTGCAAGCTGGAGCACTACATATTTTAAAGGAAGATTTCATAGTTGTGAGCTCCTGGCTTGTGAACTGATAATTGAGAATTTACAGCTATATATTGTTTATTTATAAACAAGCAGACCTGTGGGCGTCTTGCTTGTAGTGATTATTCCTTGGCCACCCCATTCCTTGCCCACCGTGTTTCATTCAAGCCTAGGGAACCTCCTAGTTTTGCAGTCATGCTTGTGTCCTGATAAAGAGCAGTGCTGACATTCCCATTAAATTCCTTTTAGGCAGACCATACCCTATGCAATCCCATTATCTCTAGCAGTCTCTGCCAAAGCAAATCATCCTATGATTCTCTGATATGTTCTGTTTCTGCTCATAGTGTATACATGAAGACAAATATTGTCACAGGAGGATCACATAAACCTTATCAATTTGCTGTTTGAAGTGCTTGTCTATGTTTAAAAACCATGTTGAAATAAGATCAACTGATGAAATGGCTGCAGCAACAACCTGGGTAAGTCTGGGCATGATTGTTAGACTGAGCAGTGCAGGGAGGTTTCCAAGTTCAGGAGCACCCAAGCAGCAGACCAGAGCCCTGTCAGGACCTAGTGTCTCTTATGAGACAGCCAGGCATGGAGGTGGCATTGCCAGGACCATCCAAGAGAGATTTAAATGGTTGTAGGGTATTGATTGCCAAAGCACAGCAAACAGGGCGAGCAAACGGGATGTGGCACATCAAAAGGATGCGGCATGACAGTTCAAGGGCATGTAGGGCATGTAATCTGCAGGTAGCCCCACATCGGCGCTAAGTGCTGAGTGCTTTAGGTCTCTGCCATAATGGCAGGCACCTGACTTAGAGCCGAAACCAGAGTGTCTGATGAGACAGCCCCTGAGAATTCTGATGTTTCCACCCACCTTTGATTGACTACCTCTCTGAATTGCCTGTAAATAAATGCACACAACATGTGCAATAAACAAGGAATACAAATCTGTGTGTGACCACAGGTCCATGATCTCCTTATGATTACTAAGAGATGGTGGGATAGCTCACATGACTGGAATATTGTCGGGTTGGCTATGTGCATTTTAGAAAGATCAGAGATGCAAGGCAATGGAGTTGCTCTTTGTGTGAGAGACCAACTAGAATACATTGAGCCCTACCCAGAGACAAATGAATGATCTGAGAGTTTGTGGGTAAGAATTAAGTGACAGGCACTGTTGTAGCTGCCCTGGTAATGAGACCACCAGAAGGGATCAGAAGGAGGCACCTATGAGCAGCTGGCAATAACCTCATGGTCACAGGCCCTGTTTCTCCTGGGGAGCTTCAACCACCCTGATATTTGCTGGAGGGACAACGTGGCTTGGAACACACAGTCCTGGAAGTTACTGCAGTTATTGAAGTAACTTTTTGGTGCAAGTGGTGGAGGAGCCAATGAGGAAAGGTGTGTTGCTGGACCTTGTACTAACAAACCAGAAGGGAGTGGTTGAAGATGTGAAGGCTGGGAGCAGCCTTGGCTGTAGTGACCATGAGATGGCAAAATTCAGGGGCCTGCATGGCGAAGGAAAGCAATAAGAAGGACTAGGACTCCAAACTTCTGCGTAACTAACTGACCTTTTCAAAGTCCTACTTAAAGGAATCCCATGGGATGGGGCTCTAGGAGAAAAGGGGGTCAAAGAGAGCTAGATGCTCTCTTGTTGTTTTAATTGTTGCTAATTGTTGTTTTAGCAACAATTCCTCCAAGCTCAAGACCAGTGTATCCTCAGGAGCCAAAAATCAGGCAAAGGTGGTAAGACACCTGCATGAGCCCACAGGAAGCTCCTAGTAACTCTCAAACACAAGAAATAAACTTACAGATGTGGAAGAAGAATAGGCCATGAGGAACGCAGGGATCTGACAAGGAAATTTAAGGTACACTTGTAATTGAGTCTGGCAAAGGACATCAAGAACAATAAGAATGGTTTCTACAAGTACATCAGCAGCAAAAGGAAGACATGGGGCCTTTGCTGAATCAATAGGGTGTCCTGGTATTGGGAGACACAGAGTAGGTGAAATAACCAGATGCCTTCCTTGATTCAGGCTTCACTGCTGAGAGTGGCTCCCAGGATTCCTAGACCTTGCAGGTAATAGAAGGCCAGGGAAAGGGAGGAAGCCTTCCTTTTGTTGTTGAGGGATGGGTTAGAGATGGACTAGATAGACTTATCACCCATAAATCCATGGGGCCTTGATGGGACACATCAACAGGTGCTGAGTGAGCAGATGTTGTTGCTAAGCCTATTTCCATCATCTTTGAAAAGTCTTGGAGAATGGGAGGGGTCTTGGAGGAAGGCCAGCGGTACTCCCATCTTCAAAAAGGACAAGGAGAACACCGGGAAAACTACTGGCCAATCACCTCCATCCCTGAAAAAGTGATGAAACAGATCATTCTAGAGGTCACCACAAGCATGTAGAAGAGAAGAAGGTCAGGAATTGTCACCATGGATTCACGAAGAGAAATTATGCATAACTAATCTGATAGCCCTCTTTGATGTTACAGGTGATGAGGGGAGCGGTGTTGATGTTTTCTACCTAAACTTCAGCAAGGCTTTTAACACTCCCTCCCATAACGTCTTCATAGGTATGCTTAGGAAACATGGGTTAGATGAATGTGTGGTGGGATAGATCAAGAACTGGCTAAAGGGCAGAGGATTGTGATCCATAAAGTAGGATCAGGCTGGAGGCCTAACCAATGTGACATTCCGGAGGGATCAGTATTGGGTTCAATCTTATTCAATTTGTTTATCTACAATCTGCATGAAGGGATAGATTGTATCCTCAGCAAGTTTGGTGGTGATTAGAAACTGAGGGGACTTGCTGAAACTGAGGGGACTCACCGATGGCATCCAAAGGCTGTGCTGCCAGTCAGCGGGACCTTGAGAGCTGGGCAGAGAGAAAACTAATGAGGTTCAGCAAGGGAAAGTGTAAGGTACTGAACCTGGGGAAGAATAACCCCAGTACAGGTTGCGGGTGACCTACTAGAGAGCAGCTCTGCTGAGAAGGACCTGAGTTTAGGCAAAGGACAGGCTGATCATGAGCCAGCAGTGCCCTTGCAGCCAGGGTGGCCAATACTAATAATCATGGGATGCATTGAGAAGAGCATGGCCAGCAGAGCAAGGGAGGTGATCTTGCCCTCTACTTGGTCTCAGTGAGGCCACATCTAGAGTCCTGAGTCCAGCTGTAGGCTCCTTAGTATGAAAAAGAAAAGAAACTCCTGGGTGAGGGTGCGGGTACAGCAGAGGCCACAAAGCTGATTAAGGGATTGGAGCATCTCTCTAATGAGGAGACACTGCAGGAGATGGGCCTATTTAGTCTAGGGAAGGCTGAGAGGGGTTCTCATGAATGCATATAAATATCTCCAAGGTGGGTGTCAAGAGAGTGGTGCCAGGTTCCTCTCAGTGGTGCCAAGTAATAGGACAAGGAGCAATGTCAATAAACCAAAACAGAAAAAGTTGCACCTTAACATGAGAAAGAACTTTTCATTGAGGGTGTGAGAGCCCTGACATAGGCTGCCCTGGGAGGTCATGGAGTTTTCTTCTCTCAAGACATTCAAAACCCACCTGTATGTGTTCCCATGTCAGATCTTCTAGGTTGCCCTCCCTTGGCACGGAAGTTAGGCTAGATAATTTCCAGAGGTCCCTTCCAAACTGTGATCTTATGAAATAATGTAATGCTGAAATCCTGAAAGTAAATCTTAGCTGTACTAAGAACAGAAAATCTCAGTACAGACTCCTGCCTGTAGAATAAATTGAACATATTAATTTGCAGTTATTAAAATGCATTTTCTAATATAATTCATGCTTTACAACGCACATATTTTTCAAAAATAAAGCTTTTCTCCTGAAAATTCTATCTCTTTTATGGCTTAATAGCTTTGTGGAAAGATGAGTGGATATGCAGTGTATTACATTTTTTTATGAGGGCTTCTCTTAACTTTTTGTATGCTCAACAAAATTCTTTAACTTTTATAGGTGTCACCTTTATAGGTGTCTGCAGTAGCTGCTTAAGGATTATCAGGTGGACTGCTTGCAGTTTTATCATTAGAACATTGTCTTAACTAGAAGTTCTTGTTGATCATGTTGTGTTTGTGTCATGAATTTGAGTTATTCGTGAAAATATCACAACGTATAAAAAGGGAAAATTTCCACTCCCTGCCATTATGACCAGATTTGCACGTAGTGACAGTGGCCAGGGTCACATATTCTTTCTCTGTAGTGGCTACATTAATAAACACAAGCTCAGATGTCCCCTGTTGAATTTGCTTTTGTTACTCATGTGTGATTCACCTCTGTGGCCTCTCTTATGCATTTGTGTTCTCAACTCTCTCTGCTTTGGCCATTTGTTTCTCCAGTTTACCAAAATTTACTATAACACTTAAAATATGATGCATCAGTGTAAGAATATTTTTGAAGTGAAAATATTTCTATTTCAATGTCTAATGTTAGTTTGGTTTTTTTCTAAGAACTAGTCATGGTTTAGGAATGGTATTCTGCAGTTTAGTGTTCCCATCGAAAATTTATTGCTCACTAACTTTCCCTTTACTCTTCCTCTGGGTTGGGCTGAAGATGAGAATTTGAGACACAAAAAGATGGTGGGTAGAGAGGAGAACAATTTATTGAAAGCAGCAATGAGATAAGGAAATAGTAACAATATTTATAACAAAAGTACAAGGCAGAAGGAAACGGCTCACATGCAAAATGCTCACTGTGGAGCACAACCTGACTGAGACATGTTCCCCCTAACCCAGAAGCAAGTCCTTCTCTTGTTCCTGGAAAATGATGTAATGTGGTATAGAACAACCTCCAGGTCCTAGTCATGCCCCCTCCTGGGTACTGCAAAACTTAGCCCTGTTCTGACTGGAACCAGGACAGAACACAACCGAATTCTCTGTGTTGTTTTGATAGCAACACCTCCTACATCTGAAGTTAGCTAAGCCCATTGTCTCTTGCACCATCTTAGGAAAAGGATTCCCCACATTTCATTTTATTAGAAAAATTCAATGAATGGTGGTATGTATATTCTTAATTACCTGCATATCTATTAGATGCTCTGATTTCTCAAAACTTGACTGTAGGATGTATAATCTGATAACACAGCTAGGGAAATATAGTGGAATGCTTGTATGATATATTGCTAGGTGCAAACGGCCTTTCCTGAACTTCAGCTGACTGCTTGGTGTGCTAAATTCAGAAAAAGAAACCTCTCTATGCCCTATCCCAATCTTAATATATGGTGGTGGACTTCATGGAAAGAAATGCTAATGCTGTACAAATAAAGGACAAATTAAACTCTTCTAAGGGTACTTTGTTCCTCCTGAATGAAATCTACTGGCAGCATTCTTACATTGTTCTTCTGATTATAATAAGAAACAAATTTTATTTAACTTAGCAGTGATATCCTTTTATTATACATTTGCATTTCCAAAATGCAAGTTGAGCACTCTAAAAGCATGTTTAAAAATTGCACCAATTTCATGTTCACTCAATGGGGCTAAACACAAATACACAAGAGATGAGTGATACTGATTCAGAAAAAATCTCTGAAGGACCAAAAGACCAAAATAAATACATTTTTGAGTCCCTGGCATCTGGTACTTATGATAAAATAGAGATACTAATTTTTTTTTTAAGCTGCTTGTTTCAAAAGTTTGATTCAAATAATTATATATTAGCATCTATCAGTATCACTGACATAATACAGCCTAGAAGTTTCACTGGAATGTTCAATTTGGCAAACAAAACCACTCTTAAAATAAGGTTTCATTAGACTGCACTTTAAATACGATGACTTGTTTGAAAATAGCTTGTATGTGAAACATAAGAAAGTTTTATTTCAGCTGCACAAGGGAGCTCAGAGAATACGTTAAACAGCTGATGTCCAAATCAAAAATATAGTATATAATTAGATATCTGATACTACAGGCATGGTTTTCAGAGGGCCTGGATATACTACCCTAACATATTATAAACATACATAAAAGGAGCCTTAAAATAATTCTTTATCATACTATTAACTCTTCAATCATAGTAATCTATCTTGTACTACCAAAAAGCTAATTTAATATAGTGAATATATTTTTATTTTGATAGTTTGTGTATAACCCAATTGAGTTTGGCGCTAGATATACAACGGATACCCACAAACTCTCAAAATGACTCAAAGAAGTTTACAGATTCTGCTTCATTTGGAAAACAACTCTTTCCCCCTAAACACCATTTGCCTTTACTTCTGTATTAAGTCTTTAAATCAAATTAGGTACTCAGTGGATACCAATCATTTCAGATTGCCAAATGTCAATTTTTTAATATTATCAGTCTTTTTTATCATAATATTGAGATACATAACAAATAAGTAATTAATGAACTGCCTTATTGAAAAAGAACCTATTTTGAGAGAATAAACAATCCATTCCTAAATAACCTATTAAAAAATTTAGTTGTTTGGGAATAGAAGCTTCTTATATATGTTATTAAATGAACATTTGATACCCATACTTGAACACAGGCATGAAAATATTCAGAATTTTCCATGACTACAAATCAGAAATTAGTTATTTTATACCTGGTCATAACTTCTCCATTATTACTTTCCAGAAAAAAATAGTAACTAAAGAGAACATTCATTATAGTGATTTCCTATGAGGAAAATAAGAGGAGAGGAGAGGAGAGGAGAGGAGAGGAGAGGAGAGGAGAGGAGAGGAGAGGAGAGGAGAGGAGAGGAGAGGAGAGGAGAGAAAATTAAAAAAAACCCCAACTTCTTTGTCTGAACCAACTTCTCTGTCTTGATACTGTCATAGTAGAGTATATGACTGATTCAAAAAAGGATAGCACAGATTCACACAGGCTGTTAAGTATTACCGAAGATTACACATAAAGGACTGGTGATAGCAATTTTTATTATAAATGTCACCATTTTATTGAAAGTTTCCCCCTTTCACTTTTCTACCTATATTTTTTCTTGAAATCGATGACGTTAATAAATGTGGTAAGAAACAGAGATAGGTAAATAAAAACAGAAAATACAGCAACAGAAAAAAAAAAATATAGGTAATAGAAAAGTTATACAGGGCCCTCTTCTACTAAGTGGTGTTTCTCACAAAACATCATTTTGAATTGTTTTGTTAATTCAAGTGTTTCAGTAGTTTCTTTTTGCACTAAAATGTACTACAACATTTGATTAGTCTAAATATCTGAAAGAGAATTAACAGTTGCCTTAATCCATTATAGCAACTTAGAGAGATATCTGCTGCTTCATATCCAGTATGGAAAGAATATGCCAGTGTAAGGGATATAAACATGGTTTCATTACATAATTAATATTATGTAATGCATTTTATTTGTCTTTTTCTAAAACCAACTAAGAACTGCTGAAACCCTTCCATGTGTCATTGTATTTATGGTTTTTCAGATCATAAACTGCAGCTACATACTTAGTTGAACACTTGAGTAAACCTTTCAATTGGTTGAAGTTGTCTTCTTACATAATAAATGATTAAATTCTCAAAAAGACTCAAAAAAACCCACCCCACCCCCCCCCCCCCAAAAAAAAGAGACAAGGGACACTGCTTTCTATGTTAATTTGTGGATGTTTGCTAATTGCAGGTGTTAAGGACTGCTGTGAGTCCTTCAGCTAATTCCTACAGCCTCAAACAAGTGTTTGTATGCTTGTCTGGGAAAAGCTCTTTTCTAAGCTTTTATACATCAATTCCATCCCCCTTCCCCAGGTTCCAGACACTGATCCTGGTTACCTGACTTCAAGTCTATGTTGACTGTCCAGCTGTAGCCTTAACCCAAACCATGCCTTTATTTTCTTTGCAAACTTTGGCAAGACCCAACCTCAATAATGTAAATCTTTGTTCATAGCTCTAGCGTAAGCCTAATTCATGAGATCTTGGTTGTCTAGCAGACTTGCTCTGGTCTCAGTCCTTTTCGTTTTCCAGTTTCTGAATTCCCTTTTTTCATTGTCCAGTTCATCTCACCATTTTGCTAGATTTTTCTCCATCAAAATGTAGTTGCCCTTTCCTCATTCTTTACTTTATAGATCTACATTATATTTCATATACAATTGTGAGTATTATGAGTATCTGTTCTCCCTGTGATTTTCCTAGGTCATGTCAACTACATTAATTGTTCACTCTCTGTGAACATTGTTTTGTTTCCCTGTATTAAAAATATATCGTTTTCATTCCTCCTGCTACCTGGAAGTACTTTCTGAGTCAGAAGTCTTTTGACCTGGGTTAGGAGGCCAGCAATCACAGCGACCTAATACAACTCGTAAAGATTTATAGGAAGGTAATGCTTAGTCCCCAGAGGTCTGAATAAGTGACTTTAAAGTCACTTTAAAGTGACTTTAAAGCTTCCTAAAACCAACAGATTATGTCTCACTGGCTTTCTAATATTGGCTTGTGTCTACCTTGAGCAAAGTAGCTGTGTACAGTAACATTCTGTTCAGAAGTTAGAAATCCCATAATTAAGATTTTAATTAAAACCTTACTTCAACTCAGTATGAATGTGTTATAACACTTAATTACTTCATTTGGCACTATTTTTTTCCTCTTTGCCTAACTTGGTTCAAAGGAGGGTCATTGCTGTGGGTCTGAGTGGTGCTTTTCTTGTCAAGGAGAATGTTCATCACAGCATTCTGGCTTACTTTCTACCAAAGCTACAAAATACAGATTGAAAAGGCTGTGACTACAGATCAAAGGAGACACATAAAGTTGCATTACATCTACAGAGGGTTTTGTATCTAGCAGTAGACTATGTCTGTCACACCTGCCAGCACCTCTGAAGATACCTGATTTTCGTTATGTTGAAGCTGGTATATCAACACAAAAATTAAAGAGATAGTAGCTTGGGTTTCAACAGCATCCTGGCCCTGTGCTTGGGCTGATTAATTAGGTTTGCTCCCTTGCAGTTAAACCAAAGCTAATTAGTTTAGAAGGAGAGCTCTGTTTCCTGGATATTCAGTTCACTCAGTGCCAACTTGAGATGGCAAAACTCTACTTTGCATGAGGCAAAATAGAGCCAAATATTTAAATAGTTTTTTGATACATTGTTAGTAATTTTATATCTCTGATTTTCTGATTGAATAATTTGTGAGAGGTACACTGAGAATTCATGTTAGCCAGTGCTGGAATTTGAGTCTGTTCAATTCTATCCCATATAAACTATATCGGAAAACCAGATCTTTGGCATCTTGGAGTATATAGACAAAATTTTGGTAGATTTTGTGATGACCATACCACTAAACTTCTCTTGAGTACTGCAGAAAATATATCAACAGTTGTTTATGAAAGGCATAGCTACAGCAGTGAGTGTTATAGAAAATTTTAAGCTTAAATTAATCTTTCTCTTTGAAGACTAGATTTGGATATAGTGCAGCAAAAAGGGCAAAAAATCACAAACTTATTTGGTGAGTGCTACTCATCTTAGACCTAAAAGGGCAGAGACAAATAGCATCTTATAATGCAATAAAGAAATATCATTATACACTCAGACACAAGGAAACTGAATAAAGAGTACACAGTCAGATACTTATTTTTCTTAGCACAAGAGTATTTGGTTTTGGAACCTTACTATGAAACCTTACTTTTTTTGTGATAGGTAAGAATGCAAGTTCTATAAAAAGGAGAGAATACTGATTTACAAGGCAGAAAAACCTATAAAGTTATGATTACCAGAAAGTTGTCCAATGTTAGTTTTATTCAGCCTCAGGAAGAGGAAATAATGGTGCACATCTTTCTCATGAGAAAAGAGGAGGGCAGGCAGCGCTCTCTTCTCGGTGGTGACCAGGGACAGCAGCAAAGGGAATGGCCTTAGGTTGTTTCAGGGAGGTTTAGGTTGGATGTCAGGCAAAGGCTCCTCACCCAGAGGCTGCTTGGGCACTGGAACAGGCTCCCAGGGAAACAGCACCAAGCCTGACAGCTCAGGAAGCATTTGCACAATGCTCTCAGGCACCGCTGTGAATCTTATGGGTGGAGCTGTGCAGGGCCAGGGGTTGGACTTGATGATCCTTGTGGGTCCCCTTCCAATGCAGAATATTCTGGAATCTATGAATGCATGAGCTGTGCTTTACTGTGCTCGTACTGGGCAGCTACAACAGTTTTAATCTATAGTCTAGAGTGTAGGGCTTTTTACTGATTTATATTTTGCTTTCTTCAGAAGTCCATAGACAAATATAGACACAAGTTTATTTTCTTGCAGTTCTGTGCCTCACAGTTTGATTAAAGACTGCAGAATGGGAACACAGAAATGACTGACAAGTACTGGGATGTTTTTTTCAGAAATAGACCACAATGTCTCTCAAAGAATTGTGCTGACCTTCTTACAAACAGCTATGCTACTGCTTATGACATTTATCATATTAAATTTTTCAGGTTTATGCAATTTTGTTAATTTGGCAGCTTTGAGTCTGATCAGTATTTAGCTGTAACCTTTCCAGAATAGATGGCAAGCTCAATTCACCAAATATTTTATATTATAATATAGGAATTATTTATATGAAAACACACAAATTTCTGTTGACAGTTTGATATACTGGAGTGATACTATGGTTTAACATAGGAGAAATCAGTCAAAACCATAATTTTTCTGATTTTCTTATAGACAGATTTTTTTTCTGGATCACAATGTATTTAGGAGGGTACTTTCATTACAGAAAAAGGTTGTGGGGACTGGGATTATTTTCTAGGCACCTTTTTATTCTGTCAAGGATTCTGTCAACAATTTTTCTGTACCATTTTTAATAGGTTACGGGGTTTTATATTTATAAAAATGTGACTAGTGACCAGCTAAATGAGAATACCTTCTCCTGATCTGAAAACCAAAGTTTTCAAAGGGTCAGTGCATCCCTAATTATAATGAGGCAGTTAACAGTACTCTAATTGAAAGATTGTGTCAGCATTTCCATTATAAAGCCATGTTTTTCATGGGTTGTAGCTCAGCTGTAAAGACTCAATCTGGGCTAAAACATGTCAAAAAAACTCATCCTGTTTCATACTGAATGCTTTCAAACTCCCAATTAAACAAGTGAGTTTTCCAGACACTGACTATCTCAAAAAAATAAGGCCAGACTTTACATTAATAATTTTACTATGCCACCATAGACAGAGGATTGCTATGCAAGTAACTATTTTTGTAAGTGCTTTAAAAATTTACAATTTTTTCAGAATGCAAGGTCATCTGAAAAATACCCCCAAAATCAGATCACTTTACTGTTTGTCCTCACATCTGCTCCAGGACATAAACATTCAGTGAAATACAAATATGTTAATTTGCAGTGATTTGATGTAGTATTTGATACAGATATTTTTTTGCTGTATAGATAGAAACTTGTAAAATAATAAAAGATATAGTAATTTCAACATGCTTCACAACACAAGCTAAAGAATAAAACCATTTTCTTGTTAAAAAAAGGATGGAAAACTGTAGGGGAAAATTACACTTAAGCTATAAAGTAATATTAAATATGAAATGTAAAATGAGTGACTAAAACCACTTCAGAACATTCATTTAAAAGAACATAGAAAACATCTTTAATTAAAAGCAAAAAAAAATCAAAATGCCAGTTTTCTTGAGATGTGTACTTCTATTAAAAAAACAACAGCAAAGGAAGACATCAACCTAATTTAATTCTAAGGAAATTCTGTTTACAAGGCTGCAAAGAGGAGAATCAAAGCAATACTCTGATGCAGTAAAATCTTTCCCTACTTGAAACCTAAAGAACCCCAAAAAACCAAATAGCAACAATAAACATACATACTATTTGCAGAAAAATAAAAGAATTTGCCTTTTAAATATTTTGAAATGTCAGAAATACAATATGACACATCCAGAAAACACTTAATTAAAGGCCTCAACATTTCTTCAATTTATGAAATTGTCAAGCCAATTAATTACAGTCAGATTCAGCATGAGTGTGAGACTCAGAGAGATTTTTCTGCAGACTGCAACAGACATGAGACCTCATGACCTCTGAAAATGGCAGAGCAGGTTGGTGAGCACCTACATAGCACGGTGGGATATAATCCATGTGTGACATTGTTATGCCACAAAATCCTTCTCAGCCATGCCCCAACATGCATATCTGAGTGGCATCTCCAGAAAAGAAAGGGCAATGCAAATCATCAAGAAAAGGAAGCAAGGTGCCCAGCTTAGGACACAGTTCAGGTAAATGAGACAAACTGTTCCTTCCTGGTTTCTTTTCTCCACAGTCTCTGCTCATTGTAATGACTTGGAAGATTGTGTTGTGTTTTCTTTGACTGTTACCAATTTTACTGCTGCAAACATTCGTCATTTTTCAGTTAGCTTTCTCCATATTTATTCTTTGACCCCAGTGCTGTGATGACTTGCATCTGTTCTAGCCTTTAAGTCAATATCAGGTTTCTCATTTCTGTTGTTATGCCTATTGGAGAAGTGGCTTCTCATTTAATTTACCAAGTTATTTCCCTTTGTTTCTTGTTAGCTCAAGTATATTCCAATTCTGATTCTCATGTTTTCATATCAGTAGTAGAGACTCATCCTTAATTCCCTATGCCATCTTCTTGCCTTTCCTGTTGGCACATTACAGCGGAGCATCATCCTCTGGATGATATGTAGGTGGTTATTCAGGCTGGAGGACAATACCGCAAGCAATAGTTTGCAAAAGAATTCAGAAGTTGCTAATAGCCATTCTTATCCTCAGATCACCCCAAATTTGGGATGAAATTTATTGCAATTCTAGGTTTCTAACTAGATCTATTCTGATTATCAAAATCTTAAGGGATTTCTTGAAGTAAGAGAACTTAATCCTGGTATTAGTATCTTTGGGTTTTTGCCCACAACAGAAGTTTCAGATCTCGCTGATTTGTTAAAGAAAAGGTGTGTACATAGCACCCAATCAGCCTTTACGTTTTCTGAGACTATCTCTCAGTCCCCTGAAGAAAAAGTTGCCTTGAATCAATGTTTAGTAAATATTAGAACATTTTTCTCTTGAAATATGAATAGAATGTGGATGCAGCTTCTCCTGCTATGGAAGAGAAGTTCTTGATGCATATATTTGAATAGTAACATTAAGGAACCTCTTTATGTTGTTCTCATAAATTCTTTTTTTTTTTTTTTTTTTTTTTTTTTGTATCCACTGAGATATATATCCAATCAAGTTTATTTGGCACAGGAAAGTCCTGTCATTGAGATACATTAGATATTTATAACATTTTCGTTGAGACTTTCAGAGTTTCAGTAGTACCTGCTGTAGACTGTTAGATAGAGTTCTCATTCATGTGTTTTTTCCCAACTGTTTGGGATTACACCAAATATTCACCTTGTAACAAAAGCTGAACTTTGAGTTTGTGATGATTTTGTCCCTCTCTTAAAAAACTGCTATATTATTGTCTGTTTTTAGTTATCTAAAATTATCAACTTCTGTAGGATTTGCTCTTCCTCTGGAAATTAAAATTTAAAAAATTAAATTAAATGGAAATTTAAAAAAAAGCTTTGTGCACAACCTGATATGATTTTTGAATAAACAGCTACCAGGCAGTACCTATAGAAGTAGGGATCTGCAAAAGAAATTTCAAACCAAGGAAAGAGAATCAGAAACCTACCAAAAAAGGAGAGGGGCAGGATTCAAAGGCAGGATTCAAAGAATTAATCTTCAATACACGTAAATTTAATGGAATTTATTAATAAAAAGCAACCTCTTTTACAATTGAGTTCCTTAAAAATTCCTATGGAAAAGGGGAAATCACCTTCATTAATAGATTTCTTCTTGCTGCAGTCTCCAGGAGATGCAGCTGTGAGAAGGTAAACACAATTGTGTAATTTTACCAGATGTTCTTTCCAATCAAGCAAGGAAACTGTGAGGCAGGTTTGAACATGAAAAATTAAGATGTGATACAACTACATGATTTTTTAATTTAATTTAATTTAATTTTATTTTATTTTATTTTATTTATTTGTACCATTGGGACTGAGAAACAAAGAAACAGTGATGTCCAGAGAGGTTATGGTCCCTCTATCTCTGGAGGTCTTATAGATTTATCTCTGATCAGCTTTTTCTAATTAGACATGCTTTCTGCAGGGTGCTAATCTAGGCAAATTCTGTATTTCCTTTCCAAATCACTCTAGTCCTTAGTCACATATAGGCTGGCACTCCTCCTTTTAACTTTTACTGTGATTCACAGTATAAATTCTGGTCAATCTCTGCATTCTTGATTGCTTTGTTTTTTCCTTTCAGTGTTTCTTTAATATGACAAAATAAACTTTGCTTCACTGTAAGCACACTTTTAGTTTTTTGTATGAAGTTCATCTGCTTTTCTTTTTGAGGGCATTCTCTCAACAACTACTCCAACAAGCTGAAATCACATAGTCCACCATCAGTCTTCCTTTTATTGTTCTCAAAATTACTCAGAGTGTCAGGTTCTAAGTTTCAGGTAAAAGTGGAAAAATAAAAAGATAAACAAAAAGTACTTCTCCAAAGCTTCATTTTTGTCTGGAATCATTCATAAGATGTTTATCAGTTGCTCTAATGCTTCAGGTGTTATTCTTCACAACTCCCACTGATGTCGCATTCTTTCTCCTCAGTGAGATAATAAAAAGCCTTGCCACCCTCCCATTTTATCACTAACTATGTTTCTGTCCCATTTCATGATTGCCTATAGACTTGCTTCATATTTACAGTTTTTTGTTCAACCAATCCAGTTTTCTAGGGGTAGAAGCTCTTTTACAGTGCATTTTTATTAAAACTAATCAGGGTTTTGGTTTAATCACAATATATACCGTGTTTTAGCCATCAATCTTAAAAACAAGCAAAATCAACCAACCAAGTAAATGAGCAAACAAAACCTGCTGGGACTCTATTCTTATGAGAGAAGCATTTATAGACTTCTGTAGCAAAGTCTCACATGCAGCCCTTTGCCTTCCAGGTGAACACAGGAGTTCTTTGAGCCCATTGATTCTATACCTTGAGCCACAAATCCCAGTGTTGACACAACCACAGTTTACTTACCAAATTGAGAATGCTTCAAATAATTTCCCACTGAAAGATTTTGTTCTCTCTCTTTGTTTCCGTGGAGAGCATAAAATTAAACAAGCCTGTCCTGCTTCCTGCCTGATTCCTCTTATGGATTCTTCTAGCTGGATACCTGATGTCCAGGATGAAAATACTGCTGCAAGGCTTTCAGCTGCTGTTCATATCCCTTTCAAATGGAAAGGAGTGGGTCATCCATTGCACAAAGTTATCCAAGGGTACTGTGACAGAATTAAATATTTCCAAAGGGTAGAAATGGGAATGATTTTACCATGGATTTTACCACAGCAACAGAGCACTTGCCTAGCCAGTATGCCTCCTTTTGGTGCTAGGAAAGGTCTACACCATTTCTTAAACTCCTGGACAGCACTTGGGTCAAACATTTTCTGTGAATAAGTAAAATTTAATGGGATCTTCATAATCATTGTGGCTTCACTATGAAATAGGATACATTTAGAACATATTATCAGTGCCATTTCTGAATGATATATCAAAGAGCCCAGTATTAATCAGTTAATCTTTAAAACTTTTTTCACTCAAAAATATTTGCCATTTAATTTACACAAGGAAGAGAAAATATTTCATGGCCTATCTTTATTTATATGCAATCCTCATATTCTACTAATCAAAGTAAAGCTCTTCAGATCAATTGAGGTACACTTTGTAGTCTCTGCCAAGAGAAGGAGAAAAACCACTGAAATTAAACCCACAAAGAGTTTTGTCTCTGTCTACTGAAAAAGTGATTAGAAGAAGAGATACCATCTTACAGCTGCAGTCTGCAACACATTCAAGAGGGAATGGTGTGTGAAATTCTGCCAAATCTCCACTGTAGTTTCTACCATATATGGAGGAACAGCCAGTCTCACACACCTAATTAGAGTTCACCGGACTCATGGTACATACTTAGGGGAGCAGACATGGCTCAGTGTTACTGACAAAAGTATAAGAATTACATGTACATGTACAGACCTAGATGTATTTCCATATCACCAGGAAGAAATAGTGTAACTGATGGCTCCACTTCCTTTTATTTGTACTGCACTTTATCATTACACATTGTCAGACAATCATTATTGATTGTAAGACCCCAGGTCCCGGTAGAGATTTGGGGACAGATTCTCCTAGATTCTTTGTGTAATGTGACCATATCAGTAATTGAAATAAGTGCAGCCCCTTGAACTCCTGTAGACAGTGTTCTGTACAAGACATCTCTTCAAGAGGTTGACACTCTGAGCACCTCCTGAATAATTAAATCTTTTGGGTATCTCCTGGAAGAACATGCAAAGTATTAGCATGGTTCAGGATACTGCTGATATCCCTACGTAGTCTACTGACTTCCTATACCTTTTTTAGGGCATTTGATATAACTAAATATCACTTCAGGATAAAAAAAATGAAAAGTGGTTTATACTCCCTACATTTTCTGCCCTCTTTTTTCCATGTTGTAGAGGCAAAGCCTAGTCTCTGAACCCCATTTTTTAAATAAGTTAATATTAATAAACAGCAGTTCTTCTTCTATTAGTAACATAGCTTCATCAGCCTTTTTTGTTCTTCTACTTAATAAAGATTAATTCTGTACTTTCTCCCAGGAAAGCTAAATGTAATACCAATCTTGATATCACCATCCATATTTCTGCTAGCTGAAATGTGAGGTGTCCTAAAGACAAAGTGCATTGTCACGTGCACTTAATATGCATGAGTAAAAGTGCTCATAAAGAGTAATTATTGTATTTTGTTATTCCTGTGAGTGTCCAGTTTCCCCTCTGTCTTATAAGTGAATAGCAGGGCTGCAAGCAATTCTCATGCCACTGTTTGGACTTCTTGGGAACTTAGACAGAAAGGTGGATTTACAAGGGGGAAATTAAATTTTGGCGCATAAGTTCAGCCAGTGATCCACTGTCCCACTTTATACAATGCTTTGCTTTCCTTACAAATCTTCTATATCAGTGTGTCTTCCTTTGCTTGTATTTCTTTTTATAGGATATATAATTCATACCTTGAAAAGAACTTGAGTCCAAAAATTTTGCTTATGGAAATCAGAGCATATAGTAAAAGCAGGTCTAAGACAAATACTTTATCTTTGGTGCATTATGCCAGGATATTTCACTCTCTTAGCTTGCAACTGTAATGTAGAAGAAAAGAATAAGAACTCAAACAAAATAAATTATGCCTTGTCTCAGTTCCTGATTTCATTAAGATCTTAAGAATTACTTTAGACAAATGTAACTTGATACTCAAATTAAAACCCTTTCCAGGGCAGATATATTCAGTGCATACCATTAAAGCAAAATTGTTGCTGAAGTATTTGCAAAATAATATTTTAAACCGACAATTAAGCATGAGATGATTTTTCAGTCTGCCAGACATTTGAGTTTTGTTTTACTTAATCACATCTGTAATTTCTGCACAGCTGTCCCAACTTGCAGCTATTCAATTGCTGCTGCAGAGAGTAAGGCACGCTGTAACTGTACACTTTTTAAGGGCATATTGGAAATGCTGATGCACCTGAAGAAATATTCAACCCTTCTTCAGTTTTTGAAAATCATTTGGTTTACTTTTTTTTTTAGTGAATGGCAATTGGGAAGTCAAAACTGATGAGAAGTTAAACTTTTCTTTGTATTGGAGATGTAGATTTGAATTTAAGATCTTGTTTTAGATAAAGCTATGATTTAGAAAGGAGGAAGGAGGCAAGATACAGAGTCCACTTTAGAATGGATTTATCCACAAGATTGATGAAAACCCTTATTTATAAAGAAAAATCTAAAATATATGTTCATCTCTATTTTGCAATGAACTGCTTCACTAAAACTGCTTATATCAACAGTGTTAATCTTAATAGTTTCACGTAGTGCACGCTCTAATACTTGATACAATCAGATTAGTGCCGATTTTTTCCTAATTAAGAATGTTTGACCACAAGAGGGAGTTCCTTGCCAACACTTTACCTACCATGAAGGAACCAAGTGCAGAATAGGGTTGCTTAAAAAAAAAAACAGAACTGCTTTCCATTGTTGAAGGCTAAGATAAGAATGTCTTTTGTTACTTAAAAAAAATACAACATCAACAAAAAAAAACACAAAAACCCACAGAACAAACAAACAAACAAACAAACAAAAACCACACACAAAAATCTTAACTCTGAAAAAATAACATTAACATTGCTCTAAAAATCTATCTGTAAATGTTGAAATTTTATTTAACAGTGTCCTCAGAAATAATTTAAAATACAACACAGCTATCACCTAGAAATGTATAAAATGTTGCAATCAAAAACAATGAGCACAAATATAATGTATTGTTTGCTTTATAAGCATTGTATTAAGGTATTCTATGAACTGATTTTAAAAGTTCTATTCTTTGAACTAGGAAAATAATGACTTGACTTCAGTATTCTAATGACTTGACTTCTATAAATATAAACAAATTCAAAAATATTAAAGTGAATATTTCTGATCTTTGTTGTGGTTTTCCTTGCTCAAACTACACTTCTTATTTCTTGCATTGTTGATCTTACTTTGAATGAAGTACTTTAATGGCTCTACATTACACAGACCTGATGAACAAAATCAGATTGCCAAAAGAGTGTTTCTTTCCATGCTATCTTAAACTACTTTTTCTACAACATACCTTATAAGTACCATACAAAGTCATATTTTGAACATCTTTTTTTATTCATATCGAAGGCAAGGTTCCGATTTGGCTTCTAAGAAAGATCTTGGTAATCTGAAAGAGTAATGCATCTTTATAAACAAAGTTTTTTCCCACTTGTTCTTATGGAAAACATCCTCAAAAATAAAAAGATCCCACATAAACCTTATGTGTATTTCTAGTAGATAAAACCAGATAGCAATATGGCCCAAAGCAACTAACATGAAACATACCAGCTAATAACACCCCATAAGTGGAGAAAGCTGGTTATGAAAAAATATAGAAAAACAGGCTTAAAAGAAGGATTAAGTGTTCTGTGTGCAAAAAGAGGCACTTATCTGTACAAGGTGAAATAGCAAAGACAAGCCCACGCCTGTACAGTATGTGCTCATATATGGATATCTGCTACTTACAGTCAACATCAGATGACAGGATGGCAAATGGCACCAATTTTTTATGTTTCTCAAGATCCCAAAAAGGTTGAAAAATGATTTTGAAGTCCACTACTCGTTCAGAGCTGCTTTTCTTTTATACTAATAATCTTTTCAATAGATATAACATTTTCTTTGAACATTATGTTAGGTAAACTTCAGAAAGTCTTTGTCAGATAGGCAAAGGCTTTTGGCTTTGTCTTAAAACAGCAGTGATAGCCATGGAGAGAGAGAAAAAACTTAACTTTTGTAAATATTAGGTGTACCCAACAGCAATTTAATCAGTGTTTTCCAGTTTCTGTGTATATTTTAAGTGTACCCTTAATTTTAATCATAAACCATAAAAGATGTAGTCCGAAAGCAAAAAAGTCATAAGTGAAATGAATTAAAGCTGTGAAACCTTTGTCATTATCTTCTTTAGTTTAACTGGCTTATATATCCTATTTTTCTTTATTAAATCTCTGAAGTGTATTTTTTTATCAAACTTTCATTCCTGAATATAACAGAACTCAGTCCTTGATTTTATGTGGTGCAGTCGAAAGGCAAATTATTAACCAAATTCAATGACATCGCTTAGTAATTGGAAAAGATGGTGACTTTCAGGTTTAGTCCCTTATTTTGTAGAGCTTGGAAGTCACAAAATGCAAGTTTTTCTCTGCATAGAAATAGGAACTAAAGATGTCATATTAACTCTGTTAGGTACATAATTACTTAGGCAGGTGCATATTCCTTTTTTATTCATAATTATTCTCTATTGCATAACGGAACATTTAATTTTTGCAGATAGATCTGGTTATGGCAGGATTGACTACTTCTTTACTAAAAACAAAACTGAAACAAAACAGACAAACAAAAAAAAGTAATCAAAACCAGATCTTTGAGTGCTACAAAATGTCATTACCTACTCAAGCATACTGCACAAGTGAGTTTAAACAGACCAAGTCCATTAATAAGAATGTAGAAGATTTTTAAAAATGAAATATTTACAACAAATTTGTAGTGATAGTGAAAAACAAGGTGTAATAAAGGTAGAAGTGTGGAAAGGAGAAAAGAGATTTCATGTTCATTGAATATGTCTCGCAGAGTGCTAGACATAAATTAAAATGGTTAGACTTTCATCAACATCAAATATGACAAATATTATTTTTTTCCCTTTTCTTAGCCAAATGCTTCAGAAGTAGAAGTGCGATGTCTCCATCCATTACTCGAATCATTGGTCTAGGATGCAGAGAGTAACATTTTATGTACTTTTGCATAATGTTCAAGCATTGACACAAGTTCATATTTAGGATGATTCCTTGATATCATTAAAAATAACAACAAATAAAATAAAAATTGGCTATTTCATAAAACATAGGACTTAGTCTGTGCAATGAAAGTCTTGATCATTGAAGAATTATCCAATGACAGAATTTGAGTTTATTTTTTCTCTTAGAGTTGCAGAAACAAATTTTGTTCTAAATTGCAGTTTTAAAAGAATATGTGTAGCCTTAAGCTGGAGTACTGTACTTTAATTTTATGATTATAAATATAAAAGAACATTTAATATGGAAATAAATTTTCACTGTCATATTTCTTGGACTTTTGAAATTTATTTCATTCAAAGATACATGCACACAACATTAAAACCAAATAACAGAATCTCTTGTTTTAATGGGAATAACTTTGCTGACGTTTTTATTTTTTAGTTATAAATCAAAATTCAGTACAGATATGGAAAAAACTGTAGTTAATGTAATCATTTTCCACCTTGATCCACATTTCTACTTTATTATCTGCTATCATGCCTTAAACTTACAAATTCCTGACCCTATCAAAACCACTCAGCTACAGGTTGGGGTTTTTTCAGTTGTCTGTATAAGACAGGAGGAAAAACAGTGAAAATATTTAATCTAATATTATCCTCTTTAGAAATGCAACAAACTATTCTTTTTAAGGTAGAAAATTATTTGAATAATACTTCAATTACAAGGTAAATTAGCTGTCAATTTTACTTCTGACTTTTTAAAGATTTACAAATCTGTTCATTCAAGTCCACTGTAGGATTTAAAGGCATTAGCTAATCAACTTTACAATTGGCAATTATCTTCCAAGAGAAAGAAAGGCTGTTACTAGAAGCCTACAGTAGTTCATATGTAGTTTTTCATAAAAAAGGAATTTGTTTTGGTTTCCATCCAATTAGCTAACTTAATTTTATAGTAGCTAAAGGAAACAGACCAAAGGATGTAAATATCTTCTGGTGCTGCTAAATGGGGGACAGAATAGCTGTACAACAAAAGAAACAGAAACAGATTTGGGCATATTTATACACTGGTATATAAATATTTTCAAGTAGATATTTTAAAGCAAATTTTTTCATCTTTTTTATATTTCACAATGCTATTATTCTCCAAGAATTAGTTTTGTTGTGTTTGGATACAAACATACCCCAAAACTCTTTATAGTTAATAGAGGACAGTGTTCCTTCCTATAATTTGGTTATGATCTGAAGTAGTAGTCATGAAGTCTCACATAGAATGCCATGATTTTTAATTGGTTTAAAATTGTTGTTTAGAAGATGGGGGGAGATCCGGGGAAGTATTTACAAATGGAATCTTGAAATAAGATTTAGTAGGAGTGCATTGCAAAATAAGATAGAAGTTCAAGGTCTACCTCTACAAGAGGTAGACCACAGAGAACCACAAAGTGCAAAATTTTTAGTTGTTGAGAGACATAAATCCCATGTTGTTCACACCCTCTCATAGAATGTGTCTATGTCTCGCATATACAAGAATATCCTGTGTTCAATTTTTAGGCTATGTCTTCATAACGATAAGGTAAATGTCTAGTACAACTGAAGGAGCGAAGGAAACAGCATTAAACAGTGCAAGTCTGTATAATTAAAAATGTAACTTGGTGAGTTTGTGCAATGAAACACTAGTGGACTGGCTTAGTTTCCATAAAATAGTGCAATTTTTTATATTCTGAAATGCTTAATGGATAATACATGAACATACCTTGTGTTTTAGGAGAATTATCTCCTCAGAGCTGTAATCATATCATGTGTCAATAAAGATAAATACAGTAGGATATCAATTAATAAGCTGGAAAACTTAGAAGCCTCTATACTTTGCTGTTTTTCTAACAATGGTACAGACAGATGTCAAGAGAGTACATTCTGAAAAATCAGCTGTGGAGACTGTGGGTTGCCCTAACTAATCAAGTACTGGATTGTTGTCCCTAGTTTCTTCAAAGAAAGGACACTATATTTAACAGATTAGTATTCAAACAACAAAGTTATTATCATAATTAGTGAATTACTTTTCATATTTTCCATTTTAATACACCCTTTATGTACCTCATTTTTAGAAGTTTAGAGTGTTTCATTACTATTTACATCTGGCTACTAAATTTTTTTTTCCTCCATTTAGTACCCAAAGGTTGGACAATCTGAACTGTTCAGGCTTAGAATTTAAAAATAAGTCTTTGGACCCTTCAAATGAGACTTAAGCAATGTATCAGAATGTACTTCATAGTTGGCTTTCTGTCTTTTTTCATCTTCCTCTCCTCTTTTTCATCCTTCATTTACACGTGGAAGGACCCCATGTACTTTATTGCCCTGTTCAGTTTTTCTCATTCTCACTTTCATTATCACCACAGAGGTCCTAATTTTGAGCAACAAAAATAGTACTTGTTTCTGACTTTTACTTCCATTCTTATATATTCCTAGAAAGACTGTGAATAACTATTGCAGCTAAAATATTCTAAAACTGTCCTTGAATAATATTACAGTGTTTACACTGCCACTTTTTCACCTGTATGCACAGCTTACAATCCCCACACTTTTTACTATAATTTAGAATATTAATAGATGGATGGAGATGCCTGTAAAATTGGAGGCAATTTTTTAAAGGAATGGTCAAACATTGCATTTCATATCCATTCTGTGGTTTCAGTTAAAGTACAATTCCGAAATCAATCCTATAAGAAAAAAAAAATCTTAGAGGGATTATTTCCAAAATTGATTTAATTCTTGATTCATTGGCCCTTTGTGTCCTTTGGACACTTACCCCACCTTCATCTTCCTGTGGGGTAACAATTAAACAAAGATTACTCCTCTAAATAACATTACCGCTGTGTATCTTTATAAAACTGTCCTGATATGTGTACAATGGTAAGCTGGATAAAATGACAGTACAAGATATAATAAGGAGAACCAAGTTATTTTTCTCACATGTAACCACTATAGTAGACTGCTGTTTTACAGTAAGACTGTAAGGCCGTTCTGTTCCTACAGCAAATCTAGAGTATCTTTCTGTGTCACTGTCTATTTTTATGCAAAGCAGCAGCTTTCAGGAGTTAGCATAGCATGAATATTTTTTGCCCCATCCTCAAAGAGATGGACATGAGATTGTTCAGTTCTATTTTCACATTTCATCCTTATTCTGATCCTGAGGGCTTTTATTTATTTCAGCTTTCTTTCTTTCTTTAGTAAAGCTGAAATTAAAGGGTACCCCAAACAAAAAAATACATTTTGACTTTCCTGACAATAATTTTATGGAATATTTTTCCTCTGGTGTATGGTGCTAATTTTGAAAATTTCTCTACTTCCAATCAAACTAGATCTCATTATAGTAAAATTCTTGACCATTCCTTATTGGTCAATGAGTAAAATTTCATTTGAGTGCCATAAAGTCAACATTCTTTCATTTCTCATTGGCATTAACTTTAGTGGACTTCCATCAACATTTTCTAATAATTCTGTAATTTCTCATAATTTTATGCCACCTCTATCCAGATATTTCCCAGTAATCTATAATAAGGATAGCCAACATCTCACTGTAATTATTCCCTATAAAAGAGAAATGCTATAATTGTGACTAAAGAAAACATCTTTTAACTTCATACTAAACTTTCTGTTCAGTTGCAGACACTTTCTTCCTCTTACACAAAAGAAAGCAGGAGCTGTCAGGGAAAGCAAATTATCTGATGAACTTAATATTGGAATATATGGATAGAATGTAATTTAAATATCTGTAATGTATCATGGGATTAAATATCTTTCTTCACAGGTTTCCACACTTCTCCATGCCTTAACTACTTACAAAATTGACCACTGAAATCTTTTAATACCACACACACAAGATAGTTGGCAGAGTCTTCTGCAGATGCTTGCCATCTGAGTGCTGCCATCACAGCTGTTATTAACAAGTCTCATAGTTCACATTTCTCCTATCTCGCAATCTGTACATTGGCTGTCTTTTTCACAGTATATTGATTAGGAAGTAATAGAGTAACATTTGGGAACAAATTGACATAAAATGACCCCAAGTACATATTTTACATATTTATTTCCTACCTTCTTATATGCCAGGTATCTACAGCTTACTTTATTATTTAGGTTTTTCATGTTTTATTTTTCAATTGCAAATTAGTTGTCAGCTTAGGATTTTCTTTTAAACTTACGAGCAGCTGGTGGATCTCCTCTTCCTTCATACCTTCCCTTTCTCAGACAATCATTATGCAAGCTGATATGAGTTTTATCATCAATATAGGTTTGATCTTAAATTGGAATTTCTTTTAAAGATAATTTTCATTTATTGTTTTTTATGAAACGGTAATAGCTTTTTAATTTGGGCTCGCATCAAGTATTCTGGTCTTGAAGTTTCAAAGGCACTTATGGACAAGCACTTTGTAGGCTGATTCTAACGTGATTAGCTACTGTCTGTGTTCCAAATCATGAGTCTGGGGATTTAAATAGCTAGCCATGTACATGAACTCCTGATTATAGTAGAACTTCCTGAACTATATAATAACTACAATAACTGCGCGTGCAACTGACTGTGCATTTTTGCACACATGATTGTAAAACTCATTTTGTATGTATCAAGTGTTTAAGACTGTATTATAGTAATTGGTAACCATTGATTTGTGGTAAATTAGCATGTAAGATATTTTTTGCACAATATTACAGAAATCCTTGCAGAAATAAGGCTAAAAAGTTTTTTGTTGTTGTTTATTCTTTGTTTATTCTTTTGCAGACTAAGCAATGTCTATCTTGTCTGAAGATAGATATTAAAATCATGCCTGTAGTTTCTCAGTTTGGTGAACTATGTATTTTAATGACTAGACTTTTTATTTATTAAAAAAAAGGTTAGAAATAGTAGGCCCAAAAGAAATCATTGATACAAACTTAAGCAGACATCCTTCTTTCCCTCTTTTTATGTGCTTACATGCATTTGCCAAGAATAGACTATCCAGCTCCCAAGGATAATTGGTCTGTTTCTAGAAAAGGTTATTTCTTTAAATTGGTGATTCAATCTGTTATGAAGCTCATTTTGCAGCTCATACTTTAAATTAAACCCTGGGGCTCAGCTAACCTCAAGATCCAGATGATATGAGAAATTTATATTGTATCTTACTGTCGTGGTTTCAGAATGGTATTCTCCAATTTAGTACTCCCACTAAAACCATGTGCCATTTTCCTGCTCCTAATTCACCTGGAGGCACAAAAAACAAAGATCATGGGTAGAGATAAGAACAATTTACTGGAAACAGCAATGAGATAGGAAAAACAAATAGTAACAGCAAGAATATTAATAACAAAAGGCGCAAGAAAAGAAAAGGATTTACACAGAAAGCCAACAGTAATAAATAAAACAATACCTCTGCCATGTTTTCTCAATCAGAAGGAGCCCCATCGCCTTGGAAGTGAGAGTCCCTTTCTTCCAACCCCCAAAAAGGCATAGGGTCTTGTACAATAACTGGGCCTTAGTGATGCCCTCTCCTATCTACTGCAAAAAAATTTATCCTGTCCTGGCTGGAACCAGAAAACATACCTTTTGCCATAATGAATAATGAGAGGAGGCCTAATACATTCTGAACAGTGAAGTTCAGCATATTTTTGATTGTATTTGCTGTAAGGATGTTTATCTCTTCAAATACAAAAATAATTATCCAGATCTCCCATGATGTAGCCAGTTTCTTTTTAGACAAAATATGGACAAAACCAAACAAATTATGCTCATAGAAGTATTTTAGAGCCCAGGAAAACTGCTACTTGAATCCTGTAGATCAGGAGTAGAAACTTGTGGAGGTATGTGTGAATTAAATCCAGTCTATGTTCATCTTTGCATAGGCAGTAACATGGAAGGAGCAAAATGTGAGGAGTGAAAAAGCTGTTATTATTTTCAGCATTAGTATTCTTTACAGAAGGAAGTCAATAGGCAATATTCAAGCTGATACCTTTGTACATTATCCAGAATTAAGGCACTGTTCACAGCACTTTGGAGTGAGTTTTTCAAGACTGAGATAATATTCTGTTTGCTGCATGGCAGTATGTTCATGCACTAAATATTCAACAAATCCAGAGGTACTTTGGAGAAAAAGACCCATCCCTTTATTCCACCCTGTCTCTGTCAGTTACCCCATCACAGCAGGATAGTCATGCTGTCTCTTCTTTCTTTATCACCTGGCTTCAGCATTCTTTCTGTCTTCACAGAAAGGATAGAAAGAGCCTTCCAAATACTTGAAGCACTGCTGTGTGTGACTTTCTCAAAGAGGGGTTACCCTTCAAATTCAAGAGCATCTAAAACACCTTTTCAGAGTTGGTAAGTGTTCCTAATCACAAAAGCACTTAACCAGCAATGGTGCTTCCCCCTCACCCCAAACACTGAAAAAATTCATTATGTCCTATCTGTTTTGACTAATGTTTTGGTATTTCTCTTAGGACAAGGAAGCTTCCAGGTTCCTGTCTGTCTCTAAATTTTAATGGATGTATACAATGGACTATTTCACATATATTTCCACTTCGATGTATATGGACATCTCTGCTTATGCAGAACTCCTCTAACAATTTCAGTATTTTTTTTCTGTTGCAAGTCAAACTTTCTTGCTGGTTTAGGATTACAAAATATTAGCCCAGATGGTGTGAGCAGAGCAAGGGAATGAACCTCGCAAAGGTTCTAGACACATTTAACTACCATTTGTGAATTCACAATCCATATTATCCAGGATTTCAGCCCACAGATTTGTACATCATAACTTTTAGGCTGCTTTTGAGTGGGAGGAAAATATTAAATAATAAGTGTCTGTGATTTAGCAACCAAAGAAAGGAAAAAGATAATTTGCAACAGTCTTAAAAATTGCGTATCAACAAGAATATACTCAAAGAAAAAACAATGTATATGTACACATACTTATGTAGTGATAGAACAGGTGAAGAATTTAACAAATGTATTTAAGCCTTGAACATTTAATTTTTCTTTGGTAGACAGAGTACAGCAGATTAAAGCAATACCTTTTATTGGAGCAACAAAGAGCAACCAGTCTTTGAGACCAGAAGGGTTACATCTTCAGTTTCCAACTTATTGATCTTGCCCTTACAGACCATATCAACTACAAATATTTTCTGTGTTCTTTGAATGATACTTTTTCTCTCTTTGAGATTTAATATTTCTTTTTCTGATCAATAATAAAAGAAGACTTTGTGTAGAGAACTACAATGAAAACAAAAAAGTAAGGAAAACAATTTTTTATAGTAGCCATCTGACTGATAATAACAGCAAAATCAGAACTATTTTAATGATGGAAAATGGAATTAAATGCTGAAACCCCTCCCTTGTGTTCCTTTACTGTACCCCAAGATTCATTTTGGATGCTTTTGAAATCAAGAGATTGCACATTAGAGTCTGAGACCACCCAATGCTCCCATCAAAAACATATTACTTTAAAGGATTAAAAACAGTCTAACTTTGTTCTCTCCCCCTTGCTCGCCCCTGTTCCCCACTCCCCTCCCCTGAAATTGACTATATTTTTCTTTAACCTTTTTGGTATCCAAAGAACTAGAAGGTAAGTATTGTCCCTAAGGCTATGTGACATCTGTCTCAGCACATTTACAGTTGTAAGAATTTTTGCATTCCTCTTTAATTCTCCCACTTCAGTGATTACACAAACCACTACAATTTTAAAAATTGTTCACTTACTCTTTAACCAGAGGAAAAAGGCAGCAAGTTTCCAGAAAACGTTTTATTTGTTTTTTTCAAATGGCAGGTCGTCTTAAAATTAAAGCTGATGGATATGGAAAGAACTCAAAACTTCTTTTATTTGGTCCCAAATGGCAGATGATGACTGAAAATATAGTCCCCCATTTTAAAAGTATTAAATAATATTTTTGCATCTTTTTGGAGGATTGTATGGGAAATAAAACATATTTCTGATTAGTATTCCACCTAAGAATTGCTTGTGCAATCCTTACAGTTGCTAGTTTCAACTAGAAACAACTATATTTTCTTTTTTTTGAAAACTGAAATATACAGGTATTCTGACTGCAGTACATTTTAAATAATAGCACAGCTCTAATACCTTTTGTGGTACTTACAATATTGCTTATATAGCTACCTGTAGGGAAGTTACCATTAAATACTAGTTATTTTTTTTTAAACATGCCATCACGAGTTCATTGTTTGCTACATGACCTATATAACTAGTTTTTGTTTAGCCATCTCCTCCCAAACCTTTTTAAGACTGAGACCACATACAGGCTAAAATCTTTAAATAAGATAGCATGGCTGTGTGCATCTGTTGTTTAAAGGTCCAGAACATGTATACTTAACAATGGAAAAGATTTTAATCTCCTTAGGACAAAGATCTCTAGATAAAAATATGAAGTTAATGGAGGAAACAAATTCAATAATTCCTGGTTCTGAAAATAAGAAATTATGCAGTTAGGATAATAAATAAAATTTTGACAATGCTTTATTTTAACGGCACGTGAATTAAAACTGCGTTACAATGAAATTGCTGCAGAACATCCACATTAATATCAAATGAATTCATTATGACCAGCACCAGTACAATGAATACTAAATGAATTAATAATAATGAACCACTTAAAGTGTTACCTAATTGTTTTATTTCATTTTTATGTATATTTTTGTCCAAATTTAACTGTTAGGTTAATAGACAATGACATCCGGTAATTAATTTCAACACCAAGTGTTTGTAAGTGATTACTTCCACACCAGATTCAGTAAAGCCTGCTGCATATATAACATTGATCAAATGTCTCTAAAAGACCCACCTATTGCCCCAGATATTTTGAATCATGTTGATGCAAAATGATCAGCCAAGACATATTAAAGATTTAACAACTCCTAATGGTTGGTGATAATCATATTCCTTGAAATGACAATTCATCTTTCTTTCAAGAATCCTGAGTGCTTTATACAGGTGGTTATTAAAGACATCCTACAAACAAAGAAATGGGTGGAAGCACTTAAGACGGTTTTTTTACAATAACTGTTTCTCTGTAGTCACTTATGGAAACCTCAAACCCTCACAAAATTTGTTTTGTTTTTCTTAGTCTGTCCATACCTATGATCTGTCGTTCATTGCCTTAGACACATCATGACATATCTTAACTTCTTTATCATCATAAATGATTAGTATATATCATATAATCTTATGAAACATATTTTATAGCATTTTGACTCATTAGAAATTATATTTTCAAAGCCAATGCACACTGTTTCTCTATTTTCTATTAGCAAAACCTCTTTGCATTCATTTAGAATTGTGCTCCATTACACAAATCCCTGTAGAGTTTATGGTAGGGAATCTAGATAAATTCCTCCATGGCTAACAACAACTGCTGCTGAAGGAGAAAATACACTGCTCTGTGAAAGGTTTATTTTTTAACATGCTAATTCTCTTATATTTCCACTTATAAAGCACCCATAAAAAATAAATGTTATACTGGGGGAGGCAGACAGCATTTTAATTAAGCAATTTTGTAATGCATATAAAGAATTATAACATCAAAAAGAAAAGTGTGAAAACTTCCTAGTTTCAGGGTTAGTATTGGGCCACAAAATGCTACCTAGTGGTTCTGAACAAGAGGAAAATTCAAAGCACTTTAAACCAAGAAAACATAGCGATATTCTTTTAAAACACATATTTTGCTTTCATTTCCTTACTTGTTTTTAAGAAGAAACAATATCTCCTATATTCACAAAATATTTCAAATGCTTACCTATTGTAGTTTACTCTAAACTCTTGGGTTTGGGGCAGAGTTTCTTGGGGCATTCCAAGATTCAAAGGTTCTTTAGCTTTCATGGAGAATTATAATTTTGAGAAAATATTATTTTGCAATTATAATTTTTGAAATCCTTCTCCATACAAATCAAGCATTGAATTGAACCTCTACTATCAAATAGTAAAAGACGTTTCAATTATCAGCATATGTCATTCAGTTGTGCTGGAGGACTAAAGAAATCATAAGATTAGGATGACTGTTCATTTTTCTATTTTTCTGTACAATTAATCTGATTTTGAAACTTAGCGTTTGTGCAACTGCCTCTTGAATTTTCTTGGGGTTTATGCCACAAAATAAGAGGATGGTTGAGGTAAACTCTAGGACTGCCAATAAAGCCTGTTGCAGTTCAGTAATACCACCTGAGTAAAGAGTGCACCCAAGGTCAGACTTCAAGATCACACAGGGACTTCAAGGAACAGCTGTCAGACTTACTATTGTGTCCACCCAGACCTTAAACACAATTTGCATTAATATTGTAATTTAATATTTTTCTTTCATAAAATAATAGATCCATAGAATGATTTGGATTGGAAAGGACCTTGAGGAACATCTAATTCCAATCCTCCTCTGCCATGAAGAGGAGACAGGATCAAGCAAGACATTTGTCCTTGTGTTTCTTCTTTCCAATTACATTTCCACAGAACTGAGAGAATTTACTATAGATTTTTGAGGAAGAAAAAAACCCTGTCTACTAATATGTTCCCTGAGGGATCTTTTGATACTACAATGGTTTTATAATACAAAACCTGTAATTAGCTATTTGGGTTTTGCCTAAACTTAAGGGTACTTGACTTTAATTACCAATCAAATATAACACTGCATCTGCGTTCAGGCAATCAGTATTAGCTCACACATACAAACCTTCTTTCATCTGAAGATAACAGAAAACTCCTTTTATTTGTTCTTACTCAGTTCTAACTCGAAATAACAGATGCCACTAGGAAAGCTTAAGTGCTACGTATATAGCGATTCACAAAGCAGAACAGCCACATCCAAAGAGAGGAGAAGGAGATTGGGTGTAGACAGGATTTAGTGGGTTTTTTATGCTTCAGCACCAGAGTTCAGGAGTGTCAGGAGGGAGTTATGCTTCCTTTTAGTGTATGGTCTTTACCAGGAAATAGTAGCTAAGAAGAGGTGGTTTGTATGGCATTACTGCCAAGTAGTGTACCTTTATATTGTTTCTTCTCTATTGGGTTCTTAGAGTTCCCTTTTAGGTGTGAGGATGCAAAAAAGGCATTTGTGAACGTAAATATTGTCCTTCTCTTCTGTCACCTTATGTCTACAGTCTATGAAAATAAATGAGAGTTGGAAAATAATTGTCCCCTACACCTCGGCATTGTCATTTTCAAAATCTACGTCTTTTCAGCCACTTTTCGAATTATCTAGGTTGCACACTCTTCAGAGGAAACTGTTTCCAGAGATAACTGCAGTGGATATTCAGGAATATCCTGTTACCAGCTGGATAATTGAAGTACCAGAATGAATGAGTCAATGTGTTTAATACAAATTTATATTTTGCAGTCTATTGATCTTATTATCCAAAAGGTGGAAGTCCTGATAAACTTTAAGCAAATGTGGAATACCGAATATATGTCTCCATCTGTTCTTATTAAGCTGCTAGAAAATAATTATTTTATTTGGGGCTTGCTCCTTCCTCAATATCTATGCGCAAATAAAGACTGTCCTCATAAGCCTTGCAACAAACCTACCTAAAGCAGATATTTTTTCTTGAAATGTACAAAACACTGCAACCAGTTAGTTCCCCTTGTATTGCCAGCTGTCTGTATTTGTACAAGCTCAGAAGAGCAGGGATTTTTGCACCGCTTCTCACACAAGATCAAGCAGTAGTAGTTACTTTAACTGTATGAGTAAAGAATACCATGCAGCCCTTGGCTACGACTGTGATTCATTCCTGTCCATTATCAAAAACATTGCTAGGAAGGAAAAAAAGAAACAAACACAAAAACCCAAAATAGTAACCAAATAGAATACTAAGAGGTAACTCATGCTATTGTGGCCTCTTGATAAAGGCTTGCAGGCACCCTGCAAATATGGTAAACCTTGAGGGTGGCTTTGCACCTAATGGCATGGATAGGATTTACTGCGGTGAGAAGTCCTAAACTATGGATTTTTTCCTTTTGTTTTTTTTAATTTGTCAAAAAAATTTGTACCTATGATCAAGATTAGCATAAAAGGGCAAAAATTAGCAATGACTCTTGTTTAAAACCTTCCTCTGACATTCCAACTATTTAGTAAGAATCAAATAAACCTAATTCTTATTATAAGGGTACTGCGCATTTTTGTCATACATATGCTTCCATCTTTATTTTTAACAGAATGGGAGGCCTCTGTTTTTCAGCTGAAATATTTCCAATACCTCCTGTCTGTAGATACAAATTTTTCAAAAGGTCAGCCCTGTTTTGTTATCCCAGAGATGTTGAAAAAGTTTATCCAACTTTTTTTATTATTATTATTATTGAGAACAAGCAGTAATGCAAAAAGGCTTCAAACATGAATAAAATATTAGGCTAGAGGCATAATTAATATAAAAAGATACAGTGAATTAGAAAGGTGGTTAATAGAGTCAGCAAACCATATATCAATGCCAGTTATCATATTTCACTGGAAGACACTAAAGATCGAAAATCAAGCATGGCAATTAATTAGTCTCGTTCCCATTTAACCTGAAGGTTGCATATATAAAGAAATCAGGTTGACTATGAGAGCAAAGAGAATAAGTAGTTGAGTTAAAGATCAAGAGTGGTAGAAAAAAGACGTGAAGGGGAAGCAAGGGGAAGAAATGTCTTCCTTTATTGCATTATAAAACCCCTTTACTGATCTAAATCCTATTGACAACGATCTTGCCTAATTAAAAGCTTAATACCCATGACTGGAATGATTGGGGTTTTTTGGAAGAATTGCACAAATTTTGGGGTGCTAAATTAATATTCACATCCTTGAGCCATAACACAATTTGGTGTACTTCTGTTGTTTTTTCACAACTGGTCATTCTTTCACTAGAAGATAACATTTGTTGACCAGGCAAACTATATAAACATTGTGAATTTGTCTTTCTATCTTCTGTTTACCACCTTCTCTGCAAAGATGAATGACAACCAGTTTCCATTTGTATGCAAAAGGAACAGATTTGACTAATATAGGAAGGGGCAGCTGTAGCATGAGCTAGAAAGAAATAGAGAAATAAAAAGAAATAAAGTACATCACTTTACAACCACAACAACAACAACAAAAATTTAAAATTGTCAACTCATTAAACCAACAATTAAAAGCAAAACTTTCAACAGATTTTTCAATATTTTGAAGCTATTTCCTCAGTGTTTTGTTTTGTATTATAAAAACAATTTTGAAATTTTAAACTATGCTATTCAGAATTTTATGGAGAAAAAAACATATGTTTTCACTTAAAAGCAGTCAATAGCTCTCATAAAAGGATAAAAGTTCAAAGCTGACATTAGAAACTTAATCCTAAAAATAGGTACACTTGTATGCACTCGAACTACTATCATAGATTCAATTTCTTTTAAATAAATTTTATCAGGCTTACCTTTTGTGTGATTAAGGATGGGAATTTTATTTTTTCCTATTTCCCTAGAATGACAAAATTAAATCCTGTTCAATTTTACTCCAAAACCTGGATTTTACGTCTACTTAGAGCAGAGATGTTTAACGCAAAGTTTCTCCTCAAAGTGTCAAACAAAATTTTAAATGGGTTGTAGTTCCAAAGCTGTTATTCAGCTGAAGGAGAATATATGTTTAATTTCAGATACAGAGTGTGCAGTGTAGAAACACGAAAACTTTCATAAGGGGAAAGCCCCAACTTTCTATGCCACTTTTTTTTAAAATTTATTTTTAATTTAATGAATAGGAAGAGTCACACTGATTCTTTGTTTAGAAAAATATAGTGTTATATGTATTTGTCTTCTTTGTGTGAAGATGTAGCATTGATTAAGATTGAAATGACAGCAGGAAATCAGGCTTCAGATGTAGCTTAGTGCAAAACCATAGTCTTGCCTTTCATAAAGTTTAAAGGTATTGTCCTTTACCCAAAAGTCTTGATCACATTTAGAGCCAGACGTCCGGATTTCTAGTACAAATATTTGTCCATTTCAAACACTGAGATTTTCTGGGTGGTAGGATTGAGTATATCTAAAAATTTTGCATTATCAGATTTTTTTTATACCCAAAAATTCAATAATCCAATCCACAATTTTTACAGGAATAATTATCTTGCAAGAGGCCAAATTTATTAGCTATCTCCCATTTTAATATAAAAGTTCCTTGGCCTCCTATCATTAATGATTCATGCTCAAAAGGCTTTTGTGCACCTTTTTAATTTATTTTATTCAATCTGAACCAAATATTTTCTTGTCGAAACCTCAGTAATTTTGGCAGGACTTTCTGATCTAGATCATTTGCACCATTGATATGAGGTAAAAATTGACTTTATGTATAAAATTTCTCTAGACATGGAAGTTGTAAGTGATCCAGACAAAATAATATGGCAAGAGATACTGATTGCTATACTTGGTTATTATAAATTTGTCTGGTTTGTATGCAGAATATCTTTACCACTGCTGAAATTCTTTCAAATACCATGAACTTGCACACTGGTTATCCCTGAAATTCATTTGGACTTCTTGTACAGAGACCTTAACCACGCATAATGGAATAAACATCTCGTTATTTGGGCAAAATCAGGTGCACTGGATCATTTGACTTCAAAATTTGTTTCTAGCATGTTGCAGAAATTATTGTAAAAAGTAGTGAAAGCGCCCCAAAATGAGCTGCGTGATATGATGTACTTCCTATTCTGCCCTTTAATCCTGTGGCAACTGGAGCTCAGAGTGTTATGGATCCAAATGTCACTTTGGAGTTTATCATCTGAACTCTGATTGCTGAACTCTTGGCCTGTTTAGCTTTTCACTATCTTCCTCCTTCTCTGGATAACACAGGAAACTCCTATAGAGAGATAGCACTCTCCTTAACTAACAAAAGAAAATAAAATAAGGATGGACTACTATTTTCTTAATCAGTCATTGGGGAAGGCTACCATTTGTGCATTGCAGAGACAGAATATAGTGCTAGGCCAGTATTGGGATTGGAAAGTAGGCATCTGGAGGAAATTCTTATTGACTCTATAATTTAATAAACAAAAAGCTCTGGAGGAAAATCAGTGGCTGTGAGATAAAATGACTTCTGATCACTGGGTTTTGGGTCTACCCTCACTTTGCCCACCTGAAGCCAGCTAACCTGAGATTAAAGTGATCTTTGTAGATCCCATAATAGAACAAGCAGAAAAGTCATCAAGTATACAAAAGACCAATACAAATGAAATCTAATTCTCATTTCTTCAATATTATTCATTCGTGTTAACATGTACTGATTAGAAAGGCTGAATCCTGCTTAATGTACCATGTTCACAGTGGGTGTCTTCAATGAATACAGCAAGCAGGATTTGATGTCACTGGCTAATTTCTGAGCCTCTCAGTACAATCGGTATCTGTACTTAAAAGCTTAAATCTTCTATTCATTTTACACTTAGAAGGTGCAACAAAGCTGCAAACACACAGCAATGCTTGGTTTGGGAATGTCTGTGCCAAAGCAGGCAGTTCAGTGCTTTAGTTTCTTCTATTACTTCAACACACCTGGAGCTAATGCTCAAATATATATACATGTATGTATATAAAGTTAACTGACGTTGCAGCAAAACTCCGCTTTTCTCTCGGTTAAACATAGAGTAGAGTTTTGGTACTGCACTTGGCATACAGATTTATTTCTTTCACTTAGAGGTATGTGTCATATCATACTGTCTTCACTGGAAACACAGAAAAATATTATTTTAGAAGTTTGGCTTTTGAAGCCCAGTATCTTACTGTTATCTCTAAAAGAGAATTGTGAACAATTCCTGGAAGAAGATGGCATTCTGGAGTGTGTCAGTTCCAACCTCTAATTCAATTGTTCAGGATTCAGGATTCATTTCTGTGTGTTTTCTCAACAGGATTGGTGAATGAAACCTTTTTGGCCTGTTTGACAAGACTATCCATGTTCTTCAGCTAAATTCTGACTAGCAAAAATCAAGATATTTTCTTCAGCCAAGACTTCATTTTGGGACGATCTGTCAATTTTGAATTTTAATAAATATTTTATGTCATTGTCACCACAAAGAGGAACAGAAATAAAACTATTATATTGAATTTCATCTGTGGTGAAGGGCTAGAATTTACTTTCTCTCTTCATCTTCTTATCATTGGTGTGCATTGTATTTCTTGTGTTGCAGTAGAATTTATGTTGAAGTGAAACAAAAATTGATTAAAAAGGAAGAAAATAGTTAAACACCCAAACACCAAGAAATTTGCCCTTCTTCTGCTAACTGTGATAACTCTTAAAATAGAATAGTATAAAACTGTCCTCTCAATTGAAAGTAAAATAAATATTCACACAAAAACAGACTTATATATGTATGCAGCATGTGACAGAAAGGAAGTTATCAAAAGAGAGAAAAACAGATATTTCCTTTTCCCTTGTTTTTTATTTTTCCCAGTAACTGTCCTAGTTCTTATTTCTCTAGAATTAATGAATGGTGTAAAGGGAAATTGATGATTTTGTGTCTGTGTAACATAGGTACAATAACATTATCCTATATTTATGAAGTATCACTCATCCACTCTCCTGTGAGAGACTTTAACCAGCCAGATGACTGCTAGAAAGTCAACACAGCGGGAAGGAGGCAGTCCAAGTAGTTCTTGGAACTTGTGTAAAACACCTTCCTGACACAGCCTGGCTGGGGCTGGGCTCTGCTAGTCCTTCTCTTTTGAAACAGAGAGGAGCTGGTAGAGAATGTGGTGGTGAGAATGCCCATCTTGAGCACAGCAACCACAAAATGATAAAGTTTTCAATTCTTGATGGAGTAAGGATGGGTCTCAACAAAATTTCTATCCTGTATTTCCAGAGGAAGGGCTTTGTCCTATTCATGGGATTGATTCAGAAAGTTCCCTGGGAAGCTGCTCTTAAAATACAAAGTAGTCCAGGAAGGTGGACATATTTCAAGAAATAAATCTTGAAGGTGTCGGAGCAGGCCATCCCTACGTACTGAAAGAGAAGCCAGTGGGGAAGAAGACGTGCCTGAGAACGGGGCCTTCCCAGGAACACAGGGAAAACAAGAGGGTGCAACACCTTTCAAAAAAGCAGTGGGAAACTCAGGAAGTGTTTAGAGATATTAGATCACACAGAAAGAAATCTAGTGATACACTAACTCAGAAAGCTTAAACTGTCTGCTTTTATAAAGGATAATAAAAAGTGTTTTATTAAATAATATGAAAAGGAAGGGAACAAAAGCCTCCATTCTTTAATGGACATGGGGGAAACCAGGAGGAAAACTTTGAGATGCTTAACACCTTCTTTAACTCTATCTTCAGAGTAGGAAGGACAACCAGCCTACAGAAGTGGTAGACAGGGAAAAGTAGAATGGACACTTTTTAATCCAGAAGGAAGTAGTGACATGCTGTGCCAGTTTGATGCTCACAGGCCGAATGGTCTGTGGGTCCTGAAGTGATGAGGGAGCTGGTGGAAGAGCTCACTAGCTGTCCTTGGCCTTATGAGGGAGTTCAACTTAACGTAAACTAACTGGGACCATTACACAGCTGGTACAACCCAGGTCAGGATTTTGGTACAACCCAAAATTCCTGAAAAAATTGGATGACAATTTTGTGGAAGAGGTCCTAAAGGAGCCAGCTCAGAAAGATGCCCAGTTATTGATCACAGCTAGGGTAGTTTCATGAAAGAGAAGTCCTGCCTTACAAATCTGATTACCTTTTATAACAACATAACCCACCCAGATAAACAGGGGAAACTGGTTGGTGTAATATTTTGAGATTTCTGCAAAGTGTTTGATACCATCTCTTATGGTATCCTTCAGCGCACATCTGGATAAACACATCATGGCATGGATGAGCAACTGGCTCAAGGGTTGGGCACAAAGATTTAAAGTGAATACAGTGACATCAGACTGGTGACCTGTTACACCAGGGTTCCACAGGGCTCCATCTTAGCCCTGTGCTCTCCAGCGTCTTCATAAATGACCTTTAAGGAGGACTGGAAGGGGTACTGATCAAGTTCACAGAGAATACAAATATGAGAGCATCTGTTGTTTCCCTTTAAGGCAGGGACACCCTGTGGAGAAACCTCAGCAAATCACAAGAATGGGCAACCACGAACCATATGAAAACAAGGGAAAGTGCCAGATTTTGCTCCTAGGATGGAGCAACCCTGGATGGATGGACAGACAGACTGGGGAATGAGATGCTGGAAAGCAGCACCGTGGAAAGGGACCTGGGAGTCCTGATCAGTGACAAGTTGAACATGAGCCAGCAGTGCCCTGGCAGCCAGGAGGGCCAAGCGTGTCCTGGGGGGCATCAGGCCCAGCATTGCCAGCCAGGCAAGGGAGGGGATTGCCCTGCTCTGCTCTGGGGCAGCCTCACTTCAAGTGCTGGGGGTACTGCAATATAAAAAACCTCAATTTTGGGTACTTCAATATAAAAAAGACATTCATCTTTTAGAAAGCATCCAAATGCGGGCCATGAGGATGATGAAGGCCCTTGAGGAGAAGCCATATGAGGAGTGGTTGAGGTCAATGGGTCTTTTCAGCCCAGAGGAGACTGAGGGGAGGCCTCATGGCAGTCTGCCACTTCCTCATGAGGGGAAGAGGTGGGTAGATTCTGATCTCTTCTCTGTGGTGACCAGAAAGAGGATTTGTAGGAATAACCTGAAGTTGTGCCTGGGGGGTTAGCATGCATATGAGAAAAAGAATTTTCACCTAGATATTAACAGATTCCCCAGGGACATGGTTACAGTACCAAGCCTGACAGAGCAGTTGGAAAATACTGTTGGGCATAAAGTGTTCTTCTTGGTCATTATGCTGCGCTGGGCCAGAAGTGGACTCGATCCTTGTGGATCATCTTATTCTGTGATTCTGGAATTTTTCATCAGTCCTTGCTAAATGGGGAGGTCTCAGATGACTGAAGGTGATGCCCAGTGTGGCACCCACCTACAAGAAAGGCCTGAAGGAGGATCCAGGGAACTGCAGGCCTCTCAGCCCGACCTCAGTGCCAGCAAGGCTATGGAGCAGATGTGGGTGATCACATGGCATAAACAGGGCAACCAAAGCATCAGACCCAGAGAGCAGGTTTGGGAAAGTCAGATTCTAATACAAAGATGGTGGAGGGGCTGGAGAACTTGTCCTCTGAGGAAGGGCTGAGGGAACTGGGATTATTTAGCCTGCAGGAGAGGAGGCTCAGAGGAGACCTTATCCCACTCTATAACTCCCTGAAAGAAGATTGTAGCAAGGTCCAGGTCAGCCTCTCCCCCAGGCAGCCAGTGACCGGAGAAGAGGATGAATTTCTTCACAGAAAGCGTAATTAGACAATACAGGTTTCCCAGGGAAGTGGTAGAGTCACCATCCCTGGAGGTGTTTAAGGAAAGACGGAACTTGGCATTCAGTGTCATGGTCTAGTTGACAAGGAGGTGTTTGATCATAGCTTGGACTTGATGATCTCAGAGGCCTTTTCCAATTTAATTGAGTCTGTGATTCTCTGGTTCTGTGATAGATAAATATTATTTGTACTGACACTGGAATGCTTTTGCAAAACTTTAAAGTAAATATATGTAGATAGGCTGTAAGAACCTGGCAAAAATTATTCCTTTCATTAGACACACAGTGCCAAAATCAATTCTTCTGAAAATCTCAGTATTGATTCAGATTCATTCCAATTTTCATTGCCTATATTTAATAGGAAATATTATTTGGACTATTATAGGCTGAAAAATTAATATTTTGGTCCTTTTTGTTTAATTCCTGTTCTAGTTTTCTTTGGATATCCTTTTCCAAAAGCAAGGTCTCAGTAAAGAAAATTTGCCCTTCTGAATCACAGTGTACATTATTGAAATAGTACCTGACAAGCAAAATCCAGGAAATTTGAGTAAAAACCTGAGGAGTCCTATTCATCTATTAGTGAAGCAACATTTTTAGTCCAGGTAGTCCAAATTTTCCAAAGACACAATTGCTGCTGGAGAAGCAGGGTGACGTTATCGGCTATACAAAAGAAGTGTACATGTGTGTGGGCAAGGGTGTGTCTGTGTGTGTATTGAGTCTGCATTCCTCATAATTTGAATGTGCAGGTTAACTTGGAAAATGAACAGGAATTTCAGGCACAGTTGAAACATGCAGATAAATATGACACAAGACACAGTGGACCAAATGGGAACTATGCCCATCTGGGTCTGAGACTGATTTAGATATTTGGGACCTTTTTACTTTCTGTATTTTAAAAAAATCTCCAAGGGTTCTGAATGTTTAGCAACTTGGACTGTCTGGCAAATGACAAAACATTTTTCCTAAGGAAATAAATATTTCTTGCGCTTCTTCCCAAGAGTTGCAAAAGATAGAACCTTGAAATTGAACCACTACCAAAGTCAGAAAATAATTTACCTTTTTTTCCAATGTTTACACAATTCAGCTACACATTTTATTTTCAAGAAAATTAATTTTATTCTTCAAGTGAGGAAAAAAAACTTTTCCTTCTTCCTTGCCTTGTCCCTTTTCTCCTTCAGCAAGTCTACAATGAACTGAAAACTGCAGAAGTACCAGTTCCAGAATTTATATTTGAGATGTTTGACTCTGACTAGGAGCCTAGCAAGGTATCTGATGGGCCAGTATGCCTGATGAATGCCCTTGGTCACTTTGGGATATCTTTAGTCTGTGTACTCTTTTCAGGAGCATGTGTTGTAGAGGATCTTTAATGCATGGCTATGCAATTTCTTTTAAAATATTTGCATGACTTTCATGTCTGCTTGGCTTAATATTAGAATCCTTTACTCTTACTAAAAATCTTTCTTTGTCACTTAAAAAATAACCAGTATTTTGCCCCTGTACTACAAGCTTCAGCTTGGTTTGTGGCTCTATTTTTGGTGTCATGCTAGGCAAATAATTTAGTAATAATATAATTGTTTCATGATGCAGAAATCACTCTAACTGACATCACAAAGCAGATTATTTATAAAGTTTGTAGTGCAGAGCTTTTAAATGTTATTAAAAAAACCCTGCTCTCTTCTACCTGGACCAACAGACAGCTTTGAGAAAATAAAACTTTGAATAGCTCTCCAGCTACTTTGAGTAGCTTTCTTTCCTTTTTCTGCTGAACTTGTCACCACTCCCCTCTGCCTGTTGAGTTTAGTGGGTGCAAAACACAGACCTTGCATACTTAGAGAGGAGATAGTTGGGGAATACTCTGGATATCTGTTGATCTTCAGCACTTTTGGTATACAAGCAGCTAAGGATTTTTTCAATCACAATTTGTTCAAACCCCTTCCTCAATGTATTATTTTGATTTGTCTTTAAAGTGTAAGGTAGTTCTTAAAGGTGTATATTCCTATGTCAGTATTCTAGCTATTCTGTATTTCTTCTTCCTTTTGGTATGTATTTTTAAGTTCCATTAGTGCTGACATTTTAGAAAATGAAAAAAAAAAAGCACGCCTCAAACTCAGTCTGATTTTTGAACATTTGGTAGGGTATTTAGTACTCTACAAGAAATGCAGATGAGCATCAAGAAAACAAAAACCTGTTCTGCCTGTCGCAGCTAGAAAAAGGAATAATCCCCTCACTATTTTTCTAGTATTCCTTTTTCAAGAAAATCACTCTTTAGTTACTCGTTTCTTTTCCCCATGGTCAGGTTGGCTGCATCTCCAAACACTTGTAAGTACTGTATGTTCTGACATATCCTGAAGTCATGCATTAGCACCTTTTCATTCAGCAAAGGGTGAGAACAGATATCTTTTGGCAGCTGACAGCAGGGAGCAGGAAGAAAGGAGGAGAGTGAAGCTGTAGGACTAGGACAGGGTGGTGGCCTAGTGGCTAGCATGGCTAATGTACCAGCTGTGAATAACCTCCTTTTTTTCCGTCTTTTTTTTTTTTTTTTTACATCACATCCCCCTAACAGATGTCTCTCTGTCATTGTCATGTCCTCAAGCTATCCTAGTAAATGATTTGATTATAAGTGAGTCACTAAGGTGGCAATTGAACCTCTTCACAGCTCAAAATTGTTGATGTGTGCACAGATAGTGCAGTGTGTGGGTGTGTGAAAGAAAAAAGAGCAGGAGAGAAGGGGAATGAAGGGAGAAAGAGGGAGGGAGAGAGAGGAGGCAAAGAAATGTCAAGGTTACTTTGTTTTGCCTGGAGAATCAAAAGGGAGGGCAAATTAAGTGCTGGCTCTGTTTGGTCTTTTGGATATCCTGCAAAAAGTCAGTTCCACCCTACTGGAGCAGATGTGCATATCACTTGGAAAGATTTACACATGAAGAATGCAGTGATTTGTATTGTATTTACACTTTGGTCTCTGGAAAGAATATTAATAAATATACTGAGAGACTGCAAAGTTTACCAGTATAAATAATGTGGCATTTCGAAGCCTGTCAGTAAATGTAATTGAATTTTTCAATGTAAAAATATGGTTTAGTTTTAAATTGGAGTCATTCTTGACATCAGTTGGGCTTTAGGAGATATTAATTAGGTACTGCTTACTTCCTCTGTCCGAATTCCTTATGTTAAATGAAATATCAAGAAAGAGGAATTTGCAAGGATGCAATTTAGAGATTTTTATTCTTCAAAACAAGCTGCCTGATAATTTTTAGTGGAGATATAAATGCCTTTTCAAAAAACATTGTCACTGTACTGACTGAAACATGCCCTTCCCAATATGAACAAAATATGGAAAAGCTAATCCATTATCATACTTTGTAATGATAATAAGCTAGTGTGAACAAGTAGCCTAGGGAAAAAGATGGTACTAGTCACCTTTAAGCAGAAAGAGAATAGCAAGTAATTGTACATTTTTACAGTAGGCTGATGACAACATTTCCTGTAACTTTGAACTCAGTTTGGCTGTCACTATCCTGGCAAGCATTCTGCATATCAATCAGAGTGTGTATTTCCTGCATGACATTTACAGCATAATGTATAAAATTTGCTTATGTGATCTTTACATTTATTCATCCTGTTTGTTTTTAAATATATTAGCCTCCATATATATCTTATCCTGCAGAGGCAGTATTAAACCCTTCCATAAGGCTGTATTGACCTACTTGGCATCTGCAGATTTCTTCTCTTTAGCTGCTGGATCAGCCATCCCTACCATTAATCATGGTGTTTTTCTGCAGAAGCTGAATGCAATCCTGGCACATAGCTTCACATAATTACTTACATTGAATCAAGTATTTCTAGGCTCATATGACTAATTATTGAATGCCTTTACTCGCATTTTGATAGTTGCTCCAATAATTTCTATAATCACCAAAGAGTAACTTGGCACCCCTTTTGTTTTATGTTCACAGAAGTCTTTGGGGGCAGTATGATTTGTGCTTGATCTCTGGCACTGTGTGCAGCAGCCATGCATGTTGGTCAGACCCTCTTCTCCTGGGTGATAGTTCTTGCTCTTATGTAATTCGCTCGTGTTATAAATGACCAAATTGGCAGCCAAATTTGTAATAAAAAATTAACGAAGATTTATTACATCGATAACAAAAAATTAGAATTCCGAAAAACCACCATGGCCAAAACAGCATCAGCCTCAGGTGTCGGCGCTGGGTGAACCGAGATCTGACTGACAAAGTGTCAGGGTCTCCCCAGTGGTTCACCCCGACTGCTTCAAGCAGTTAGCGTATATACAGTGTATTCTGCCTGAGGCAGGTATGACCCAACGTTCCTTTGTGTCTCTTCACATGTAGAACTGGGTCTATACATGTGCAGGAATAGACAAAGGTAAGTCCAGATGTCCAGAGGGATGTCTGAGCACCTGGGCAGAGCCTGTATTAGTATGTAGCAGAGTGGCACCGGTTCTTGAGTATGGTAGATGCAATCTTCCCAGGTGCAGGTCCCTGTGAGAGGTTTAGACATTCCAAGGAAGCTAGCAATCATGGCCCAGGAAGGTTTCTTTCATAGGTTAGACTTGATATTATCTCAAGGTTGTCCTTGTCTGGAAACTAATTGAATAAACATAAGGCTTTGCTCCCAGACAGGGTGGTCACAGACGTACCTTAGATTCTACAATATTTTATACACATATATAGCATGAATTATCTATACCATATACTACAGCTCACTACAACAGAGTTTTGATGTCTGCCAACTTTCTTAAAGTACATGCTTATCAAACAAAACTGTCGTTCAATTGCCCTTCTCAGCTGAAAGGGATTTTTTTTTCTTAGCTCTTGAAATCTTTTTTCCTCTGAGGTTTTTCCCCTTTTTATGATAAATGTTCAAGGTGCCTTCAAGAAGTACATAAATACAATACTCTGAATTATTAAACATAAAGACATAGTAAGTAGAGAGGGAATGAAATTATGTTTGAAAGTAGAGAATTAAAAATAGTATTAAAAATAGATCCTGTAGAATCCACTTATATCTTTGCTTAAGGGTAAAAAATACCTATCAGAGATACCTAAGTACTGGAAAAAAATCATCTGTCAGTGCACAATATGTACATTACACATATATTTGTCCACCTAAAATATTTGTACAGTCTGAATAGGGCTTTAAGAATATGTTTCATACAGCTGCTCAGCTCACTGCAGCATCAAGGTTCTGCAAAAGCCTCAGGCTGACCCTCATTCCCTGTGCAATAGTCACCTCATTTTTCACTTGAGAATAACAGTAAAATTACCTCCTTTGAATACTGGAGGCTGTATTTTAGACCATTTCTAGACCATCTGAAGGGGAATCTTTGTCCCTACTGTTGCTAGTACAAATTTCTGTGGAAATCCTGTCCTTTGCCACCTTCACGTCTGCTATTTTTTTGTCTACAAGTGTCCATGTAACAAACATCATCTGTCTGTACGGCCTTTGACAAACTGAGTACATCTCCATTTAAAGTAGACATAGTTACATAGCTAAAAATTCATTAGTTGTTTTAATATGCCAGTAAATGTACTCAGGCTGCTAACCTGACCAAAATTCCCTGATGCAAAAAGGAGAATAGGTTTTTAGGGGCAAATTAGGCCGGTGCAGACCTATAGAGAGATTAAAATGTGTGGTAAATTAGAGAAATGGAGTATCTTTTGGCTGACCTTATACAAATAAATATGAGTAATATGGTAGTTCACAGCTGCCCTAATACATGCACTGAAGTGCCAGCATTAATACAGAAGCATTCTTATACCCGTCTGCACATCATAACTTCTGTTTTTCATCAGCATAAAATGTCAACAAAGTGCCAAGTGTTTTTATCCAAACTTTCATATTCAATTAAAAAATTGAATACGAAAGGAAAAATATAATTCTTTTGACACGTTCTTATCTCTTTAGATAACTTGAAACTGTGTAATAAAAATGATTGTGTCCTCATTATCTATTACTTCACTCTTTAGTCTATGATTTGAATCCCTGACAGATTCCATACAACTAACCTGACTACTCTTGTGTTTGTTATGTGCAGTCCTAACAGCAGACAGCTGTTACTGTACCACCTACATGTATGTCCTCTCTGTACATCATGTCATTTAGCTATGTAATATGGAGAACACCACAGGCACATGATTTTGTAAATGTGATGAATTCTGGTAGCCTGTCCTAATTCCAGATCTATTCCTTTAGAGATTTTATTTTGTTTCATTCACTTGCATCCTTGAAGATCCAAGCTGGGTAAGATGAGACACTTTGAATTTCTCTGGACCCAGGCTTTTACTTATGCATTGCAGAAATAAAGGGAAAGGTACATTGAAATAAGTGTTGGTGAAGTGTGTTGGCATACAAGGAGTGGTGGAGTTGTTAAGAGTATAATGTGATGGTCCTGTTACGCATTTTTAGGACAGGTCATTAGGAAGCATTTATGGAAATTAAGTCTCAAATTTTAATGAGGTGTGTAGGCAGTTTTTCGATGGCACCTGTCACTTCCAATGATGCATGTGTGTAAATACACAAATATACACAGCCACAGTAAGTGGACCCTTTGCTCAGAGAGAGCATTGTTTGCATCTTGTTTCATCCCTACTTGGCCTTGCCTCACTGATGTTTCAACTCTTTTTAATTGTATTTTGGTAGATCTCTGAGATTCTCAAAACTTGTTCAGTGAGCAGGTGAATATTGTTATGGACATTTAAAAGATAATGAAGGCTTGGAAGAGTCAGGTAAGCCTTCCATTGTCCTCCAGAATGTGTGAAATTCCTTGGAGTACCTGATTCCTCAGCTGTTCCACAGGTGCTCATGCACATCAGTTACAGCAGATAACACGTGTTGCTACACCACATTTGTCTTGTAGCAGTCCTTTATTTTTCCACAGTTGCTTGTTAAATTTATTTGCATCCTTACACATTTAGCTCTTGGTAAAGCTGAGTGCATTGTGCTGGTGAAATCAGTCCTGACAAGGGCAATAATCCGTATCCCTGAATACCTCTTAGCCTAATAGCATATCACACATATAATTATTTTATAATCTTAGGTGTATGCTACAAGGATTTCCAGAACTAATTACAGTAGCATCTCTGTATCAGAGCTTGGGGTAGTTCATTTTTAAATGCATCATAACATATTCCTTTATATTTACATTTAAAGAAAGTTTGCCTGGAAAACTGATTAAATACTGATTAAAGCTGTATTCTGCTGCTTTGTGGTGTATTTCAGTACAATGTATTTGATGGTAAAATGTAAATAAAAAACCAAATTGGTTCATTCATCATATCTTTAAAGTAGTTAAAATGAATACCTCCCTTTTAAGAAAACAGCAAAGAATGTTTAAGTTTGAGAAAATATTTCATGGTTAAAATGTTATTATTTTAAAGCTCATCACTATGTGTTCTAAATTAACTGAGACAACTCTGCTTGAAAACCCTTCCTTCTCTTCTCTCTTTTCTGTCCTAAACTAGAAAAATAATTAACCCTAGTTATATATGTGGGAACAAAGATCTTCGGTGGTCAGGAATGCTGCCTGCACAGTCAAGTGTAAGAACTCCAAGTAGAGGAGTAGCTATTTATAATCTTCTCTCCCTAATAATTTGTCTTGTGTCACTTCAAAACAGTGAACTTCCCAAAGATCAAACACACTTTTTCCTTAAACAGCTCCTATTGTAAATATTCTAGCTATTATTTATTTTCCTTTTCTTCCTGTTCTGAAACATACATATTTACTACGCCAATAATGTTTAAATTTTACTGGTTGAAGGAGAACTTACTCTTCTCTGTAAAGTAAGATTATTTCAAATAATAATGTGTAGTCCTTTGGTACTAGAAACTGAAGAAATTCAATTACATAAAAATAAGAAAATAAATCCCCAACCCCAGAATTTGTAAAAGCTCAAAAATTTAACCTGAACATAACAGCAGAGGCCAATCTTATTTGCCCTTTAGGTGAACTTTTAAAACTTTTAATGTTTATGTGGTTTGGTAATATGATCTAATGTGTTAGATTTATGTTTTATTATTCACAGATAGCAAAATATATATATGGTCTCCCTGCACATACCAATTACCACTATCATATTTCTTTCTTTATTAATTTAATATTCTTATTCTATAGAAAAGTGAAGATGTGATTATCACCTTTCAAACCACATGTTAAAAATTTGTAAAAGTATCAAAGACCCATTTCTAGCCCAATTATGTGATGTTACAGCTTTACTAAGTTACCTGCATTTGAATTAACTTCTCCACTCACCATAGGACAAGCCTGCCCTGTTGAAGTTTTCAGGAGGACCTAAAGGTTGTGCTGGGCTGACAGAAGCATCACAAGGAGATGCATGAGAAGCTGTGCAATAGGAGTGCAGTGAAGGAAGCCCATGTGTGTCACTAACCCAATTTAGTCAGTCATGAAGGCTGAAGAAGGAAACTATCAGTGTCCAGAGTGGCCAAACCCAAACTGTGAGAATGACATTGTGTTTGGCATTTAACTGAAAAAGTATCACAATATAATTCTGATTACACTTTCTAGATCCCCCCTTTATAAATTCTTTTCTTGCCACCAATGCAAGGAGTATAAAACACCTATGATGCTAAACATTTCTGTTTAGTAGCCTTCTTTTCTGTGTTTCAAAAGATGAGTCTCTTCAAGCTGTGGGGTTTGACAATGTTATTTAATTTCAGTTTCTTCTGAGTCTGGCAAAGTGTGCAATTCAAGGTCATGTTTTGTAACCCAGGATTCATACTTCTGGAAGAAAACAAGAGGCAAAACCAGCCAACCAACCAACAAACAAACAAAACCCTCAAAACCCAAACCAAAACAAACAAACAAAACCAAAAACCAAACAAAAAATAATAGCTTTTTATTTTTTTAAATTACATTTTAAAATTGCGTAAGACGTTGGGAACAAAACTCCTGGAGAAACACACCCCTGCCTCTATATTCAAGTTATATTCTTCTCAGTAAATTCTGTGAAATAAAATCAGAAGTATTTAAATCATCCTTAAAAACTGGATGAGATTATTATGAATTTAAGATTACTTACAAAAGTTTTCAGTATAATTTTCAAAGAACTGAATTTCAATTTCAGTTGGCTGTTTTACATTAGGGTAGCTTTACTCCTGGAAAAAAAAAAAAAAAAACAAAAAGCACCTTCTCCTTCAATTGGAGCCTGACTTATATCATGTAAAAAAATACCAACCTTGTGATGACTTTCGAGGACCCTTTTGAACCACTGTGCCTTTTCAGAACAAAAAGGAGACCCATGTTTGTCTTTCTTAGAGTTTCTCAAAAGGCGGCCACTTGCCCAGATACTTTGAGTTAGACCACAAGAAAATATATTATCAAAGTTTGCAAGTATTGGAGGCAAAATGTAATTGTAAGAAGACTGTCATTATGAAAAGACAGTCTCATGATATATAAATATAAGGCATCTAAAAGAATATGGCTTTGAAAATAAGCAAAATTTGCCATTTTCCTGATAACTCTTACATCTAGAAATGCAGAAACTGAAATATAAGCATGTGTTGGAGATGCAGACTCTTAAGAAAACAGGAAAACAAGCACACAAAATATGATTTCAGGGAGAATTGAAGCCATTTCTTCAAATGTTTCTCAATTCATTTATTTACATTGTCTTATACTATATATAATAGACTGCTTCTTTTTCTTTTATGTTCACCACAGACATCATTCCTGTAAAGTATTGTGTATGTATGATGTTGGGAAAAAGGCAGTTTTCAATCTATAATTTTATTATTATACAAAAATATTATACTAAAATTATTATACTATTAGTATTTTGCTACTTGTCTATATATCAACCTAAGCTTTGTACATAACATTGCATGATATTAATATTTCTTTATAGGGAAATAAATATAATTTAATTTTTCACATGATGATATTCTGGTCTTCAGCTCACTTTTCTTTATTTTTCATTTAAAATTCAGTCCAATTAATGTCTTCTGTTAAAAAACATATTTTGGTGGAATGATAGGATTCGCTGTTTAAGCTTCAAATTCATGTTTCTTCTGTACAAAGTAAATCCATTATCAGAATAAGTATTTGCCTGCAAACCATGTAAAGTTAGACAAAATATCTAATTGCTTGGCCAGTTAGAGTTGATCTAGTTCAACTGATATTTGTGCAAGAAAATCTTATAGGATAACTGATTAACACAGGTATAATTAAAATGCAACACATATTTTAAATACTAACCAGCATATTTCTTGCTGCAATCATTTTTCGTTGGATTATGAACATATGACAGAGTACTTTCAGAGGAATGGGACAAGATCAGATTTACCTGAACTGACAAGAACAAAAGGGTTTAATGAAGTCTGGAAAATGCACTAAAGGTCACATAAGAAGAACATTGCCTCAATATTGAAAGTCATTTGCAATTAGAAGCAGAAGTAATTGGATTCTTGTGATACCTTCTTCTTTTCTTTCTATCTGACACACATGGACATTACCTATGACCCTGGATTAAATATTAATAAAATGCAGATTTAAAATATTAAAACTTTACATTCATGTTAATAAGTACTGTCAATCTGTTGAGACTCAACATATGGCTAATTTAAGAGTTAAGATCAGATGTTCATAATTCTCTAGATTACCAATGACTTTTTTTTTTGACCTTCAGCATTTCACAGTGGAATTAAAAAAAAAAAAAGTCAGTATTTTTCTGAGGCAGCTGGGATCATATTTTCAGTGTGATCTGAGATCAATAATGCTAATAATTACTATAGACAGGTAAAATTTTTTCATTAGGATAAATTCCAGCCTGTGAGGTAAGAAGGTGTCATTAATTAGAGGGAAAAAGGACTGTGATGCTGGCAAATCCTAATATTAATTTGTATACCTGTATCATTCAAATGAAAGTAAAACGGAACAAGTGAAGTTTCTTTTCAGATATTTTTGATGGTTTTATATTGTTTTGTGTTTGGATTGGTGTTTTATAAAATCTTGATAAAGAATAAAATTTATATGTCTATAAAAATATATTTCAGCATGACACTCCAGATAAGTGTGAATAGTAATAGATATTTCTGCATTTCTGTAATTTCAGAATATTTCCTCAATTCTTTTCGGAAGTTTAGGTTCTTGATCACTAAGAGACTCTATAAGGTTATAGGATGTTTCTAATATGAGTATTTGAAACTGGAACATTAATGTTTAAGATTTAATATAAACAGTGACATGTTCTTACAAGTGAGAAACAACTTAGAAATGCAATCATGGAAGAATTCAATCTTGTGGAATTTACAGCAAAAGCTTCGTTTTGTTTAAATACAAAACCAGATGTTGTGAAAGTTGGGTCTAGTTTCCCCTATTTCCTTCCATTTAAAAGAGTTGATCCAGCTTTACAAAAGCAGCTGTTTCTCTTCTTTAAGTCCCCATCTTGTTTTTCATAATGGGATCTGAACTGCCTGGGTTATCACTGGTTCTAAGCCTCTCTGTTGTCTCTGAATTCTGGACCATCTGCTAACCTGGAGATGGAGAAGGATTGTGTGGGCAGGAACACAACAGACTTACATACAAAACACACAGCTACGTAGCAGGGTGAGGAGGGATAGTAAGCTTCTATCTCCACAGCTGTTATCCTCACTTCTCATATAGCAAAAAATGAGAAAAGAGGAAGCCAGTGTTCATTAAAAATACAGTTTCAATTTTAAGCTTTCAAAAGGAACTCATTCTAAGGTGAAGGAACTACACCCCACCATTTTCTTTTTTTTAACATTGAAGGATTTTATGTAAAAGTCTTTACTCCAGATTCAGTCTGAAATATTTCAATAGCTGCTTTTTAAACTTTTCTACTTAGAAAATTGCAAGAGACTTTTAAGGATGACTGATGTCAATGACTTCATCAACAATTACAATTTTATAAGTTTCTTTTATAAATGTTTCTAAGGGTTTTTATAGGACCATTTTTCACTTTTGTAAGGAATTTTAAAAAACATTTTGATCAGTTCCCTGTGTGCTGTTTGCTTAATATTAGGCAATGCATCAGTACTAGAATTAGTCTTAATCTTCTCAATCTTAATCTTCTTTGTTCTGGCCTTTAATGCCCAGCTCTCTCTGTACCAACTCTATTAAAAGCATTTAAATCAACAGTGTTATGCATTTTTGACAAGTGAGTTTTAATTAAAGGGAGCACTAGTTAAAAAGTATAATCTGAAGTATTCTGACTTACAGACTTGAGTTTCTTCTAAAATACTGTATATGCTGCACAATGTCCTCCCAGTAATCAATGTTGCCAGTTTTCAAATGGTACCATATAGGTGAAACTGGTGTCAATAAATCCTTTGAACTTTGGGCTACTCACTGCCAATGATCTTTCTTCTTCTGTTTCTATGGAGATTTCAGTTAGTTCAGCAAAAAAAGTTCAGTGTATTTTCTACAACTGCCATGTCCAGCGATTGTAACCTCAGGGACTGAACTAGTTTCTTGAAATAGCCAGAGAGACATACCCAATATTTTGGGTGTAGGTTGTTAGCCTTGAGTTAAGACCAAAGTGGAGAATTTCTGTGATGAGGGAAAGTAGGATGACCTGTGATGAGGAGAGCTCAGGAACTCAGTTTTGTATTTAACACGCACATTACTAAACAATCAAAAGTAATCACAGTGTGAATTATTTTCCTTGCTTTCACTGCAAAATGAACTCATAGCCCATGAAATTTCAATTCCTTTTTCTATAAATGTAAAATACATGGCATCTTTATAATCAGAAATATGATTGTTCTTTGACCTGCAAAAGTCAGGAGAGAAGGTAATTGTCTTTCTCATCTCTGCCAGATCTTGGGGCTCCCAGACCTGAACCCTCAAATTATACACTCTGCTTTTACCAAACCAGACAGCTTTGAAGCAAGGAATTTTGTTGCTACCCTTCTTTTCAGTTTGAACTGTCCAGCATTATAGTAAAATTTTGCTACGTCTACTGCCTGGATTTTCTTTATCAAAACCACATATTTCTAAGGTCACTGCTATGTTGATACACAGGAAAGATTTGAAGACTGAGCCTTTGGCCCACCTGCCAATTCAGAGGGGATTGGAGTATTAAAGAGGGGACCGTAGAGCTTCAGGCGATGTTTGCTTTTACATTCCCTTGCACTGATAGGAAAATTTGTCTGTGTTCACTTCTAAGGAAAGATTGGGGAAAATTTTACCCAAGTTACAGTATACATATTGGGGCTTTTGATGATAAACATACTGGATGTATACACTTTCTCTCTGCTATATTAATAATGTTGCACTGGCTTTGAAATTTTCTCCTGAAAATGATAATAAGCTTACAGAGTTTATTAGACAATGACATTTACTGGTTTATCTGAAGGAAAACAGGAACATATTTAATTAATCTGAGGGAAATTCAGAAACTTTTTAACAAATGGAGAGCAAATATGAGAGACTCTGTTCTTTCTTTAATTCCTGAATGAATCTGTCCCTCTTTTAAAGACATAAATGTATATGATAATTTTTTTTTATCCTCACAAATAACCAGCATTAATGCAGTCATCAGAACTACATGTAAATAAACTTACTGGTAACTATTTTAGGTACCTTTAAAATTGATATGGTAATCCAAACATTTAAATCTAATTTCTATTCTAGATAATCAAGAGCAGTAATTATACACCAGGTCCCTTAAATCATATTCTATCACAGCCTTCATGTTTCCCATCACACTACATATGGTCCAATTGTTTACAGATGACAAAAAAAAAATCCCTGCTCAGATGTTAAATCAAGATGTTTTCTTCACTTTCAAGTGGTAGGCTGGCAGCCAACTTTTACAATGAGCTATTCTGAGTTAAAAATTAACAAATAAATCAATAAAAATAGAGCAAATCAACACCAAAAGGAATAGAAAGGAAGAGGTTTGGACATTAGGCCTCTCAATATCAGGGCCTGCCAGAATGAAGCAATTTCTAAAGTGTGTATTCAACCCTGTGTCAGAATAATTTCTTGGGAAGTTTATCTTTTTTGTGCACATTAGATGCAAGGCTAGAAAAATCAAGAGGGAAAAGTTTTATAGTCATAAATAGGTAACGTGACTTCAAAGCGTAGGCAGAGTTTTCCCGTTGGTACTTTGGCAGCCTGAATTTCATAGTCTTAAATAGCAGAAGATTAAAGCATATCAGGGCTTGACTCTGCCATAGTGCCACTGCAAATTTAGAGTAATTCCTTTGTATGCTTTTCTGAAACAAATACAAGTACAGAAAAGAAACAGGGTCAAATGCAGAACTTTTACAGTGCAAATATTACGGACATTTTAATGAAGTTCTATTTTGGAAAAAGAAATGGGGTCACAAGTTCTTGGGCCATGGAGGAGGAGCACACACTGAAACCTTTAACCTCCAAATCTATCAGAAGACGTGTTTTGAGTATGCTGTGTCCAGCTTTTTTCAATATATTCCCTCAAGGGAGGGAAAACAAAGAACAAGTTGGGGTCCCAACAACAGGAACATAGTATGATCAAAACTCATCTGCATTTTTACTTCGTTTTGTATCACAAAGACAGCAGGATTAATATGCTCTGCCTTATTTTGATTCTATCCTTTAACTTCCCCAGATGTTTGAAACTGTTTGATGCAAATTTTTGAGCTATTTGTTTCTGATTGTCTGGAAGAAGTTGTCGTGTATAAATTTAAGGCTAAAACTGTACAAAAAGTATAATTGGAACAGAGGGTTTTGATTGTGCAAAAGGGCTCTGCTGAGGGCAGTGGAAATACCCTGTCCCATGGGCTTCTGAAACTGATTTTTCCATGTGACTGAGGCAGTGACTTAAAATGTAATTTCAAATGAATAAATCAAAATAATTAAATTGTTAAATACATTATGCTTTTTTGTTCATTTGGTGGTGAAAGATAGCCCTTTATGTAACAACCTGGAATGCAGCAAAACTGGCTTTTTTAAGATTCTCTATTCCAAAAGCCTTTCTTCTGAGGCACACAAAATAAAAAATAACTAAATTAATTACACAAAAAAACCCTGCCTTTCTACCCCAGCTTTGCTGTGCTAGTCTGCTGTCTAAGCCTTGAGCCAAGTTGCACCTATTTCTCAGTGTAGTTTTCACTCAGAAATGTATAATTCCAATTCATAGGCAGACTATGACTGCCCAATAATTGTTTATTTGTGTAACTGGCCCCATGATCCTGAGCACCTCATAGGTCAATTTTTTAAGGCAAGAGCAGGAGTTTCTTCCTACTTGCAGACCCAATTTCTGGGGATGGTTACTGATGGGTAAGAAAATTCTAGAAGGTTAATCAATTTTAGCAAGCTGTTGTGGTGACAAGCTCAAACTTACATACTTGAGTGTACCTTGATCTTGCAAAATATTGGTGCTCATGTTTTCTGACACAAGGATAAATTGGATATTATTACTTAAATAAGTAATATTATTACTTATTAAATAATATTACTTATTAAATAAGTAATATTATTACTAAAATAAGAAAAAGTATCTATATTAATTTCACCTGAAATTTTCAGCTGTTATTTAAGGGAAGTCAGAATGACAATGTCAAATTAGCAGTATCAACTAATTTATCATGGACAACTTTTTTGATAAATGAAAAGATATATTAATTACAGGCTTGACACGTCCTCTTGCTCTGATTTCTGCGGACATATTGTAGATGTAACATGCATAAACCATCAGTTTAAGGGCAGTATTTGCAAATTAGTTAGATATTTTCTGGCTTTAGAAGCAGAAACTGTTATTTTAGTGATTTGATATTTCAGTTATTTCAGATATTATTAACAGTGATATTTCAGAAGATGATTGCTGTTTTAATCTTAACGTAACAATTAGGAACAGAAAGGCAACTTTTAAATATCAAGAAAACAAACACACTTTATAACAGAAATCTTAATGCTATTTGAAAGAATGAAAGGAAATAAATAAAATATAAATGTTATAATAAATTAAATAAAAATATATAACATATAATATATCAATATAAACTATAAATAAATTTTATACTATTTCATACAAGTCTCAATAGCATTTTAATGAAGGCGTGAAAAAACTACTCAAAATATTTAATGTCTTTACTTAAAGGATACAGAGGAAAATTGAATTATAAGACTTTAAGTAGTCCACAGCTATGGCCATGCACAATCCTAAAACACTGCTCACATAACAATGTGGTAAGATTGCTAATGAACAAATTCAAGGTATCTGAATTCTAAAACACTGCATATCTACTTCTAGATCAGCAGATGAGATTTGTATTTGCATTCTTAATATGTAAAGATTGAAATTAGATATATGTCACAGTCAGTGAAAAATGTAAGCTGAATGAGAATTTGGATTCCTAGGTTCTCTCCTTGTGTCTGTCCCTCACACATGGGAAGCACAACTTAATGGCTTTGACTTTCAGATTATCTTTCCTGAGGTGACATGTACTTAATTAAACAAGTGAATATTTATTTGCTTTTCTTCCAACAGAAAGTACTAAGTTATTTTGTTTGATGTGTTCTGGTTCCAATTAAAAGTTTGTGAAATTTTTTGAGCTCACCTAATGAAATTTATAGACATTAAAGGACAGCTGAACTATGACCAAAGTCTCACCAGTAGCCTGCAGAGAGAATACAACAGGAATAAACTATAATGCAAGGTAAAAATTCTGCTTTATCACTGGATTCTGTTTGAACAAACATTGTTATTATCCATCTAGGTCTTTGTGGCATTCACATTCTCTGAACAGAAAGAGACATAATTCACTCTCTCAGGGTTTTTTTCCTGGAGAAGCACAGAGAGAAGAAAGAGAAACCAATTCTTATCTCTACTTGCTGCTCCTTGTTTTTGCACATGTGGAACGTGTTAGGAAGATTGTTTACCTGAAGTGATTTGTCAATTGGATTCTGCTGAGGATTGTTTTGTTTCCTTGACCGATTGAAAAAAGCTGTGTCCGGGCAGTCTGGAGACAGTCACAAGTTTTCTTTAGTACACTTTAATATTCCTTGTAGTATACTATATATAGATATATATATGTATATATAGTACACTACAAAGTATATATACCATATAGTATGCTTCTTTAATATAGTATAGTATAATGTAATATCATATAGTTTAATAAAGCAATTGTTCAGCATTCTGAATCTACACCAATCATTCCCTTCTGCAGGGGCACCCTGCTTTTCAATAGGTCTTCCTGTGCATACCCGTAAGGACATATGGGTTTTCCAAGAATGGTTAAATAGGCTATGGCTCATTATGGATGTGTTTAAACGGAGATTTGTCTTGTCGGGATGGAGAGGGAAGACAGGAAAGACACAGCAATCACAAAAGTAGATTTTTGTGTATCAAGTGTTCCCTCTCTCCTGCTCTAGCCACAATTCTTTCTTTCTGGCTGGTCAAGGTTTTAAGCTGGAAAGCCAGATTCTGATTTGATCTTATGATACATTTCTCTAAGTTTATGCAATCACGAACAAAAAAAAAGTAAAATAGATGCAAAACTGTTTGTGGGATGAGAATGGAAAGGAATCTTTTGTATCTAACAGATTGGAAGGACTGAAAGGAAAAACAAAATCCTGGACATTGTTATGGCACTTTGATAACAGAGACTTTTTACCATTCTGTACACCTAGAAGTACAGTTTGTCTTACTGCATTACACTGTTAAGTTTCTCTTTTGAAGCTTTGGGAGTTTCAAAAGGAAACTAAACCTAAACTTAAAATGTAAGTTGTTGTACGCATTCAGGCATAACTTCACGGGCATAGCTTATGTTTGTAAGCCCTCCAAAAGGAGTGCCTGGTATATCAAATTTTGAAAACCAGGAGATTAATTAACGCTTAGTTGTTATTTGTAGGGCAAGTCTATCTAAACTGTAAGACTGAAAAGTATTATAAAGCACAAAATTAGGGCTTGGGCCATAAAACCTTTACAAACAGAAGATTAATTTTTCCTTAGATGTTATTTGTAAGGCACTTCTACATAAGATATAGGATGGAGAAAACAGTTATACAACAATAAATCTGCAAAGCCTTAATATAAGATGTCATTTATATAATATTACATGTAGTACAAATAAAAGTGATACTTATGTTCTAATTTTTACTTATATTTTACACAAAATATGAACACATTGTTGTCCCTTGGGAAGGAAGCATGTTTGATTTTTGAAAAAGACTGCTTATATCTGTTTATCCACCCTCTTCAGTTTGTAACACACATAATAGTATGAGAAAATTAATTTTGTTGACCAAAAAAGCACAGGAATATGAATGTGACAGAAAGGGCTACCTGGGTTATTATGAATAAAGTATTAATTAGCAAAATTTAGCCAAATTAAATGCATAATAAAAAGCCAAGGACTGGATTTCAGTCTTTATTTCTCAGTAGCAACAGGTACCATAACATGAGAAAACTGTGTAGCCAAACCTTATGAAAATGCAGTTGAGGAAGAAGTTCACTGTAAACATGGAGCCAAACTATTTGGCCTGTATAGAAAATATGCACTCTTCCTTTTTGTTTTTTTGAATAATTTTATAAAGTTTTGAAAATACACTACATTCAGTTGACTTAGAAAAAACAGCCTCCTCTGTTCCTTCCTGTTTTTAAGAAATGCTTGATAAAACTAGCAGGTGATATCTCAAATCTTCTGCAACAACCTGATTCCTAGAGGTTGGATACCTAACTTCACCAAAAATCAGATTCAACACAGAGATTTCAAATAGTCTTTGGGCAAATCAAAAATTAAAATAAAAGACAGGTCTGAGGCTAGACCTCTCCTTCACAAGATAAACATATCTAAGGTCTCAAGGAGTATTTATTCCTAGTCTGGAATACCATAAAGTGTCTAGAATAAATATCTGCTATTTCCAGTTTTCCATCTCACATACCACTTGCATATCTGCATTGAAAATTAGTATTCAAGTAGTTTCTAAATCACTACACTTTTTTTCCAGATTTAAGTTCTAAGAGGAAGAATTCTCAAGTCATGCCACCGTGTCCTGGAGTAGCATCTGTGCCCGCACCCATGAAGAAATGCACAGGAGGCAATGGAAGAGAGTGAGGAGCAGGGAGCAGAGATTTGGCAAAACCTAAAACTGGGTATTGTTGCCCAATATCTGGAGAGGTCATAGTGGAAAGACAGAATTTGAGTTTTGTCTGTGGACTGATAAGAGATATCTAAAGAGTAATTGTTGCCTTAAAAGTTGTATAGTATAGCCAATTATATATAAAGTTGTATAAATTAGCCAATTTAATTTTAAGATATGCATACCACTTTTATCACTATCTTTTATTGCCTTTATTAAGGGCATAATTAATAGGTACTGAAAATTTAAAAAGAAGAAACTTTTGTAGATCACCTATTTCATCTTTCTGGAAATTGTGAATTGTTCCCTGCAGTACATTTTCAACTTCTTTGTTAGTTTGCAAATTAAAAACAGAAGTAATGTGTGTAAAAATATTAAATTAACATTTATTTGACAATAAAGTAAATTACATTTATATGTGAACTTCTCAATTAGCTCTGCAAAGCTTCCTTGGGACCACTATGCTCTTAAATCAGTAATGTATTTTTATGTTGCATTAAAGATATATACAAACTTTGTATTAAGGAAACAGCACTTTAGTTTTCTTTTTAAGTTCAGAAATGGTGGATTTTTAAAATATATATAAAAGGGTGTATGATAGCACTAGAAACTGGTTTTGTTTATAAATGAAGTGGGACTATACACAGAAGCAATTATATATTTCATCTATTCCCTGACAATGTGCAGCTACACTTTTCCTGGTAAATTCTTTGCAAATACAGTAGCATCTTCATTTTTGACAAGAGCATTTCACTTGAATTTCATGAGTTCTGCACTCACTTAAGTTATTGTATGGCAAACAGACATGAGACTTTTGGTTAAATATAACACAGCTTTTTTGGTTAAACACAGACTTTTTGGTGTTGTCTTTAATGCTATAAAAATCTACTCATGTATAAACAACTAGTAAAGTCCAAAGCTGTGCTCCAGTTGAGTGATAAGATTAATTAGCTGAGACGACCATAGAACAGCCTTGATCTTCTCCAGCCACTGTCAAGAAAGGCAGAGTTAAAAACTTTGGAGACCTTATTTCCACCAAGACTCTTTGCTGAGATAACTCTCCTGTACCTATTACAGGATAATGAAAAAGATCCCAGGAGTAAAAAAAAACAACCTTTTATGGCCTCTAGAATGGCCTCTGGTCAATAATCATATGTAGATATTTTTGACACCTGTAGGAATACCTGGGTTGAAATTTCTTACTAACATACCCAACTAGGATGCCCTTCTTGAATGCTAATAATATGTTCATACAGGTACCAAGAGGTTGCATGTATTTAATGAAACTTCTAAACTGGTTGCTGCAGTTTCTCCTTATGTGGACATAAGCTACAGGATATATCTGCCAATAGCCACGTTAATGCTGGCAGCAATTTGTCAGAAGTTGTGTGTTCCTGTATGTGTAACAAAGGAGCCATCAAATTTATTTATGAAAAATAATTGTTTACTACCAATCTCAAAAGTTATCTGGTGGATGCCCTGGTGAATTGTCTGATGGATCTTAAATGACAGTAGCATAACACACCCTACACAGACCTACAGGATTTGTAGACCAAATTTTAAATTTTGGATACTTCTCTAGAAAATCAGTTAATTGAGTGGAAGAATAAGTTATTTCACATATTGTAACAAATAACAAGACACAAATGTGCTAAATGTAGAAATGAAAACACAATATTTTTCCTCCATTTAAATTTTTATCAGCAAGCTTCCAAATTTGATCATTTTTTGTTGCAGACCAGAAATATAATTACTCCATAAACATTACCATGAGTCCTATTAATTCTGAATCTTTGTCTGGGTACTTTTAAGATCTCACAAGAAGATTTGTTAAAACATTTCTAGCTTGAAAATTTTTAAATACTAGACAAGAAAAAGCATTTTAGGAATATGGCCTGAAGCATGTGAGGTTCATCAGTAACTATTGTTTTCTCTCAGCCCAGGTGGAGAAACAGTCAGGCTCATTCTAAATAGAACCAGTTCATATTTTATTCCCATTACATTTTTACCTTTGCTAAAATTCAACCTGATAATGTCCCCCAAAAATCATGGGATCACAAAAGTGTGGAACAGTGTTGTTGGATGTAACTCTGTAGGGCTCTCAGTGCAAGACTTTACAACGCTCACTTTCCAAAGTGTCTTGTGAATTAATCTCATGTTCCTACTCAAGTAATAAAAAGAATTAAACAGGCAATGTGTGTGGGAATACTGGAAAATGACCTTAAATTGTGCTATCTTTTTCTTTTTAATTAATCCTCTTTCCCAACTCATTTTTACCATACACAAATGACTGATAGAGCAATGAAACAGGCCAAAATGTACATTATAAATTGTGCATTTGTATGATGAGCTCACAGGTTTGGTAGATCCAGTGGTACAATGTTTTCACAATAAAAACAAAAATCTAGATTTTGTAATACCTAGGTCTGTCAGTCTACTATATCCTTGGGCTATTATTCATCCTTTCATCCATTAAAACAGTTGCCTTAGAGAAACTAGGGGCCTGGAGAACACTGGAAAAGTGTAAGTTCTGTAGCTTTTCTTGGAAGTCCCTACAAACCATCAGCAAAATTATCTACTTGCATAACTTGAGTGGTAAGTCTTACAAGACATACAGCTGAAATAATTTATAACTTAGCTTATCTAATTTTCTTCCTTCTTCTTAAGCCTATGATCTGCTGCAGAGTTGCACAGTCCTTCAGGAGTTTAATTTTTGATGCTGAATCATTAAGTAACATCCTTGTGTAGTTGAAATGACGTGGCTGCTTTTATCAGAGTAATACAAATCCTCTCCTACATATACATGTATTTGCATTCCAAGATCTAGCATAATGTGAGTAAACATGCATTCGTCAGTGGGAGGTAAAACAAAATTTAAGAAGAACCATCTTAAGAATTCATAGGGCATTCTACTTAGCCACTTAAAGGAACTTTGTATCAGCTTTGCAATGATAATTAGAATATTGTTACACTCTAATTTTTAACATTTTGCCACTGTGACAAAAAAGGACTGCTATTTAATACAATTTAATCAGTATGGTCTTTTAATGTATAAATACTTTGGGATATTTCTTTTCATTAACACCAAAACCTGGAGGCAAGTAAGCAATTAAGCTATTCTGGGCATAAGAACATAAATCCACAAACTTTCTACCTCAGAACATAGCTCTGAAATACTTTGACACTTGGTGCACACAGATGAAAAATATTCCATGTAAAAATATTATGTTATTAAAAGTGTTCTTAAAGAGAATATCATATTCTCCATCTATCTTTTATTCTGCCCAATTCTACCGCCAACAGGGTTAGTAGTTTCCATAAGTGACACTGGTATCTGAAATGTACTTGTAATGAAAATAACTATTAACAAGCTTAAAAATAGGCACGGCAGATGAACTTTGCACTTCCTCTCTCCACTCAGTTTGCATAGTATGACAAGGCAGCTCTCTCAGACTGTTTGCAATTCAGTGCTGCAGGATAGTGTACCAGCAAAATGTTTAACAGGCATCTCAAGGATGCCCTCTCCACACAGTAACACTCCTTAAATGAATGAGATTATATGACAATGCTACTCATATTCAGCTATAACTCTTTATAATTAACAATTTCTTAAGTGAAAAAAAATCCAAAAACTTGGAACATTCCATGAAAAATATAGATAAGATTCTGTAAACTAACAGCAGGTTTATGGGATTATATTAATTACTGAATATGATAATTTACAGCAAGATAATCACCCCTGCATAGAAAAGGTTTGCTCTGTTTCAGAGTTTTGCTACATTTTCCATAATAATTTTAAATTAAATTAGTCTGCCCAATACTTGGCATCCAAAACATTGGAATTCCTCTGGCATTTTTTAGGAAGTATAATTACCACTGCAAGGATCAGTAGAGTTTGGAAGCTCTTAGAGGAAGGGAGAAATAGATGTATGAAAGATGTTTAAAGCAAATAAATTAGGATTATTCCTTCAAGGCATTAAAATTAACCTTAAATCTCTGAGAGTCATGTCATTTCATAAATTTACCTTGTTAAAAATACAGTATTAATAATTTTCTGTTTTCAGCCATTAGAAAAAGAAATAACAGGTCATGATTTTTCAGAGTGTGTTGGTGATTTGGTTGGTTTTTTTTCTTTTTCAAGGCAGAAATTAAGTACTTTTGTAGTATTGTTTATAAAAGATTAGTAGTTAGTTATCCTTCTCTGAGCATTTAAGATGGGTTTATCTTGACCTCCCTTGTTTAAATACAGTTTTGAAGGGAATGTTCTGGTGCAGCCTAAGTTCAGTGGAAGTGCCTTTGACACGCCCTTGACATGCCTAGTTAATGTATTTACTTTAGCCAGAAAAAGACAGAAAAACATATATTTTTCAATCAGCAAAAATACATCTTTTCAGGAAAAGAAGAAACAAATTTGAGAATTAGCACCACCACCTGGGAGGACAAAACGTGACAATGGTCTGGTTACCTGAAAAATCCAATAAAAACAAAGAAAAAAAAATTTAAAAAACATCAAAAACCACAAAGATTTCTTGCTTCCATATTTATCTGTATATAAAGCTTTTGTCTTGCAAAATAGAAGTAAAGTTAGAATTATACAAGTTATCAGTGTGGTAATGATCTCCTGGACCTGATTCACTGCCCTCTCTCCCCAACCCTCCCTTACTTTTACATATTCTCCAAGGTAATAAGCCTGACACCACTAATGTTATAAAGTAGTAATTGTGCCTAATTGGTAGGGAGGTGACAGACCATTCTGGTAATGTTGTGAAACTGTAAGAAAGGAGGAGTGAGAACATTCACAGACCCAGCAGTAATTATCCACTAATTTGGCCTGTTTGTGTGGGGACAGCTCATTATAGCCCTTAAGAAACCTCAGAATAAAGAGAGAAAGTAGGTAGGAGGTAAGGTTAAATAATTAGTGTTCAGCAGATTTTTTTTTTTCCTCTTCTTTCTTCTTCTCTTTAATTCAAAGAAGAGGATTAGGGAGGGAGAAATGTGATGCATATAACAATTGGGAATGGTGTAACATCATCTTTTAAGTGAATTTTACATATTTGAAAGCAAATGCAGATAGTTTACAAGGCACTGCAGGAAAAATTATGAATTTCACTAATCCTTAAATAGTACAATACTTACTGATGTTAATTTTATGGCATTAATCTTATGCACTTCAATTAATCCTATGCACTTCGCTATTTTATAAAACCGAATTTTAGATTGAAATAGATTTTTTAATTCTTGATTTTTAGTTTTGAGTTCTTTTTATTGACTATCCAAAAGTGTACTTCAATTTAAAATGTAATTTTTTACATTTCTGTAGGGAATATAATCTAGATTTTTCTAATCTCTATTATTTCTTCAATACAAACTAGCAAATGAGCTGTGCTTGAGAGCTGTGCTCTTTTTAACCTTCAGGTTCCTTTTCCTCAATTCCTTCCTGTTTGAATTCCAGATCTAGTTGACATTGAATAGATTTACTTTAGTTTTATTTATAAAAATTTATTAAATTAGATTTATAGAACCATATTTTGCTTTATTTAGCCACCATTAAAAATATTTTTTTTCTTTAAGCATTCTTATCATGGGTTAATTCCATTAGTATTTAAATAGCGCCGTACATTTAAGGGTAAGTATATTCAATTTAATTCTAAAGTGTCTATTTAGTGTTTGAAATTCATACTAAATATTTAACTTCATGTAATGTGGTTTTTTCCTATGTGCCCTCTGCCTTGTCCATCCAACCCAGGGTTTCAACTGTAGCTTGGATATCCTAGTTTTGGTCTTGGTGAAAGAGGTAGTTAATTTGTACAATCAGTCCAAAACTTGGCCTTTCCTCTTAAAACACTAGTTATTACAGTGGTTAGTGCTCTGAGTTTTTGTAATTTTCTTTAAACACAGGCGACTGCTATTCCAAACTGAGTTGCTACCCCATTCTGTATACCTGACCAAATAGCCAACAGATGGTAATAATGTTCATTTTCTGTGCATAATGCAATGTCCTTCAGGAAAGGGCTGAAGAGAAAGGGGGATCAGACAAGAATGTCCTTAACTATGGTCAAAATATTATTTCCACAAATGTAACGGTAGAGTTTAAATACAGAACATATTGTGTTCCCCCTATTGCCAAACAAATTGGCTTCTTTGGGGAATTTAACGTTCCTTCACAGTAGAATTTTACTTGCGTGGTGTTCTTTCCATCTTGTATTTATAAATTGTATATAAATTATATCTACCCAATTATCTATTCACTATCTTAAACATGTTGCATAAGAATCTCTCAGATATCATGCATGTATAAAAGAGATTATATTTATTATAATGGAGAAACATATTTGATGTTCTTATAGATTATGAGTGAGCACTGATGGGATATTCTCCTTATCCAGTTTAAGTAAGGGAAAAATCAGAAATTCAGGAATTAGTAGGAATAAGAGACTGACGGGGAAGAAAATATGAAATTTGAAATAGAAAAAATGTAAAACGCACTGTCATAATTTATTTTTATACAGCTTTTGGCATTTAATGCTTTACAAATGCCTTGATAATTTTTCAATCTCTATAGGTATCTGTCATAACAATTGAAACCCAGTTAATCATAAAAAGTTTATTGTAGAAACACATTGAAAAATATTTACAAATAAAGAAAGATTGGAGGGGTTAATTCATAGAAGAAAAATCATAATGCCTTTCCTAGTATCAGTCCACTATCTTGGCTTGGTGTGGCTTGGTGTACACAATGGATCTATTTTCTATCAAATGGGACAGAAAGCATACACTGCTGCCATTAGAGTTCAACAGATTTTCTTCACCAGTTTAAGAAAAAAAAATAAGAAAGAAGAATCTTTAGATTTCAAAATAATGCACTAAAAAAAGCTTTCTTAAGTGAAACCTAGGAAAATTCAGAATTAATAAAAATAGAGACTTCATTTATTTTGTGAAAATAGGAAGAAAATTTTGTGTCTTTTGCAATTCTGACATCTTTGTTCCATTTTCACTAATTTCCTAAGTTTGCTGATTTACTGATCACATTACTGGCATTGCTGAAGGATAAGCAATGTGTAACTGTTTGGGCCAGAAATTAGGGCTCTGAGTATTCCCTGAAGAATCATGAGTAAATAGCTGTCAGTAATTTACCTCTACTGCAAATAAATGCCAACATTTCTATTCATGCTGTTTGGACATCCCTTCCTAAACATTATCACATTGTGAAACTCTCATCAAAGCTGCCTGTGTTGAGTTCTCCGCTTGAAAATAAGAATTTTTTCCCAAAGTAGTTTGCAAGTCTCTTTTACTTTCTTTGTGGCTTTTACTAACAACAAGATTAATGGAGAGGAATGCCCAGAAACAGAAGAAACAAAAATCTCCAGCAGGAAACCATACTGTTCCTTCTGGAGGTCTTTGCTTTAAATGTTCTGAAAGTCTCAAATACACAACAGAAAGGTGTTCATAAGTATTAATACAGTAATATTTTAGTCTTCCAGTCCTCCATATTCCCTCGTAAAAGAAGGTTCTGTTGTACCCTATGTCTAAATTTCAAAGACAAATTGCACGAATAAATGTAGTCAATATCGTGGTGGCTTCAGTTGCCAGTACCATGGATGCATGATAAATCTGCTTGCATTAAAGGTTGAGTAGTCATAGATGGTCAAAAATACTGAAAAAAGGAGAAGATATCTGTACATTTCTGGGAACTTGCTACTTTAACTCTTTGGCTTATGAAACTGATTTTGATCTGAATAACACTGCAAGATCTTTTAAGAAAAGCATAGCCTTACATACAGTTCATATTCTATTTTTTATCACTTTCATGTTTATTAAGTTTTTAATATATGAAGTTTTTAAGTTTGTCTAGTCAAATATATTTGACTGTCCTGTGTAACCTTGATGTCTTATGAACCCATGGTCTGAATTCCCATGGTCTTGAATGTCTTATGAATCCATGGTCTTGAATTCTCCAAACCACATTGCATCAGTGTAAACTGCAATATTAACAGGCTGGTTTATAAAGCTGAATGATTATAATCCATAACATCAAATGTATTTCACTTGGCAGATCAGGACATTGGGCTGAAAGAAGGCATTAAACTCACACAAAAAAAAGTCAGCTAACTGATATTTCTGCATTTTGAATTTTATTCAATAAATGGGTAAGAAAAATTTAGCTTACAATAAAAATATTTTTATAAAAAATAATTTTCAAAATGTGTTGATAGATGCACTCTTTTCTTTAAAAAAACCTCAAACCTTTCAAATTACAATAATCCTTTCTAAAAGAAATTCAAACAAAACAGAAATTATATATTTTGTTATTTTTCAGCAAAAAGAACCTGATGATTAACATAAAGGTTTTTAAAAATCTAAGATTGACACTTATGAGCAATGCTACTTCATGTAAGCAACCACAGCAATAGATGAATTACAGGGCCCTGAAAATTTATGAAGAAAATATGTACACCTGCAGTCTCCTAGGACATTACCTTCATCCAAATAGTAGACACAGTCATTGGGAAGACTCTTGCAAGGCAAGGGGAGAAAAATATTCCTTTGAGTCAAAGAATGTGTTCATGAAAAGTGAGAAAAGCTCCAGTTCTGAAGCACTTAGAAAGGACTGACTTAAAAAACACGAAGTGCTGAAGGAGGTAATGAGAACAAATACAGAATTAAGTGATAGCAAGTATTTATTAGTTTTAAGTAGTTTAGGAAATAGCAAGCAAATACATAGCCCGAGTCTACACCAGATAGAACTGATGGATTTACTTAAAATTTACAGAAATAGGCAATAAATGTTTCTGGTTTATATTAGCAGGAAAACCTAAATACTCTATTCCTATCATATGGCAAGGAATTTAATTTTCTTTTCAAAAATAATGGAGCATGAGAAAGCAGATACGAAACAATATATTTTAATAGAAAAACAATCCAACTTGAATTCAGTCTTGTAAGTCTTAAAAAAATCAGGAAAAAAGAATATGGAAAGAAACCTAACGTTGTACTAACATTTGAGGAAGGATAAACCTTTTGATTTAAACACCCCTAAACCTTTTGAGCTCATATTATTCCTAAGAAAAACTTAATTGAATGCCTAGCATGAGACAAGGACAAAATTAATGAGATATTGAAAGAGAGTAGTATGCCAACCAACATGGGTTTGTGAAGAGTAGATCTTGTCAAACTAATAGTCTTACAATGTTTCATAGTTCTAGGAGTCTTTGTAAAATCATACTTAATAATCTTTGGGCTTGTTACAGAGTAATCCTCTGGACTACAGAAATAAAATATTATTAATCAAACACAGAATTTAATTGTGGTTCACTGATCACAGTTTGATTGATTTACTGCTGAATATAAAAAACCAACGGTGAATACAACTTTTTTACAAATATGTTTTCATTGGAGCTCAGATATTAGTAATTAGTCCAATGCTATTTAATATTTTATTGATGAAAATATGAAATCATTAATCATAGACTTTACTGATGACAAAAAGCCTGGGAATGTGGTAAATAGTGAAGACAACAGATGATGGTAACAAAATAATTCTTTGTGTATTGGTACACTACTCAGGAATAAATAATATTTTTCAATGCAGACAAACACAAGGGCTGCAGCATTCATGGTCATGATTAAAGAAAGAGATTTCATTCCTGGGAAGATGATCCAAAACATACAAAAGAAGGGGTGACCTGTCAACTGAACAAAAGTCTGTAGAATCACACGTGGTTTTCAAGAGCTGGTCTTCCAAATGACTCTGTGGAGGAGGACAAGCTAAGTAGTAATGATGAAGAGAAGTTTTTGTGATGTAGGTCACATAATCCTTAAGTATCGCCACCTAAACAATTTGCTTACTTTATCCTGTGAGAGACTTGATAGCAACATCACTGATAGCTATAAATTATTAGCCTTTCAAAAGAAATACAAAGTTTGCATTGCTCTGAGCCTCTTCAGGGTCTAATTCATATAGAGAAAATAATTACAGGTGTTTGTCTGTGCTGGACTTGCCTTAGGCCTGAGATATAAATGTCCAATGAACTATTTAATGGCAATATCTTCAGTCACTTATCCAACTAAAATGGAAATAAGTGTTAAAAAGAGGAAAAACAAAACAAACAAATAAAAAATCCCTACCAAATTAAAATCCACTTGACAAAAGCAGTAGAAAAATTATTTTTGCATGTGTGTTTTTGTCTTCTTTTTAACAGTTAGAACTGTCTGAATCTTATTAATCAGTCCTACAGCAAAAAATTTACATTTTTTGGAAATGTAAAAAGTTTGGAAATACTCTTTCATACCAGAAACAGTAATTTTAAAATAAATATGAGAACAAATCTTGCAGCCAATAATGTAGAACAGTACTTTTTTTTTTTACCCTGTCTTCAGAATATCTAGATTGAAATTAATGGACAATCATTCAATGACTTAAAACCCTTTGTGGCTTTGAGCATATGAAATAAACAATTCATGTATTATTCACAGCTCAAAAGTCCAAATTAAAACTAGATAAGTCAAAAACATACTGGGTGAGTATAATGATGATAGGATTTGGCCCAAAACCTTTAAAAGAAGACTGCCACAAATTATCAAGAAACACCAAAAGAAAATGTGAGTTTTTCTTCACCATACCTGGAATTTGAGAGGTTTTCTCAGCTTGATGACAAGTACTTTTGTGAAAATTTATCTGCACAAGACAATATGTTTTTCTACTTTCTAACACTGAGTTTCTAGTAGGTAACATTTGGGAGAGGATTTTGTGAGGTTTATGTAGAAATATATTTCCACAGATTTCTGACCATAAAGTAAAATGCAGCAACCTTAAAAACTATGGTAACACTGTGTCAGAGCTTTGGAGAATTCTCTGTGGAAAAATGGAAAATAGTTTCAATTTGATAAAATATTTTGTGGAAAAAAGCTCCTCTTTTGAGATACAAGGCAAAGAAAACGTGACAGGTTACAAACTGGTAATTTTAAATCATTAAAGAAAAATAGAAACGGTTAGGCAAACCCATATGTCCACATAAGTTTTTCTATGATTCTACCTCAAAAACCGTCATGTTCAGAGCTACCAAAGGAACAGCCCTCTGGGCAGATCTCTGTGCTCCACTGGAATCAACAGTAGTACAAGTACTGTTGACATTCCAGGAGCCAATGTACCACAGGACCCCTTTGTCATCTTAAATTCATTATGTTGCCTCATACTGCTTTAATCCTAAATGTGACATTGGAGCACTCTTCACCTAAGAAATGGACATGTGGGCTCACAAATCATGTTGTGCTTCAGAGAAAGAAACTTATCATGTTTGTTATCGGAACCTTGGACCTGCTGGTTCAAGCATAATTTTCTAAATAATTTTTATCTATTTTTAAAGTAGTGCTGAAATGGTTGCTATGAAGTATTTTACATGCTGGTGTTTTATTGATTTTTTTCCCATTCAATTGCAATAACCAAACATGCAAGGGACAGCGGTTTAAGTGGAAATTGAGTTCCACTGAATTACATAGCAGATGACCAGAGAGTTCTGAGTTCTTTGCTAAAGACAAGACCGGGAAAAAAAACATTCCCCAAATATATAAACTATTGGATATAAGAGCTGCAACATTCAAAAAAAGCCCAACAAAACCAACAATTATCAGAGTCCAAAAAAGACTCACCCAATTTGTAGTACAGAAAAAGTTGCAGAAATGGATACACAACCAGTGTGTTTACATTTGAAGCCATAATTCCTCTCTATCAAATAAATTCAAATGCCCCTGTCAAGAGCTGAAATAAGACCTACCAACAGGAGAGAAAACAGATAACGAGTAAATGGATGATTTCACTTGTTGATGATTTGCACAAAATGTTAATAAAATTGAGAACCAAATTTGAATCAATTCTAGTAATATCTCTAGTCAATGCATGTAAAATATATATGGTTTATGATAAATGTAACATATTATTTCATGCACATGTTTATGGACGTTTCTAAAAAGAAGGATAATTCTATTATTTTATGAATGTGGAAATAGGTCCTAGGATCTACTTATAGATGTTTTATACATCGTCTTATATTCAGTTTTGTAAGCTGTTTATATGGGGCGTCTTTCAGCCTTATACTTGCTCTGATCAACTGATCACTTCATGTATAGGAAAATACAGTTTTTCAGAAAAAATTCTATTTTTTCTGGGTAGTTCTTGGGTATCTAATACTTCCAGGTATCAAGCCACTAACAGCACTGGTATCATTGCTTTCAGAAAAAGTTAAAGAGTAGAGATAAGGAAAAAAGACAGATCCTCAGGAATTCATGAACAATCTTTTCACATAGGGGTCTTTTTCCTGTAAGTCTTTGCCAGTTTTTATTAAGAAATTTCTAAGAACTGCTCTTCTTATGGATTAAAGTAGGTGCCCATCTCTGTAATGCCTTCAACTAGATATTTTAATTTTATATTCCATTACTGTCCACACCCATATTCCCAACATAGAGAATGTCCATGTCTTGGAGGAGCGTCTCCCGGCTATGAAATATGAAATTGGGCTATTTGAAGTATTTAAGAGTTTTTGAGGAGCTCTTCTAAAATTTGTTACAACAATATTCAGTCTTTTTAGAATATTCTTGCTACTTCAATATCTACTGCAAGAACTAAATTACAGAGGTGTTTTATATACCAGTATAATGTTTTTTTAATTAAAGTGAAATTATGACAGGATGGCCAGAAGAAAAGCTCTATTTAAGCAGAAATACATAGAGAGAGACTAAATAATCCTTCACATTTATTATTCACATTGAATAGTAAATTATTCTATTATCAATTTGTGTTCAATTTATATTCTAAAAGGCCATTGATGGGAGTAAAACAAGTTACAGGAAGTGGATCCTACCATTTCCTGTGGTCTTTTCTTTACCCACAGTGCTGATTTAATTCTGAGGAAAATTCAAGTCAGTTAGTATATTAAATCATAAATCAAATTATATAATTTTTTTGGCTCAGATTCAGACTTGTCTAATTCCAGTGACTCAATTAACAATGATTTTGTCCAATGATTTAATAAATGCAGGAGGACATGTTGCTGAAAAACCTGTTGGAGTCTCTTTATACCACTTTACCTCTAGATGACAGTCAAAATAAGATTTTGCAATTGGTAGGCCATAAAGCAGAACTGTTATAGACTTGTCTAGACCCAAACACTGAAGGCCCTTCTCCTTACATGGGAAGACCACCTGTATAATTTCAGACAGATTATGACTCCTAAGTCTGTCCCTGGGCTTGGATATGGCCCATAGCTTACTGATTTAAAATTAAGTTGGTGCCTCAAAATACCCTTCATATCTGCAGGAACTTATCTGAGGCAGGCTACATGTCAAAGGGTACTTCAAGGCCGCATTGAAATAAACTTTCTGAAACTCTAAATTTCATAGAGGAACTGAAAGCTGCATTGTAGAGATGACATTTCTCTCTTGCTGTCAAGATACTGCCATACAAGATGCTGCTATAAATTCTGAGTCAGAGGCATCTTCCAACCGGTAGCATGTGAATAATCCAAGTGGAAATAATTACAATAAATCCGTCTTCAAGTAGCACAAATATCGAAGTGCCTTGATTAATCAGATGTTGGTTTTCCTTTCTCAAGATGGAAAAACAGGATCCATCTAAAACTCTTATAATAATGTGAAATTTTCATCTTTACTTCCTTGGAATTTAAACTGAGATTCAACACAATTACACACTGATCATGAGAATTACCTTTTTGCAATCTTAATATCAGTATCTGGGATATATGTGATGTAGGATTTATGAAGGATTAGCAAAAAAAATAGACATATTTTTTCAGTATTTTCAATACATATTGGTACTTGATAAAAGCCATCCAGCAAGGAGAATAAAACTACATTTTTCCAGCTCTAACTTTTGTTTTTTTGTTTAACTTTTAAACTTTAATAATAATGGCAAATATTTAAATCAAGCATTAACAGAGTACATAGCACATCAGATCCATCTCAATTAATTCTAAATGTCTAACTGGGACACTGAAATTAAGTGGTAAGACTCTTAAGTTTTCTCTACAACCCAAGGGCTGAAACATTCAATACTTAGGTGAATTTAATCTGGAAGTTTTCACTTTTATATGTTGACTACATAAGGGAGTGAGGTCAATAAAACTCTTATTGTAGGCTTTTCACTTGTAACCTGAGGCTAGGTAGGATGAGTCTGGATTTATTGTACTCTCTTGCTAGAGTGACATGCACAAGGATAACAGGAATGCCATAAAATATTCACTTATAAGTATAATGCAAACACAGTTTGAACTCTTGTGTTAAGAAAATGATGGCAAGAAATACCCAAGTATCTGTCAGCACTCCTTTTTGCCTTATCAATGCCTCTTACCTCATCCAGCTTTGCCTTGTACTGCCCACCTCATCCCCAAGTCCCACAGAGCTACAGCTTAGTACCCTATTCTTCTGCCTGGAGGACTGTGCACAGTGAAAATGCTCACAAATTAGTAGAAACACAACAAATTTACTACAAAAAAACTTTTAGACATGTATATTAGATTCATTAAGACCACTGTTTCTGAGAAGATTTTCCCTCGCCCTCCTTCGTCCCCTCCAAGGATGCAAATCAATGTTCATCTGGTTTATTCTGGGATCTTCAGGTGTCTCTGTATCAGTCAGAGACATCTGTTTAAAATGAGTACATAGATACATGACTATAATAATAATAAAACTTGTAATCAAAATAATCATAATAATTATAATAATACAACTCTCAAAGCCTTCCACTAGGACATCAAAAGACAATGTTTTAACCATGGCTGTTTAGGGAAGCAAGTTGAGAACACAAAAGCTTCAGTGAGAACTATGAAATTTCTCCAAGTTCAGGTACTTTACTAGATTACATGACAGTAGTTTAGGAACTCTCTTTGTGGCAGGCATTGCTTCACAGACCTGACAGAACGGATAGAGAATGGCCCTTGTGCCTGATCCATAACAGTCATTGCCTGTTACACACATTTCAAGATTCATTCGAGCTATGAAGATAATCGAGGCAGCCGACAGTTACCCTGCAGCTGCATGGATTTATGATGGCACTGTCAAGAAAATGAGCCAAAATGATACAGTAGCTGGCTTTAGCTGCAAATAACATGATAGGCTGTACAGTAGTAGTGTAGCAGCTGCTGTCATTGCAGGTAATAGGCTATAAAGAAGGCTGATAGCAATACCTGTCATTTCTTAATGGCTGACTTCACTGAAGAGCTTTTGTGGCCTTTAACATGGAGATAATAGAAGATACAACAAATTTTACAGCTTTCACGTTGCATCCATAATTTATCTTAAGAGTACTGCCCCAACAAGGACAACAGTTGTCAGATAGAGAAAGTACAGAACTGGCTTTGAATAGTGGGAGATTGTCTATTATCAAGAACAGAATTCAAGTACAGAAAATGTTTCCATAGTGTTAAGCTTGGATTTCTGTAGCAAACCTTCTTCAATTTTGCTGCAGATCTGTTCCAGGATATATTGTGGATGGGGGCTTCTTATGTAGAGATTTGATTTTTCAATCAAAGAAAAAAATGTAGAAAAACAAACACCATGACCCATTTTGCATTTCAGTACAAAATATGGTCTTGTGCCAGATAAAGTATAAACCAACGAAAATGGCTTTGCATGTGTCCAAATCTGTATTATAGCATAATGATCATTATGCTGTTATGACAAGAAGCAGGCCCATTTTTTGAAATTGAAATGGGAAGCATCTATCAACTACTTAGGTTATAAATTTGGTCAAATATGAGATTGATCAGCAAAGTGAATAGGATGTATTTAAATTTGTGATTAAACACTAGTCAAAGTCTCAGAAATTATGGCCTTAGCTTAGTATCACTTAGGAATTCAACTTTATCTCCTATTATTTTTTAAAACTTTTTACTTCAAATTCTCTACAGCATGACCCATAAGGCCAGAAGTTGGCTTCTGTTATAGTTTGTTAACACCTGCTAGACCTTGGTACATCAATCTTCATCATTTTTCATGCAATTTTCCATTGAAATCCATTTGAGCTTCTAGTTAGCAATTCAGACCTACTGTAGAAATACTTAATTTTAGACTCCCTCTTTCTATGTGTCCTTAATGATTGTTTCTAACTAATTGGTAAGGAGCAAGCCCTTGCATCAGTGCTGGAAGCTGTAAAATTTGCATCAAAGTCCTAAGTCTCTCTAAGTTGTTCAGATTGGAATGTCTGCCCAAAAGCACGACGCACCTGCTGGGACACATATAGTCCTGGACATGAATAAATACCAAATAAAATCTTTAGCCTTGTCATAAAAGAAAATGAACTGTAGATGTCTTTGAATGTTTTTATTGCCAAAATTTTAATGATTTTATCCTTTAAGTTTTATTACACTCTGTGTGAAGGGAAGAAATGCATGCTTTTCTTGGTGCCTTCAAGAAAGCATTGAAAGCATGCTTACACCCAAACAGCAGTTTCATAGGTAGGGAATTTTTTTTTCATGATTTCAGACCCCTTTCAATCATACTTGTACTGAAGGATTTCCAACAGGCCTATGAGTGTCTATGTCTGTAGGCAGTGTGTGATTGTGTATCTGGTGTATGTCTGACAAAGGTATTAGAGCTGTTGCAGTATATTAACACTTTTTCTTTCTGGACCTGTTGGTAAATATTTCTACAATTTCAAAAAAGGATATAAATGCTTTCAAGTGCACAGGTACATATTAGAAATAACTTAAACTCAAACACACACCTACTGATATGTCAAGCATTTGGCTCATAAGAAAACACAGCATTACCTGCAATCCACTTATTTTCACTATCCTCTTCTGAGCTTGCGCCAAAAAAAGCCTGTCACATCTCAGGACTTCAGCTAAGCAATTTAATCTCACAGTATTTAATATTGTAGTTGAGTATGCCATGCAATTTTTTAAATGCATGTGAATTTTTAGGACCATTCTGTACATATGTTAAAATAGTCTATGTTTTTGTCTGTATATTTCAAAGCTCTAAAAATATCACATAAAATCCTGAGTATTCTCTGTCTTCATAAGCCACTTACACTGCCAAGGCTTTTTAAAAATTGTAGCTCAAATAGATTTTAGATTTACAAACAGAAATATAAAGATGACAGTTTGAAGGGAGAAGCCCAAATTTTTTTCTGTAAATATTAGTTTTTCAAAATCTGCTGTCCCATGCTCTCATGTATATTTTTTAATGATTCAGGCAAGTGAAAGTAGAAAAAAAATGTTTTCAGACATGTAATAAAGAATTCTACTTTTATTCAAAAAGAAATAAAAGCATCCTCTTTCATAGATGTTGTATCTGTTTTTTATCTCAAGCTGAAATGGTGAGATGCTGAAATTTCTGGGAATTATCTTTTGGTTGGTCGGTTGGGTTTTGTTCCTTTGGTTTTTGGGGATTTTTAGTATAGAAAAAGGATAGTTGTGTTTCAAAATAAATCCTTAGGGACTTTTATTTTTTTTTTAAGTTAAGAAAATATATAATTCTGTTATAATGTAGAGGATTTCACATTTTGTCGTGAAGAACTTCTCTGATCATTGAGGAAAGCAAGTTAGCCTGTGACAAAAGGGCTTGTCCTCAACTGCTTTGTACAGTTTGTGCCACTTAGTAGTCAAAATCCTATTATGCCATTGTTTAACAGATAACTTCATCAGCTGGGCTGTCACCTTCAGCTCAGTGACCAGATGGGGTTCTCTTGACCCGTGCTTTGCTGCTGTTTTTTCTCCCCGCAGTAACCGAACATCTAGCTGACAAGCAGAAACACTTGTGCACAATTAAAAAAAAAAAAAAAAAAAGAAATTACATATTTTTAAGCTGCAAATGCACAGCTGTGAAATTCAAGAAAAAGCTGTACAATTTTCACTTGCAAATTTATGGATTCATGAAGTAACATTGCTATGGTTGGTGTATGATATGATTGCTGGCTCTTTTCCTACTCACCCTGCCTTTTCCTACCTTTCCGCTATCCTTGGGAACAAAGCCACTGTCTTTGGTTGATTTATCACTACTTAGTCTTTAATTCTCATATAAAAATCACAGTGTAGAGGATAATATTTTTTGATAAATTTTTTTTATTCTCCTCTTGCATCCAATATTACAATTAAAATATTTGCAACTTAGTTTTTAAAATATACTAACTTGCATTTTGCTTTTGATAGGGTGACAGGCAAATCTATTTTCTTCCAAGATTTATTTTCTCTCTCAAGATGAATGTTATAGGATTTGAAAGTTATTGTGGTTCATCTTTGTAACTGCTCATTTGTTTTCTGTGACAGTAGTATATTTTATATGACATCTGAGATTTTTTTATTTTAATTTAACTTAAAAATTAATCATGGTATTACAAAAGGTCTTAGAGCAGTGCCAATTCTTGCTTATATCTAGTGTGTGAATGCTAAATGCCCTTTAAAATTTGACCATACTTGGAACTGTCAGAACCAGCACTTCTGAGGCACTTCATTTGCAGCCAACTCTACTTAATTCAGTGCCACGGTCTCAATTTCAACTGGTTCAGACTCTCTCTCACAGTTAAGTCTACTTGCAAAAAGTCTAGTTGGAAAAGTTCAGAGAGGTCCTGAAAATGCCTATAATTGGTAGAACCTCAGAGTCAGGGCAATACCGCTGTGAAAATCATGGGCAGTGACATTCAGCCCTTGACCTGAATAGCGTTTTTCAGTTCTGAGATTATAGGACTCAAGGTATATTTCCCTTTACTCTTATAGCTTCCTGCAGCAGAAATAGATAAAATTCACAAATATTAAGGATGATGTGGTAATTGACATTCATGCTGTGACTTACAGTATTCACCTTTTTTTCACCATTGAGCACTGTGGTGCTTTTTCTTAAGAACTGTGGACTATGTTGCCAGCACAGAGAGGGCATTGGGTGCCAGGGTAGAGCATTGACCAGAACATTCCTGGCACAAAATCTTTTGCATGGCATTGGTATTTGGCATAAATCGTCATAGCATGACACACTATGTCCAAAACAAAATATTTCTGTTCAACCAAATAATTCACCTAGACGCTACTAAAACAGAGACTGTAAAAATAAGGTGTGTGAGCTTAACAGCAAACCTTGATATTTTTCCTTACAGGCAGGAGTAAAACACATTTTAGCAGAGTTAGTGTCAGAGAAAGAGTCTCTTTTAGTTGAGTACAGTTCGATATTTCTTTTATATAAGGCTTTCTCTAATGTGACCTGTGTATGCTAAAGGTCATAGCTAATTTAGCAATTCTGGTTGTTTTCTATGGACAGTTACATAGCATACAAGATATGTGACATAAAAAGATTACCCTAGGTTTCTTAACTACTGGATATAAATGTACGTTGTAATGCACTGAAGAGGCTAATTAGAAATTAAACATTCCTTTAAAATCATTTTAAACTCAAATTATGCTGACAACCAAATTTTTTTTAGCTCTTTCTCTAATAGTTGTGTTAGACATTGAAGAGCTGTGCTCCAAGTCTTGACACATTGTTCTGACTTATGCTCAATTGCAAAGCATGGCTCTAGGGAATAGTTTTGAACCAAAGTACCTGCTTATGACAGGTGAACTCCAGTTCTCCTCTTTTTAACTACAAGACCAGTATTCTTTTCCAGAATTTTAGAACCTTTCTCCCGCCCTTTCCCCTGTAAAATCTGCAGAACACCCGGTCCCCACGCCCCCCCCAGGAGCTCTGAGCAGTAACACAAAAGGTGACAACCTAACATCTGGGGGTTTTTATTGCACTTTGCTAGATGTGAATTAACTGACAAAATTATGAAAAGAAATTTGAGCAGTGGTGCTCAGTGAATATCAGATGAAAAGCCAAAGCTAAAAACTGATTTCAGGACCATCTCTAGTAATCAGATATATTATGTTTCAGGTGAAGACTAAAAGCACAAGCTAAAGAGAAAACATCTTCAGCGTCAGTGAAGTTACAGCATGTCAGCAGTGTTTTCTTCTGTGTGTATTGTCTCATATGCAGGAAAGAAGGAATTGAATTCATATCTAAAGCAAGCCAAGGTTTTCTATCTGACTTCATTATGTTTTTCTCCAGAGTGCATCCCCTGTTTTCTGACTGAACTAAAATGTGTGGAGACAAGCAAATACAAAGCAGCTCTGCACTGCTGTTACCAAACCATTTTAATAAGACAAAGGTATTTTTTGTTGTGCCACAGTCATATCTTAATTTTAAGAGTCATTAACACATGCTAGATCCCTTTGTTAAAGCAATCCTTGTAAGCGGAGGCGTGAACTAATGAGGGGCTTTATGTGTCCCTGCGCAGCTGGCAGCAGAGATGAAGTAGCATTGCAGTATATCAGAGAGATTTATACTGAGGATTCTCCATAGAAAGATTTTTGGGCACTTGGCTGTCATCTCCTTATAAATAATTAAAATTAACAAATTATCATTGTTATAATTCAGGGAGTTTTGCTTTCTGTCAGCATCTGCAGAGTAGTCAAGATTATATTTCCTTTATTGTTGTTTGCAGGATTTTCTATCATGTCAAAATATTTGCCCTTTGAAGCTGCAGTCACTGCAGAGGTCAAACTTCATTGTAGGTGCTGCTCTTGTGGTGACAGAACTTTTAAAGACTTGAACCCATTCCAGCTTTCTATAATGGGAATGTCATTGATTTAAATATTTCTTTTCAAATTCATGCTTTAGGGTAGCACAGAATAATACCTTCTCCTACTGCTACTGTGATACCAGTTCCTTTACTTTTGCTTCACAGAACATAAACAAAATGTGAAAGCTGTGCATGTCTTCATCTATCTTTATATATTAAAATTGCATTTTAAACCTGTGTAACTTTGATTGCCTCAAATGTCCTAGACTGCTACACTGAACGTTGGATAATAAAGGATTCATCAAATGGTAATTATTCAGCTATCACAGCACACTTACAACTTACTCACTTACTCATGAACTTTATTTTTTCTGACTATTTAATTCATATTACCAAGTGCAATTAAAAATTGGTGAGAGACTTTTCGAAGACAGTTGGCTGATTTGTGAGACCTGTTCTGAAAAATATAGACCATGAGCGGAATATGTTTTTCTTATATGTCAGAAGATGCCAGCTATGAGATACATTCTAATCTCATCCTACACCTAGCTGAGGTTTGTACTGGTGTAATTAGCTCTGTTAAAAACCAACATGATCTGTAATTAAATAGTTCTGCTTGAATCCAAGACACCTTCAGTTGTCTTAGGAGTCTGGGCCTCAATGACTTACTGTGGCTTTAACTTCTCTGTTCATTTTTACAATTTTAAAACTGTAGTCATATTAAAAGGTAATTAGTGAATATTATTACTGATAGTAACACCCAGTGCCAAGCTACAGCAAGCAAATAATTTTTTTAAAATTTAAAACAAAGGAAAATGTGGAAATAAATTTCAGAGGGAGGCAGAGAAGAGGTTTCTCTCTGGCAAATGAGACTGTCAAGTAAAGACCTATAGGTGGCCTCGCTGGAAGGTACTCAACAGGATTTTCTAGGCTTCAGATACAGGAAATAGGGAAGATCACTTTAATCTGAAAATTATCAAATATTTAAGAATTTGAGAAAAATATGTTTATTAAATTAAATAGCAGTTTTTCCATAAACATTGAGGGACAAATAGTCATAAACCAAACCATAACCATACTAGGTGTAGGAAGAGTGTATTTCAATCTTTGATTATGAGTTGAGAGCAAGAAAACAAAACTGTGAAGCTGTTCTTCAGAATAATATTTTATTACTCTTCAGAATAATGTTATCTTTTCTCATAATGTTTCTTTTTCTTCTTACATTAGGTAGAAGAGCAACAATTTTCAGAAAACTGAGGAAAATAAATTTCCTGGCTTCTCCTCCATGTTTCTTCTTAAAAAATATAAAATTGTGGAGCAATTTTGCTGTTACTTTCCTTAAAAGGCATGTTTTTGAGAAGAGGAACTTCACGATAAAGTTTGGATAAGTGCAAAAGCACCTAGGCTACCTAATGGAGCCATGTTAAAGGAAAGGGTCAGAAATCTCCATCTTGGCAATCAAGGTCCAGCTAACCTAGGTCCCCTGTGCTGTTGCTATAGAGATTATAATATTTATCATATTAACTTAGTTTTATGTGCTGGAGAAGTATTAAAGCATTTTTATATGAACCAATACAAGTGTATATTTAGTTATCAGAAATTCTCCTTGTTTTGGCATAATTTTCACTTAACAGGGTTAAAACATGTGAAAAAATGTGAGATTCATCTTGTCCTGAATTTGAAAATTCTGAGGTAAAGATGAACTTGAATCATTGTTTGATCAGAGCATTTCCAAAGTCAAGGGTCTTTTTACCTCTAGATAAATGTTAGGGGTTTATTTTCAGTGCTCAGAAAGAATAGCAAACCACTGTATAACACTTTCTTCCATTGAAGACTGTTAGGATTAAGTTTTTAATTTCTATTTTACAACTTCATCTCACACAAATGACTAAACTCCTGGCACATAAATCTTTTTTGGATTAGCATTGCTGTGTCTGGTAAAAAATGACAGAGAAGAGATTAATCAATATTGATAAGTAAGCAAATGTGATGTTTTCTTCCACACCTTTGCATGAGTTGCAGCTGAAGCACTGGGTGTTAAATCAGTGGTTTTTTCATCCTGAATGCATAAAATAATCCTTTTATGCAACTAGTCATAGTAATCAGTTCAGTAATTCAGCAGTATATAGAGTCATCCCTAATGCCAAGGGTCTGTTCAGCACTTTAACCCCTTTTTCTTTTTCTATCCACAGACTGTATAACCTCATAACTTAAAAATGCCCCTGTGGAAAAAATCACGATGGAAAAAACAAAAAGAAAAAAATGTTTTTTCAAAGACAATTTTAGTTTGCTTGTTCACATGATTGCTTATATCTCTCACCAGTACTCATCCTACCATGTGTACTACAGCCTCAGTAGGTGTAGATAAGGTGAGGACAGAGAAATATACCTAAATTTAAAATATACCTAAATTTAAAATATTCCTGCCTATTTTTTTCACTTAAATTATAGCTTTGATTTTTCTGTATGCCCGCTTTTTTTTTTGCTAACTATGTGCTTGTTTGGTACTGTATGAATAACCTTATTCTCACTTTTATTAGGGGGACGTAGGTTAAATCAGATGGATCAAGATGCATTGCTACTCTACTTAGAAGAGGCTAGTGCCACAAAACAATAGTGCAAGGGGAGTGAATGCTTATCAAGAGAAAGTTTACTTTTGGCATTAAGAATTAACTTAGCTGAATTGGTGCAATGAAAGTGGTAAACACAATCCCCCTCACTATTGTTTGTCAGGGTGTATTATATCATCCTGGATTGCTTTGTCAATAATCTGCCTGGCCTGCAAGCTAGAAATCTAAGATTGCCAGGATGAGTGACAGGCTAAAGATAGCTGATAATTCTAAGGAATTGGAGGTGTAAAATCTTCAAGGACTGTGTCTACAGTATAAATGCAAGGGTATCTCCACATCACTCTGTACTTACAATGGCAACAGCATTGTTAATGGCAGCCTGTCTGTCCATCAAGTGTGCTTCAGGAGGATTTATCCCTCTTTCACTCCTTATCTTCCTGGCTGTGTTTATTTCTAAACCAGCTGCAGAATAAATTGTCTCTTGTCTTCACCTCCTACACTGAGTACAATGATATGTTCTGAAACTGCGGTGTTTTTCAGGCATTTCTTTTTCAGAACAGAAACTTCTGATTCTGTTTGTATATGGGTACGCTCAGGTTTTTCCATTTTAGACATGGTAAACACAGTTTGTTTGCTTTTTTGCTCTTTTTTTTTTTTATGGTACTTCTCTCAAGGTTCATAAATCTGTGCTGTATTGCTAAGGTGTTTGAAATACAGAAGGGAAGACATAATGAAACTGGTTCAGGCAATTAATATGATGTGGATGTAATATGGCAAAACCAATTCTTTTGTACAACAAGAATATATTTTGAGAAAATTGATTGTAAAAATATCCTGACATTTCATGTTTGTGAGTCTTACTCAAAGGTAGGTCCTTTGTAAATAAAAATTTTTTTTCCAGCTGCCAGCTTTGAGAATAGAATCTGAAAGTCAAGTTACATAGCTGATGGCCATGTAGTAATATTAAAAGTGCCAGATTTGGTTAATTAATCTACTGATGATGGCACAAGAGACAGTGTTAACGTTATCTCTTCTTTCTGAGTGCTCATAAGTGTTTTATAATCATAAGACTGCTGAGATCACAAGGTTTTTTTGAAGTAAGATGTCATTTGCAAAATCACTTTTATAATAGCAGCTAGTGTGCACACTGACTTCAAGAGCATTCAGATAGCCTTAAAACCTGTCTAAAATTAAAAAATATTTAAAAGCAACTGATTGGGAATGCTTGGGTGCATTACTTTTTTTATTGCCAAATATGCAAGATTTTCTATCTACTGGTTTGCTTACTTTTTACTTAAAAGCTTTAAAGGATTCTCAAAAAAAAAAAAAACAAAAACAAAAACAAAAACCAAAAAAACCACCAAAACAAAACACAACAAAAAACAAAAAACATACCTGCTTTGGCTTTCAGTGTATTTTAGCATCAATATGAAATTAAAACCATTTGTTAAATTTCTTTGGTAAATGGTGTGCTAAACAATCATGATTGAAATATCTGTTTCATCTTAATACTCATACTTCTATGAAGACCTATATATGTACTCTGTATTTTTTGTCAAATGAAAACTCGAATCTCTCAATAGGTTTCCTATTTACAGTTTCCAGAACAAAATCAAAAAATTACTTGATAATTACTGAATGTTGTTACCAAAATCCTATTAGCAAGGCACATACACAGAGGTGAGTCTTTTATTTCTGCTGAAATTCAGTACTGAACTCCATGGTCAGAATTTATTTCTGAAAAAGAAAGTCAGGTATTTACAAGATATAAAGGTTACAGTTAGGTGAAACCTTTGAAACAGTGTAAGCTGCCACTTACAAGCAGCCAAAAAAAGCAACACTGTCCTCCCATTGCTCCTGATTTCCATCTCCATAGTGTGTTGGCTCTTTCAGAGACATTTCACAGTCTCATAGTGAACTGGATTGAGAAATTACCTGAATTGACATGGTGGTGGCCCTTGCTGCTCTTC